>NC_137428.1:46761311-47318811 GCF_964374335.1 Astatotilapia calliptera
GCTGCTCTCTCTTTTTGACTTACGTTTTACTTTATTGACCAACGCTTGAGTTTTGTTTTTCCTTAAATGGTGAAAGTGGCTTGTCCGTCTCTTTTAGCTGAATATTAATAGAAACTTTAATGAAACTCTTTAATTTATCCATTTTGCCTCTGTCTCCTTTTTCTGACCCGGACACATTTTGTTACTTCCCCCCCTCATCGCCTAGACCGTAACGTAACACAAGGCACATCCAGCAACTGTATTGGTGTATGGCACAGATCCAGATACTTGGTAATTAAAGCTAACATAAATGTAATCATTGAAAAAGCTCAGCACAGATGTTTTGGAAAGCCAATTCCAAAAATGGAATACTGTGTAAACTGCAAATTTCATAAATCCATATTTTATTAATAACAGAACAGAAGTGAGAAAATGCACAATTTTTAAGAAGTATTTTTGGGGAATTCTTAGCCTTTATTATGATAGGAGAGTTGAGAGTGCAAAAGGAAAGCTGGGAGAGAGAGCAAGTGGAAGATGGAGAGAAAATGGCCCGGGGAGGATACAAACCCAGCTCTCTGCAATACCCTCACAGCATATGGGTCATTTGCTTAGTGACAACCAGAACATGTACCATTTTAAGAAAAATATTAGCTCATTTTGAATCTTTGTGTACTTAAGTTTGTAAAAACAGCACATGTTCACTAAACAGCCTCGATTTTGCAGCTTCTATATACAAATACACAGAAAAAAACCTGCACTTTTTATTCAAAGTAAATGTTGAGTCAATCACCATATTGATGCTACATACCCTGGGTAATTTATGTGCCAGTTTCATCAAGATTGAATCAGTTTTTTAGGAGTGAAGGTGTAGTTGCTTTATAGCATATAGCTTTATCAGTAAAGAACATAAGATTGAGGCTAATTTACACACGTGTAAGATACTGACTGTGAGCACTGAAGGGGATCACAGACTAAAATTCCATTTCAGTGACACTTGTGATGTCACGCACTGATGGTGTCAGGCTTCCTCTACAGTTTTTTGTACTCCATGATTTATGCACTGTGTTCTTCCACTGTTTCTCTCTGTGGCTCTGTCCATCTCTTTTTTGTTCTTTGTCTCACCATTTCTTCCATCTGGCCCCTTACTGAGCAATCTCTCCATGTACAGTGGCTTCATTTCACTGAAGCTTCCCTGTTCATCCAAAGATGCCTGTGAATCTCAGGCGATGGAGAAATTGTCAAAAACTTGTTTAGATCAGCCATAAATGTCTCAATTTTCTTATTTGTTTAAGGCGCTTTCTGGCATTACTGGACATTACTTAGCCAAAATAAATGATCTCTACCCTTCCTTACTCTGGAGCAGGCCCGGGGTCTGTGGCATTCATTTTGTCTATTTTTAGTGGTCAGCCTCCCTTGGCTTTATTGGCTGAATATTACGCTTCGCCTGCTCAGGATGCAAACAAACATTTCAGCTGAAATGTCACTGGATGTGGTTTGCATTACTTTGATGTTCTTTTCTGAAGGTTTTCATTCAGCATTAATTGATATTTACAAATGCAATCAGGCAGTGACTGCAAGAGAAAACATGAAGAGGAGAAATTAGATGCAGCGTCTCCTGAAATTCTCTCATTTTCAGCATTTTGCTGAAACTCCTGATCAACCTTAAATATTCTTATCATAAATATTTGCCCAAAACCCCAATCTGTGGTGAAAAGAAATGCCACAGGAAGATGAACAACCAAGAATTCACAATTTCAGATTAGAATGACAAAATGCAGTTTAAAATGTAATGAGTAGTATAGATATACTAAGAAAAAAAACTAAGATGACAAATAATACTGTGAAGCACTAAATATAGTATGCATGCAGTAATAGAACAGACATATACAGTGTAAAATAGATTACATTTAAAGCATTTACACTGGAATCAATGCGGTCAATTTCCTGTTTTGTTTTTCTTTTTTCTAGTGGAATCCCAGGAAAGAAATGTGGCACTATCATAGTGAGAGCAGAAGAAGTGAGCAACTGCAGGGTAAGAGTCTGTTTGGTTCACCTGTTGGCCATTTTGAAGTGGACTTTTCGGACTTTGAGATGCTGTGCTTTATTTATCTGTATTCTCTGGTTATTTTGTCTTCTTCAAGTAAAAATCACACAGATCGAACTAAAATTGTCCAACATTTTAATATTGGTTTCACACATAGAATACACGTATTCATAAGCTTTACACACGACTTTGCACTATGGAGTTGGAAGGATAAAAAAAAAGCATTTAATTTAATGTCAAATACCCCCATCTTAGTTAGAAAGGCTAGTTACTTGTGTCGTCAATATATTCATATATTTAACAATAACTATAAATGAGAAACTGTGCTTCTCCCTCTGTGAGACACATAATCCATTGTTGGTTAATTCACCTGCTTTTGATGCTAATGAAATGAAATCCCCCCTAAAACTGGAATGCTTTTGCAGGTTTTGCAGGTGGCCACAGACCTTTGCTCTGTCCTGAATGGTGCTGAGCTGTGTGCACAATAAATGATGCTGGGACCTGATCCCATGCTCATGTAGTCTGTTTCTGACAATACAGCCAGAAACATGCACATGAGTAGTCTGCTGGAGGGCGTTTTGTAGGGCTCTGGCAGTACTTCTCCTGTTTCTCCTCCCACAAAAGAGCAGACACTGGTCCTGCTGCATGGTACAGCCATGTCCAGCGCTCCCTGTGCCTATCTCCTAGTATCTCTTCCAAACTCTTGAGGCTGTTTTGGGAGATACAGCAGACCTTCTTGCAACAGTGCAAATGTGCAACCTGAATGTGCTGCAGGCATCATCTTGTGCTCCCAGTAGTGAATCTGTCCACCCAAGCATTCAGTTAATATAGAAAGCAGATATTTCCCAAGGGAAGTTCTCTGATATTCTGGGCTCAAGTCTTTTATTTGCTGACATTTTTGTACAACATCATACAGTCAGACCCATGTGTTAGCGTCAATCCTTTAAAACCAAAGAACCATTTTGCAGCAAACTGCTACAAAGATAAATTAATTATAAAAGTGACAGAGATGCCAGTTGACTGTGTAATAAAATCAACCAATTCAATTAATTAAATCAATTCACCAAACAAAAAGCCATGGGATCAAAAGGAAAATAACACAAATCAAATATATATAACACACATGCACAAGTCTTCACCGTCCTATTGACCAATATGAATACTTTTTGTATTAATAGCAGGTCATATTTTATGTCTTTAGAGCACTTCTGAGGCAGTGTGTCATGTTTGTTTTGGTCCCTTTCTTCCTCTTTAGGAGTCAGTGATGTTACAGTTTTGTGGGAACAAGCTGGATAAGAAGGATTTCTTCGGAAAATCAGATCCGTTTCTTGTGTTTTACCGCAGCAACGAGGACGGATCGTAAGTTGACAAGTGACTTCTTATTGATATCCAGCGATTACATACTCAGCTATTATACACATAAAAACACACATGCAAAAATTTCTGAAGTACATATAGACTCCGAGCATGACGGTTAATGCTCTAAAAGCTTATACACGGAGGACGTACAGTAGGAGCTAAGCCGCCTGTGTGATGTTACATAATGCTTCCTGTTGTATGAGTGACTTATGCCTTCCATTCAGAAGCCGTAGATGCAGAGGTGAGCGGAAATAATAGCACAGAGTTGACATGAGAAACATAAAGAGAGGATGGATGGATAAGACAGAGTTAAGTGAAAACTGCGTGTGGAGGTTGCAGTTTCTTTGCCCTGAAGATGCTTTTATTCAAGTCGACTTCAGCGTCTCGCACTTAACACATTTTCTTTTAGTGCAGCTGGGTATTTACTGATGCAGCCTAAATGTTCCGCCGCAGGGTTTAACAGCAGCAAGCCGTGGTTACAAAGAGCCAGTCCTGATCCCTCATAAAACAGAAACTGGAAGCTGTTTCTTCAGCTAAGGGTCAAGCTTCCTGAAACGCATTTTAAATGAAGCTCTCCCTCAATGATAAGGAGATGAAGCACTGAGGGCTTTGTTTTTGTTTTGTCTTTTTCTTTAACTTTGTATGTCTCGCAGGTACACCATCTGCCACAAAACAGAGGTGGTGAAGAATACTCTGGATCCAGTGTGGCAGGCTTTTAAAATTCCCGTCAGGGCGCTGTGTAATGGTGACTATGACAGGTATAGTAGGACACACAAGGGGATGCATGAATGTTTACAGTTAAATGGAGAGAATATTAATATACACAACAGGAACAGGAATATAGGTGAGCATATTTTTAAGCAGAGTCAAGCCAAGACATGTTTGGATTTGTTTGTGTTCTTATTGCGGCACAGATGGAGAAATTCTGGGTTAATAACTTTGTTTAAAATAATAATTTGGCTGATAACTCATGTATATGCTAATATTCCTTTTTGTGTGTCTAATTCTGTTTTGGTCTGAAAGTTAAAGTTTTTAGCTCTTTATCGTCCTTTGAATACTAAATAGGCACAGACTTACAAGACTTAGGTAAACTAGATGTTTGGGCGATGTTTAGGAGCTCCTTTGTATGGAAGCCCGTTTCTGCTACTAAATTTTAAAAAAGTATCCATATCTCAAAATTTCAAGTTATCTTTCTCGCAATTTTAACTTAATAACTCGAAATTTTGATTTATTAACTCAAAATTTTGAGAAAAGTAACTCAAAATTTCGAGTTAGCGCTGCCAATCAGTAATCTATGTGGAATGCGCACTCAAAACTGGATCGCAACAAACTGGCGCTTTCGAGAGTACGTTTGTAGATAGCAAGGCCATGTGATTCAGCTAATAACACAAAGATTCCATCATTTGTGAAGCCACGATGAAAATAATTAGCAATTTGTGCGTTCATGACTGGCTGTAATACCGGTAACTTAGCTGTAGCATTTGTAGCTGAGGGCTTCAGCTTCCGGGTAACAAGGAAATGACATCAATCACGTAGATTACCGATTGGCAGCCCTAACTCAAAATTTTGAGTCAATTTTTTTGACATTTTGAGTTAATATGTTATTAGCTCAAAATTTCCAGAAAATAACTCAAAATTTTGAGAAAGATAACTCAACATATCAAGTTATGGATACTTTTTTTTAAAATTTAGTGGCAGAAACGGGCTTCCATACCTTTGAGATCCTTTTAAAAATTATTTAGTAATAAGTAGTAAGTAAGTAAAGCGCTTCCTTACTGTTAGCTTGCAGAAAAATGATGCATGCTAATGACAGTTTACTGTAGTTACCCAGGTTTTTACAATTTTAGTACAGTGTAACTCAGGTAGTGCGACAGGCCAGGAGTTAAACTAAAGAAAATGCTATAGAAGAGTTACAGAAATGACCAGGTTCTGACATGTTAGCATTAACATGAAGATCCAATCGGAAATAAAATTAGACAACTTGGATCTTCAGAAAGTCCTGACTGATACAGCTATAAGCCATTCTTTCAATTGTTTTAAAGGACTACAGTCAACAGATATGAGTGTCAAACTTTGTTTTTGCATGGATAATTTATTTTTAACCTCCTAGGACCTGGCATCCACATATGTGGACATCACATTTTGGGTTGTCTAGACCAAAATACTAAATTTTGCTCTACAAGTGCCTGATATCCTCGTACGAGGACATTATACTCCCACTGTTCTATCAAAATTTAAAATGAATTTCAGAAACAAAAATCAGGTTAAAAAAAAAATAAATCAGGTAATTCTTTGTTTTTACATTCATCAGGTCCCAATCAGCCCAAATAGCAGAGAGAAATTAAAAATGCATGCCATGAAAGAGTTGCCGTGCCATAAAAGAGCATGCATAAAAATATAACAGTAGAATGCAATACTGTTACAGTTAAATGCTTCAGAAATCGTTAGAACACAGAGCTGTAATTAACATTTTAATTTTATTTTGTTGCAGAGTGCACTCTTTGTACAGGTGTCTATTTCTAAGGTGACAGCTACAGATTAAAGATTTGGAACCTAAACCTGGATACATTTAAACATTAAAGCTTACCAGACCGTAGTCTTAGAAAGGAGATGTAGAAACTTCTTTAGTTTGTCTAGAACTTCCTCTCTTTGCTGAGGACATGTGCATTCCACAGACCAGTGGCCAGCTCTATAAACAGAAAAATAGTAAATCTGTGGTGCTGATTGATTTTTCTTAATGGGATTTCACTCAATCCACTTGTTTCTCTGCACAGGAGCATTAAGGTGGAGGTGTACGACTGGGACAGAGATGGAGGGTGAGAGAGCAATGCTTTCCTGCATGTTAAAGCTACAGTGTGTGGTGCAATGGTCCATGAATTTATGCAGTATCATTATTTAATGTATTAAAACTACATTCTAAAAAGAGAGATACCAGCGAGACTGTTATTGTGTGTTCTTAAAATCCAAAAAAGCTGCCCTGATAACATCAGAGCATATGTGCAAAGTAGGGAAGTGCTTTTGGGATTTTGCTAACAGACCACTCTCCAAAGTGGATGTCCTTATACACACTCTTGTTTTTCACTGTTAAAGAGTAGACACTGCGGAAAAATATCTCAGCAGAGCCCTGCACGTGACAACACTCCCTTCTACTTCAAATATACAACACATTAATTATTAATATTTTCTGAACTGTCTCTCAATGGTTACCTTCATGGTGTCAGGCAGGGAATAAAGATCGTGTTTATCTTTTGAAGCAAGTGAATTCCCAGTACTCAGGGGCACAGTTTGCCCCTTCATTGTTCATTTCATACACAGTTTGTGACATTTCAAGGGCGTTTTGCCCTGAGCTCCTATTAATATCTGACCCTGAATTCCAACTCTGCTGATTATCTCTGTGAAATTACATAAATGGTTTCTACACCCACGCCTACAGTAACCAATGAGCTTCTCAGTGATTGTCCTGCTCCTTGAAGAAGACTTCAAATATTATGCACACTACAAACAAATTGATCCAATCTGTTATTCTCTAGCAGGCATTTGGACCATTCCTCTTGTCATTATTATTATTTTTACTTTTCCTGACACAGCTTTACTACAGTGTTTCCTGTTTTTAGCAATGGCCTAATGTGACTCTGTGTGTGTTCTTACAGCCACGATTTCATCGGAGAGTTCAGTACAAGCTACAGGGAAATGTCCAGAAGCCAGTCACAGTTCCACGTCTATGAGGTGATAATCCAACTCCTTTTCCCCACACCTTTCATAATATTAATTATTCATTATTCTCTCATCAAGATATCTAATTCAATTCAATTCAGTTTTATTTATACAGCGCCAAATCACAACAGTCGCCTCAAGGCGCTTTATATTGTAAGGTAGACCCTACAATACATACATAGAGAGAAAAACCCAACAATGAGCAAGCACTTTGGCAACAATGGGAAGGAAAAACTCCCTTTTAACAGGAAGAAACCTCCAGCAGAACCAGGCTCAGGGAGGGGCGGCCATCTGCTGCAACCGGTTGGGGTGAGAGAAGGAAGACAGGATAGAAGACATGCTGTGGAAGAGAGACAGAGATCAATAACAAGCATGATTCAGTGGAGAGCGGTCTATTAACACATAGTGAGTGAGAAAGGTGTCTGAAGAAGAAACACTCAGTGCATCATGGGAATCCTCCAGCAGCCTACACCTATTGCAGAATAACTAAGGGAGGATTCAGGGTCACCTGATCCAGATATCTAACCAAGACATGAACCTTCAAACAGCTATTTGAGCTCATAGAGCGGTGTTAACATATTATTAATGTGAGGGGTTTACACAGCTTACGTGTCAACACTGTAAGGGTAATACTCTCTGATACACCCACTGAACGAGAATAAAACATGCTTCAGAGACTGTTACCCACTGTTGCATGCCGTTGCACAATGTTTAAATAAAACATGTCATTCAACCTGGAAACAGCAAAATGCTGTGCCCCATTTTCAAACTGAACATACCCGAGGCAAGTTGTTATTAAAAAATATCCTCACAAACATTTTAACTAGTCCATGCAGGAGATCGGGCATTTTTAACAAAGAGAATGCTTTGAAAAAAGTGGAAATAATTCAAACGCATGTAGTTTTTCACTTGAATATAGGACACATTGTGCAACTTCAAAGCATTTATAGCGTAATCTCTGTACAACAGTTAGTATACAACAGAAGCTGCACAATAATTAGAGCAATACCAGGAGGACATGTGATCTGGAAAGCTTCTACGTTGTGGTCAGTCTACAAAAGATTAGAAAATTATTGTTGGATTCATTCACTTTTCACTGATTTAAAGTACACATTTTTCATGCTATATTTTCAAGTTGAAACCAACTGTGGTCACACAGTTTAAACAAATGATTTAGTTCATGCCATGCTCAGGACAGCTGTATTTTTCAACCTCAGTGCCATTTAAATACTTTAAATTTGGTGCCATGACAAATAAAGTAAATACTTCGATCTAATAAAATTTTATAGGCTACAAAGCACTAAATAAAAAGAAACAGCTAAGTAATGATATCAAGTCATTAAATAAAAATAATTGACATTATCATGAAAAACTGGAATACTAGAGTAAAGAACTGCAGGTCTGTGGGACTGAAGTGGGTCGGATGAGGCTCACTTCTATCTTTAATCACAGCATTGCGTCCATACAGAAGAACATTTACAGTAGTTTTTCCCCACACACTGCAGCGTGAGCACAGGCTCAAAGTCAGGAAAAGTCATTTTTTTCTGTGTAATGTGAACATAAGTTTTGTCTCTCTTCCCCCTGGGGCCAGAAAGCTAGATGAATAAAACCAGACAAACACATTCATCAGAGGTTGGAATCTGACTGCTCTTACGCTCGTGGATTGTCAGTATACGATGCATCACCTTGATCCGGTAGTTTATAATACCAGGTGCACATGTTCTGAGTTGCATATTTTACGTTATGTTTGAGTTTTGTCCGAGTCAACATTTTCTAGAGCCACCTTCAAGTGTCATTTCTCACCAGTGGGAGTGTATATTATCTTCCTATAGTTTTCAGCAGTTTTTGCCTGTCCCAAGGAGGTTTGTTTCAGGGTTCAAGGATATCTTTCTGCTTGATCGTGAGGTGGCGTTTAGGGCAAGTTAGAAGTGAATTTCTAGTCTGGATCCAACAATTTTGGCAAGAGTTCTTCAGCATTGCTTGATAGGACAAAATTGCTAATTTCACATCATATTTGAACGAGCAAATTGTAAAAAGAAAACAATGGTAGAAATAGTCTTTTCTATACAGTCTTTGATTGCTCTTGTTATTTATTTGTAGCTCACATAATGATCTAAAATGTAAAAGACTCACTTTATTGTTGTGTTCATTTGTATTCCAAAGACTGAAATGGAGCATTATAGCTGGGATTATACACGGATTCTTTAATTACAGTGATTAACAGGCTGATATACAGCCATCCAGATGGAACTCACTAATATGTGTACTGCACGCTGTTAAGCAAGTTCCCTAAAAGGCTGTGCTTCCCTCTTGTCCTCGTTGCAGTTTGCTGACTGGTGTATCAGCTGTGTTCGAGCTAAGCATAAATCACTGAAAGTTAAGAGTCAGTAAAACTATGAAGCATAATCTGGAGAATAGATGTGGGGAGAGCAGGGTGCTCTCTCCACTCTCGTGTGATGTAACTGGGGGTTATCAAATCATTTAGACCAGTGCTGTCTTCAGCTTCATCAATCCTTAGCTCAGTTTTTAATTTTCTCCAAAACAGAGAAAATCAATTGTTCCTTGAGCAGAGGACAAGTAATAGAATACAAAATGAAGTGTGTGAACATGTTCTGAAAAATGTTTGGGGAGTGTGTACACTCTGTTGGAAGCCTCTATTGGAAGCAGTGTCCTGTGGCATTTGGAATACATGAATCTGAAGAGGGAGAGTAAACAGAGCTATTTCCATCAGTAACACCCACTGCAGTGTGCTGATGGAGATTCAGACATGTTTAGTTTTAAGAAGGCATGTGTTTTAATTTATGGAATAATCTGTTTTGATGATTCAAACTGATTTCTACACAGGTGCTAAATCCAAAGAAGAAGGGGAAGAAGAAGAAAAAGTACCAAAACTCAGGAACGGTATGCTGTTATTGTTACTCAAGTTGTCCTAATATGTTGGCTGAACTTTCATGCCATGTACCGATACAAAGTGATGCCATATAAATTCTGTACTTCCAGTGTTCCCTAAAACCTTTCTTCTGCAATATCATAACAGTGCCATCCTCATTTTTATGTGCGTGAAGCATCTGATGTTTACTGTTATCATCGCTAAACTTAAGGATTAAAGTGCCCTATCAAAAATGGATTTTTTTTATTGGTGAGATGTATAGAGGATTTTATCTCAGGTTATTTTCTCAAATATCCCCCTCAATGTTCAGAAATGTTTGGTTTGTTTTCTCATATTTTCCTTACAGTGGTGCAAACGTCATATTAACAGTCCATTAAGAATCGGCTTACATCCACTGTTTTCAAGGTCAACTTAATATTTTATTAGTTAAAAAAGTCTTATAACTTAAAAACTGTAATTTTTACAAGTATATTGTCCTCATATGGAATGTACTGGATAACAATTTGAAATATTTCACATTTGACCTCTGACCTCTCCTTCAAGGTCTAAGTCTATATAATGATACTATATATATGGTTAAACTATTTCTTACTGCCATTGTTTGTTTTGACAAAACATTGGCATATAGAGAATTATATAATGATATATACTGATCCTAAATATCACATTACTTGGACTTCTTTCTTTCTTCTTCAAGGTCAAACATGTAAAACTCATAAAATGTCTTTTATGTTTAAAACTACATTTAAAATTCTGCTGACTTTGTTTTTGTTACCAACATGTAGGAAATGCTGCTGGTTTATGTGGACTCTAAATATCACATTATAGTTTACATTAAAATATCATATCATATTTGACCTCTGACCTCACTCTAACATTTCACATCTGTCTTTGTTTCAAGTTGACCAAAATTACATTATTTTTTACTGAACTACAAGAACAAAGAAAATAAAATCAACATATAGAAAATACAAGACAGTTTCCTTAAAAGTAAATACTGCCTAGAGAACGTGCTGCCTTGGTGGGGTTTTTCGCTCTCAGCACTTCTTGATTCTCCTTTATGGTTTTACCTTAATTCTGGCATCTCGACACACACCTTGTCATCTGTACCATGAGCTGAAAAAGTTCTGAGCCACCTGCACTTTGCTTCTATGGGAGCTGCTTGACATGAAGCTCCCAGTGCAGAATTTTTGTGGTGATGTTACATGCTCATCTGGGTTCAAAAGAGACCCCCCCCCCCCCCCCCCACCACCACCACACACACACACGCAGATAGAGAAAATAAACCAGATTAGGATTTTTTTATGTCATCTCTGCATGTGTTGGTGTGTTTAGTCTTATTTAGTTTTAGCTTAATAATATACTATTAGAATTATAAAATAGCATAAAAACCACAGTGGAGCAAAACAGAAAAGATCACAGCCCTAAAAAATAAATGTTAGAAACATTTGATCAGTGGTGTAAAAATGTCTCATCAGAGAATCAGGTGCTACAGTGACAGATTCACACTGCACAAGTACTTCCTGTCTAATTGGTGCACATGTCTGCCTGCAGGTCACTCTGCTGTCCTGCCTGGTGGACACTGAGCTGTCTTTCCTGGACTACATCAGAGGCGGGTAAGGTCACAATAATTGATAACATACAGTACTCAATTAGGCAGCAACATTAATGTCATCATTAAATTCTGAATGGCCTGGAGTTAGCAGTGTAGACGCAGCAGAGAGGACTTCCGCTGCCTTTTATCTCCCACTTCCAAAATGAAGACAGACAGCTGCCGATAACCTGCTGCTTAATTGCTCATGCTGCGTGCTTTGAAACATGCTATCATATAATCTGGCTCGATTGATGGCTCTCTGTTTCTCCTCATGTGACTTATTTATTCTGTTCTTTTATTTCTTGTAGGACTCAGATTAATTTCACAGTGGCAATTGATTTCACAGCATCAAATGGTGAGTGTTTTAAAGCTCTGCCCACATATTATTGAAATCTCTTTAGTGTATCAACTAGGGCTGCCACGATTTGTCGACTAGTCACGATTACGTCGACTATCAAAATCGTCGACGACTGATTTAATAGTCGACGCGTCGTTTGAAGCTTTGTAAGATCACAAAAGACGCAGGAATAAGTGGCAGGATTTAAGAGTGTAATAACGGACTGAAACAGAAGATGGCAGCATTGCATGTACAAGGATGCCAGCTGCCGTTAAACCCCGAAGAAGAAGAAGAAGAAGAAGAAGCAGCTGTGTCCCAGAATTCATAGCGCGGCCCAGCGCAGTTTCCAACAATGGCGGCAGCTAGTTAGTTTTAATGTTACTCTTATTATTCTTTCTGGGTCACAAAATAAACGTTTAACATATTTTCAGGCGAGAATGTAGCTGTGTAAACCTCAAATATCGGCTCAGTTTATCAGGACACCACATATTTTCAAAAGCGCTCCGACGTTTTCGGAGACATCTGTTACCCACTAGCTCGTTAGCGAGCCGGGGGGCTAGGTCACTAGCGCCGTGAGAACACCGGACTCCCCGCAAATCGTTTTCAAACCCACCGCCGTCTTTCGCTACTCAGGTTAAATATATATGAGTCACTTAGATAACTTAAAATGTTATTGTTTGGCTTTTTTTTTTAGTATTTTATTTGTTCCTGAGTAAATCAGTTTGTCTGAGATTAAAGTTATAGTTTTTACACAGCTGAATAAACATCAAGCAGACAGCTGATTATCAGAAGTGTGAGATGCTCCAGAATATACTCCAGTGTCCTGTTATATTTTAGATAGCAAGGAGTTTATTAAACTTCACCGAAACAATCTGCAAATTTCATTAAAATTTAATAAACTATCATCTTGTCTTTATTTTTAGTTAGCACAGACCTTAAACACTTAAAGCTGTAAGCTAATGACAGTTATAAGAGCAGATGCTGCTGGTGCAATAAGCTGTAGTTTTACGTCCAATGGATGATGATCTGATTAGTCGACTAATCGCAAAAATAATCGGTGACTAGTCGACTATCAAAATAATCGTTTGTAGCAGCCCTAGTATCAACAGATAAAATGTTGCAGGCTAACGATCAGATCTTTATATGATTTGAACCTTTAAGAGACTGCTTATCCGCTCATTTGATGGCTCTTCACCCCTTAACTTGACTAAGAAGATAGAACAGCTGAAAGCTGGATAATTATTAGAACGCTATCTGTTGCTCTAAATCTCTGAGCTCAGCTTGATTTTACTTGTTAGCCAAAAGTTTCTGCCTCTCTGGAGAACGAAAGCCATTACTCCCACATTTTGCCCAAATTTATTTTCAGTTTAGATTGTTGTGTTCATGTAGTGGCGGTTTATAAAACCCACAGGAAAACCACAATGCATTTATCAGAACAACTTAACGTCAGACAAACAAAATGAGCTATTCTGCACGGATGACTTTGTCAGGGATGAGTAATGTTCTCATTTCAGCAAAAGATGATTTAGTGAGTCAATATATGTTATACAATTTTAGAGACTTCTTTCTGCCACAAGAGATATTAATGAGTTTCTGTGCTGCCATCAAAGCAGCTCCCACACTGTAAAATAATAGTGGTGTGATGCATCTATTTATAATGTATGCATATTATCTTCATTAGTTTTTCTTTGATCCTATTTGTAAAACAGGTTGTTCCAGACTGTTACAGCTGTCTCATTTCTTTAATAATGTTGCGCAAACAAAGCCGTAGGCTACAAGTTTTCTCAAACCCAAAGCCAACGCTGAACTCATTTCAAATGAATATTATTATTGTGACCCAAATCTAATACAGCATGTTCATCTGGGCCACAGAGCACCCTTGGTTTTCTAATTATTATTATTATTATTATTATTATTATTATTATTATTATCTGGCAGATGTGTCACCGCATAGTCCTGTAAGGGGTGCAAGATTTATAGTATGAGTGACCTCCTCGCCGCCACAGCTTCCAAATACTGTCGGTTATTTGGATTCATGCTCACATACACCATCCTGCTGTTGCAAATGTTAGATGGAGAACCACCTCAATGTGCATTAATCTGAAGCTGAAAGGGGCCTAGAATAGGTCCTCTAGTACAGCGGTCCCCAACCTTTTTTGCACCACGGACCAGTTTATGCCCGACAATATTTTCACAGACCGGCCTTTAAGGTGTCGCGGATAAATACAACAAAATAAAACTAGTACCGGTACCGAAAAAAAGAAGATTTATTCATAACACACGTGAAAAGACCCAGGAAAACAGAGTTAACGATAAAAACGATAACAAAATAACGCTGAAAATGATAAAAACCCTGAAAACCACACATTTCACACCTGAGCCTCAACTCTCGCGGCCCGGTACCAAACGACTCACGGACCGGTACCGGTTCGAGGCCCGGGGGTTGGGGACCGCTGCTCTAGTACAGTCTTCACTCTACTTTTTAGCGCAGCTTCAACAACATTAATATAACTGGCTCACTGGTGTAAGGCTGTTATTTAGTCTTAAATTTGCATTTATCAGTATTCTCAGTTTTTCAAATTTCACTCTGTAATGGTGACAGTCGTTCACATACGCTGTCTTGGTAACACATTCAAGCAGTTATTTGGACAGTTCTTTCAAAGCCCGCAAGAAAATGAATAAGGGAGGACTGTAGTTGTGACAGTTGGAACATAAATGAAATAAAGATTAGCTTCAGGACTTTGGTAATGTCCACAAAAAGATTTTGTACAAAGGCCAGAAATGCGATGAAACAAAAAAGATTTGACAAAAACCTTTACCATGATAGTGAGCAGCATAACAAACTCTTGTGAACGTATGTTATGTGCACGCGTTAGTGCAGCAACACATGCTAAATGTTAGCATCTGCTTTGGTCCTCATAGTGTAACGTGCTAGTATGCTAACATTTCTTAATTAGCACTTAATACAAATATACTTTTACATTTGCAAACGTAAAAGTATATTTGTACAAACATTTACATTTGTTTGGTAATATATCAAAGTACAGAATAAATTTAATTGCATGGGAAGCAACAGTGTCTTGGATTATATCCGTGAATTATATGACAATCAGTTACTAAGAAACACGATTGGCTCTCATGTTTCCTGTTTTGCCCGCTAATTGGGTCTTTATGTGCAGGTGGGAAAGGCCACTGTCTTTATCCTCATCCTGAGTGCTGTTGCTTCTTTTATAATATCTGTGATCTGTTCTCAAGGCTGTTAAATTCTACCCAGTCCATAGAGCCTAAGGTTTTTCATTTTAGCCTTACAGTTTTGTAACTGCTTACGATTAAATTCAGTAATGTTTGCTTCAGGTTGAAAGAGCCAATAGTTTAAGAGTTAATTACTGAACTATTTAAAAATAGATCTATGTGGTAAATAAATGAATCCAAACTGCCTGACAGGGTCCATAAGTTACGAGCTAATTTGAGAAAATGTAAATATTTTTGGTTTTGATGTTCACATTGTAACAAAAATCAAATAACACATGATTTTTGGTCTTTGCTCTCGTCGTTATATTAACTTTTCTTTCATGTAGCTATTCTTAAATAAATAGGACACAATTTACGATGGGCTTTATTTAATACCAGTTTTGCCATTATTGGGTTTGATTATTTAATTGTCAGGAGTGGCTTTTGAAATTTATACACAAGAATATTGTCAGTTTTTGCTTATTTCATTAGTTTGTGCAAATTGGAATAAAGCTCTGAAGGATCGGCTCAATATCTTGTAAGTTTAAAATGACTACAGTACGTTTCATGTTGCCTATCTATCCTGCAATATTTGGGGAAATTGTATGACCCACTGAGGTGTGAGGCAGCCACTGAGATTGTTTCTTCCTCCAGTGCAGCTGTGCCTTGCAGAAATGTCTGTCTGCAATTTAACCCCTTTCACCTTCTCTCCTCCTTTTTATTTCAATATGACTCACAGCCCAGGGGGAGCAGGCATAATTACAGTGTGATGCTGATGTGTGTTTTATTTTGTTGAACCATTCGGGTCCCAGGCAACCCATCCCAGCCCACCTCACTCCATTACATGAGCCCTTACCAGCTAAATGACTATGCCATGGCACTGCGGGCTGTCGGTGAGATCATCCAGGACTACGACAGCGACAAGATGTTTCCCGCGCTGGGTTTTGGTGCCAAGCTTCCCCCAGATGGACGGGTCTCACATGAGTTTGCCCTGGTGAGGACATCGTTTTTTTTCTTCATATCCAGCCATCCATTTGTCCAGATACATACATGAAAAAAAAGCTTTGCTCCAGTTTTTCTTCTGTATTATGTTTAGGCACATACAGTCTAAACCTGGATTAAACATGCAAACGTTATGTTGTTTCTTCCACGTAAGATGTTGAAAAATGATGAAGGGTTGACTAACAGTATATTGTTTACTTCTTGTTTGCTTAATAATTGACACGGGAAATTATTGGATTCCAAATTCCATTTGAGTAACGTTTTAAGGTTTTAGTCTTAACACTGCAAAACCTTTCTTTAGGCAGTAATGAAACTTTAAATAATAAAGTGAAGCAAGGATCTAAGCCTCTATTACCAACTCTTTAAAGCTGTGCATAGACATGGCCTCAGTTTGAGCTAAAGTTAACATGTGTCATGCTAAATGTTAGCATCTGCTTTGGTCCTCACAGTGTAACGTGCTAGTATGCTAACATTTCTTAATTAGCACTTAACACAAATATACTTTTATGTTTGCTATTTGGTAATATATCAAAGTACAGGATAAATTAAATTGCATGGGAAGCAACAGTGTCTTTAATATTAGTGCCAGTCCATCTGTGAATTATATGATAATCAGTTACTAAGAAACTTGACCTGACAAGGTGAGGAACCGTCAAAGAGCGTGGTTTCATCCTCTGGAAATCTTGTCATTTTTGTAGTCTGTTGGATCTGACACTGGGCAAGAAGTGAGGCATACGCTGGAGATGTTTTCAGTCCTTCACAAAGCCACAATTCATCTGATAATTAAATCTTGTGTTATGTGAGATTCCAACCAAACAATGTTTTTGACCAAAGGAAATAAAGCCTTGCTTTGTGACGGGTCTTGTGAAATTCAGTGCTGATTTGATGAACATCATTAGAACTGGCAGAATAAAAGATTTGGCCTGTCCTCAAACTGCTGTTGAATACGGCTGCGAAAGCAAATCTTTTCATATCTTTGGTGCCAGCTGGAGGAGTCTGTCAGTCACACTGAGACCACAAGAAAACTAAAGCGACATCTAAAACATAACGTAATACTGCATGCAAGTTAAAAAAGAAAACTTTTCGAAAATCCAACAAAAAACACTTTCAAACAGGCACTCTCTTACATACTTGGTGTTACAGTGAACAAATATATTGGTGGGTGGTCAGTGCTGCTGTCCAAAAACGTGTACACAGCATCCAAACTGCCTGCGCACTGTGGAGATAGAAGCCAAAAGAGCCAAGTGAGTTTGTTTTTAGGTGTGATAACATGCCAAGTTTATTTTTTTTATTATTTGTATAAGGCCACTGTTAGTCATACAAGAGTGACATAGTATTTTAACTGTAGTTTAATTTCTTTGTATCAATCTTTTTTCTGTTGAAAATGGGCAGATTGTAGGCTGCATTTTATTTTATTAAACCAAAGACAGTGCAAATTAACTGATTTACTATGTCTAGTTAGTGTCATGGCTGTGTGAAGGCAGGCAGGGAGGAAGAACCCAAAATGCAGGACTCGGAGGCAGATGTAAACTCAAAACACTCAGCTTTATTGCTGGGCAGAAAAGGAACATAAAGTTAACTAAACTGGGCGGGCAGGCGGGGTTAACGTGAGGGTGCGTAGACGTTAACGACGCGACACTGACACAAAGACACACTGGGCTTAAATACACTGAGGGAGTCATCAAGGAATTAGAGACAGAAGGGGAACACAGCTGGGAGGAATAAGACCTAACGAGACAGGGAGAGCAAAGCTGGAACACTGACATCAGACAGGAACAAGAACCTTCAAAGTAAAACAGGAAACAAAACACACTTTACCAAGACACGGACTAGACAGAGACAGACTTGACACTGAACAAAACCTACTAAATAATAATCATAATCATAATCAAAACAGTATCACTGATCAATCAGAACATAAATCCTAATCTAGAAAAACACCAAAATACAAGAAACAGAAAGCTGGGTCAACATGACCCAGAACCGTGACAGTTAGCTTCTAAGGACCATTTTTAGTTTTATACCATCAACATTATGAAATTTGGTAACGTTAAGACTTTTTTGAACTGTAACTGTGATGCAGTGACTGGCACTGTCAGTTCACAGCATGAAGATTTTGGTTGGTTCTTGGTTCATGAATTACCTCATGAATCTCCTCCAGTTAGGTTCAGCGATGATTCCTTATTGGCTGCAGTTGTGCATGTCTGGGTGTCTGCCTCTGTGTTAGTACTGCGATGGACTGATGATCTGTCAGTGTCAGCTGGGAAAGGTTCAAGTCTGGAATTGATGGATGTAACTTTTGCACTTTTTTCCCAGACCCTCTCATTTGTATTGTAGATAAGATAAGATAACCTTTATTAGTCCCACACGTGGGAAATTTGTTTTGTCACAGCAGGAAGTGGACAGTGCAAAAGTTATGAGGCAAAAATTAGAATACAATAAGAATAAATACAGTACACAGCTGTACAGAATAGAATAAAATAAAATACTATATACAGTAGAATAAAATAAAATAAATATACAATAAGATAAAAATAGAATACAAATACAAATACTATATACAACTGAGTAAAAATACAACGATGACAGAAAGGATTATTGCACTTAGTATTATACAGAAAGGATTATTGCAGTCGCTGAAGGTAATTTTTTGAGATTAATTTTTTAAAGGATTCTGATAAATTTACATCGATTTGTGTGTAATTGTGTCTAGGAAATTGGTACCTTCTCATAAACCTATGATTAATTCATTAAAATAGATTGGAGCAGGTTTGTACTTTGTGGAAGCTGCCATATCCCTCCACCGTGTATAAATACAGTCGGCAGGAAGAACTTCTAGTTTCTGACTAATTGTGTTTTATGTACGTGGCTATAAAATGGCTCCATAAACAAAACAAGGCAGAGGAGAAGAGAGGCTGTAGGAGTTTGCGTGCTGACATTTCAATTTGTGCCTGCACCTTCAGACTAAAGATATAAAGTAGCTCTGTTTTACCTTTGGAGAAGGAGTCCCTCTCACTAAAGAAATTAAATTGCAAAAAATAAGAAAATGCCAGTGGTATCTAAAAAATATAGTATCCTCTTCCTCCTCACATCAAGCCTCATCTCCTAAACTGAAGTCAGGGCTCTAACAGCGTGCATAAGTTTATTCCACGATATTGTCAGCAGATAAGACATGTGACCTGAACAGCTAAAAAAGAGCTGACTAAACAACAACAGCTGGTTGTAAGCTAACATTGCTCTCGCTAATGTTATAGTCAAGTGTCCTAAAAATCATACTTTCCCTCTGATAAAGAGTTTGATTACATTCTCACAGCATATGAGCATCTTACTGACAGAAAACCTCAGCATGTTCTCAGCAACTCATTTTAGCTTTGCTGTAATCGGACAGAGGTGAGCTTCTCAGACTCATTGATCTGTATCTGACTCCTTCCACAAAGTTTTACAGCCTTTTCCCGAGTAAATACGCTTCTCACCCAGCATTGACAGCTGAGGTATACAGTGGGCTGACAACAAGGTAATGCACTCAAATGGGTAGGGGCATTCTACTGACATGCAGCAGTGAAGATTTGACCTACTGTAGCTTTAAACTTAGGGTTGAGATCCCACATTGTTCATATTGAGTAGAAATAGTTGTGCTTTTGACTGTTCATCTCTCCTTATTCCACTCATCCATTTGTCTCTACCACTCTGCCAGTGTCAAGTGCTCTAGGGCTGTAGACATCCTGACCATTACTCAAGCCGCACATAATCTCTTCTTGGTCGACTCTCACCTCCAGATGTTGCTCCAGAGGCATTTACAGCCATTACAGCTGCTCAGCATCGGCTACTCCCTAAAGGCACACATGCATTAATTTAACGATTGAGGATCTGACTGAGTCAGCTCTTAAAGAGGAAGGCTACAGCTGTGTAGCCACAGTGGGAGAAGGCCACCACTGAATCTGACGTTAATTATGCAAGCTCCATTTACAAAACAATGGAGTCTCATGTGCACTGTTCGTACTCATGGGTAGCCAAGCAGAGTTAGTGAGGATGGTTTCTTACTCAGATAATTGAAAGCCTAAAACATATGGGTAGTTTAAATAATGCATTGTTTCCTTTTTTGCGACTTTCTTTTGGGCCTCCAAAAGCAGTCAACCAGGCACAGATTTAATATTTTAATATTACAGATGTGGGAGACACAGAGGAAGAAGCCAGAGGATGGGCTTATGTCAGAGTCTAATACAAATTATCATCATGTTTGATCTTTTTATAACTAACACTGCAGCTCCAACTTGCCTGAGGATACCATTTACCGAACTGATGCAAAAGAAGGATTAAAGCCTTCCTTAAACTATGTAATTTATAAGTCTAGCTGAGATTCTGCATCCTTAAAAGATCTTTTACACTTGGTGTTAATATTGGAGTATTATCGATGTTTTGGCCCCGGGTTGACCACTTTTCACGTCTCTCAATATGCTAACAGGGAATCCTGTTGTTTGACACTTTGCATCCGAACATGTTCGTTATGATAATTAATTATAACTCTGTCCCAGTCCAGGGAGATCAAATTTAATACAACTTTATATTTTGTTTCCCTGCAGCATGGGGATGTTTTTATTATTCCTTTTAGCAATAAGGAAGTGTCTTCAAATATCAAAACACTTTGCAATATAATTTCATTTAGTTTAATGCCTGATGTTAGATACATGCTACAATCGAGACACTGAGTGCCTTTGAATAAACATTGAGATCAAATCAGTGAAGGTGACAGGATGTGTAAACGTTTAGCCTATGGTGCTGTGAACATATCAACACATATCAACGAAATATATGTCAATATAATCTGTAATTAATTTGGGGCATTTAACATTTGATGTTACTGTAAACGCAGGTTTACAAATCGCCCGTTAAATTGCATCTCTTTTTGTTTTTATCCTCCTACTCTTGATCCTTAGTGCAGTTCCTTAAGATCCCTTCCTTCTTTAATGCTTTTCTGAATGACTTCCTGTCTTACAAAGGAGGTCTGAACATCAGGTGGATGGGGCTTACAGCCAGAGTTGTGTTACTTTGATTAACATGTTAAGAAAATCTACTTTTTGACATCATCGAGAGCTAAGTGTAGAAAGAACTGTCTGAAAGTGAGAATTTAGAGAACCTGCTGAGTTTTAATTGGTATCATTTTTGCTACATTTGGCATTTTTTGCAATTTATTTATTCAGGTTTTCAGGGGGAAAAAATCTAATGGTTTAGAGGTCTCAAAAACTCCCAGACTCCTGTATCAAAAACAGTACACTTTGCGTTACAGGGATAACACAAAATTGACATAGACATAGAGGCGAGACACACTGTCAGGCAAGAAAGCTAATACACAGAGAGAGAGAGAAACCTGTTCATCCACAATTTAGAATCACAAATTGACCTCACGTGTCTGTCTTTGGACTGTGGGAGGATACGGGAGCATCTGGAGAGCACCCACAAAGAGAACATGCAAACCCTGCAGACAGTCCCCAGGCAGGTTCAAACCTAAATCTTCTTGCTGTGACACAGTAGCACTATCCACTGCACTGCCAACTGTCTTAAATATGTTAAGTAGAAATTTAAGGCTCTTTTTTGCTGTGACAAGATGACTTAGACTGCATATTTGAGTTTTTTATTAGTGACTCTAAAATCTTCCAAGGGCCTTTTGTGCAGATGAAATTTCTGAATGTCTTATTGTTAACTCATTCACATCTTTGTGTTTTTGTGCAGAATGGTAATCCACAGAACCCATACTGCACTGGTATTGAGGGTGTGATGGAGGCCTATTACCAGAGTCTCAAGAGTGTACGTCTTTATGGACCCACCCACTTCTCCCCTGTTATTAACCATGTGGCCAGGTACGTCCATTATAAATACACCGAGGGATGTGAAACATGTGGTCTGACACGTGTTAATGTCATTAAGCACCATGTCACCAAGAATTGTGCAGCTCAGCAGGAAAGATTCCTAAAAGATTAATCAGCCTTGGTGAAGTTACAGCTTTAAGTGGAGGGAAAAGATGGGGATAAATGTGCTAACAGCACCATCACCTGAGAGGAATCAATACCTGCTGTGGTGGTTTGAACATGCAAAGTGGTCATCACAGTGCTTTCAGCAGAAGTCTGCTTCTAGCCTGCACAGTGGCTGATAGACTGGCTTGAGGAGCAAGAATAGGAGCTAATGAGATTTGAAGAAAAAAGAGAAAACAGCTGAGATGCACCTCTGAAGAAATGGCAGTGTGACTCAGTGTTTTCATAGTATACAAACAGTTGGCATTAAGCAGGATTCCCTTATTTAGCAGCAATACAGAAAGTATCAGCTATATGTAGTAATAACACCAAACCAAGCTGCTACATTATACAATCAAAAAGCCAGATGATAAATTAAAAAATAATTGAAATCAACTTCGAAGTTCATTCTGCATCTCCATGTTGTCAAAAGTCTATACAAGGCTCAGCATCACTTCTAATTTCATGATGGTCGGCTCATTCCATCATTCTGAAATAAACACGGGCATACCACTACTACTATTCCTACTCAGTTGTTAAAACATATATAATGAGTGCTGTAAAAATTTTAGGTTCTAATACTTTTCTGGATATATCTTTTTAAAAAATGGTTCATCAACCCTCTTTACGGCTATTCTTTTGCACATTGAAATCTGCGTCAGACTATCAAAGATAAAAGCCTGAATATGTTATTGGTCATTGCCACCATCAAAATGAATCAGGATCTGTAATTTGGTAAAGATACAAAAAATGAAGAAAAACATTCACGCTCTTACTGTAAAGTCATATAAAGACAAATATTTGAGCATATAAAGTTTTTGATTAGTATTCAGAATGATTGAAATTTACAGAAAAGCTTGAATTTAATTTATTTTTTTCAAATTTTAATCGCCCGATAAATCTTTTAATGTATAACTATAATTATCGTATAGAGTAGTTTCCTTTCTTTTTCCAAAAAGCCATCGATTGAATCATTTACTGAATCCAAAGATTAGACTTAAAGTTCTTAAACTGTTCTTTTGAACATAGTTTTAAAATAACATTTATAAGCTCAGTGCATACAGGATTATGATTGCTGGCGCCACTGCTGTGAATAACAGTAAATGTCACACCTCCTACCGCTTCACAGATATACAATAGATAAATCCCTT
Organism: Astatotilapia calliptera; assembly: GCF_964374335.1. Lineage (NCBI taxonomy): Eukaryota > Metazoa > Chordata > Actinopteri > Cichliformes > Cichlidae > Astatotilapia > Astatotilapia calliptera. Next base: position 46,784,618 of record NC_137428.1, read on the forward strand.
TCTGGCCATCCCAAGAGCCATAAATAGAAAATTCCCTATGCTTCAGTGTTAAAGAGTTCGAAACCAGATCAGCGTGAGACATACCAAGTTGACTTTTCACTGGATCAGCAAATATGCTCTTCTAAAGGTTTCAAATATTTAAAACAAGTAATACCTTTAGCAGATACTGAAAGAAGCTGTCAGCTGCACTTACTCAATTCACACAAAAAAATCACCGATAGAAAGTTACGTGCTGTTTCCTAGTTCTGTGTCTTCCAACTCCCACCTGACATCCTCTATTGCCAGATCTTGTCTCATGATCCTCAAGATTGACTGTAACAAGCACTTTCCCCCCCCTTTCATCATCGGCTTTCAAATCCCATCTCTGCAAGCGTCGTCCGCCCACTCAGCCTGAGAATAGATGCATTGTTCACTCCTCACTTGTGTGGAGCATCTGACTGAAATCCAGGAAGATGGCACTTAGAAACAGTGGCATCAAGTCACGTCAAATCACTAATTGCTTGACTGTTTTCACCTAAGAGTGTTGTTTAATGTATGGTCTCAAAATGCCATGGCACATCACTTCAAAAGTTTTGGTTCATATAACGAAAACCTCTGCAGGCATTGGCTGAATCCATCATGTTTAACAGTATTTTTTTAACTGTTATGAAGTCAATGTAATAAACTTGTTCTGCATGAAACTATATTTCAAAGTATTTATCTTTGTATATTAATTGGGTTTCTATATTAACTTTTAATGCTGCAAGTAACATGTTATACGCTATAATAATCACATACTAATAAGCATTAGTAAGGCATTAGTGTTTACTTAATTTATAAAGCATTACTCCTCCTTAGTATGTAATTAAATACAGGTATAAATGTGTGTTCTTTAATATATATTATCACTGTTTGTGAATGTGTTAATAAAAGTTTAATAAATACTTTTCATTGAAATGTAATATTTAGAAATGTTGTGATTACAAAAAACGTTGGAAAAAAGTCTGGCTTTCATTGAGAATAGGTGTGAAATACTTGAATGAAAACCAGTTTTTGTGCGCTTTGTGTGTTAAATACCCCAAACCTCAAACTAATTAGTGTAGCCATGCCCTTCAAATATGCCTATTTCACTTTTTACGTAATTTTTTTGGGCCTGGCAACTACACGCAGCTGTAATTGGTCCAGTTGTCTTCCATAAAATAAGATTATAATTTTATTGATCTCTGAGGGATAATAACCTAATATGAGATTTTATCTAATAAGGTGATTGCTGAGGGCAATGTGTGGGGCTTGAGACAGGGGGATTTTAAAGGGCTGCTCCAGCAAGTTAATATTGTGCTCTCATAAAATTGGATCTTCCATAAACTTGCTCCCTCTGACACATAAACTGGTAAGTGCAGTACATATTAAAACTTTAATCAGCTTCAGATGAAAAAAATGCTAATGAAATACCAACAGGATTAAAAATAAAGAAATCAAGTTTGTTAATGATGGAAGTGCATTTTGCATCTTGCAGTTACAGTTAGGATGCCATGCCGGCAGCCTCGCCTCTGTCAGTGCGCCCCAGGGTGGCTGTGGCTACGATGTAGCTTGCCATCACCAGTGTTTGAATGTGTGTGTGAATGGGTGGATGACTGGATGTGTAAAGCGCTTTGGGGTCCTTAGGGACTAGTAAAGCGCTATACAAATACAGGCCATTTACCATGGTGAAATGCTATGTTATTAGCTTATGCTAGTTAGCTTGGTTATGTAAGAAGCATTGTCCATAAACTGTATAGGTTTATTCTCCGAAACTGAAGCAGGACATAGCAAGCCATTTATGAGTCTCCAGTTTAGTGGCTACAATTAACAGAGGTGAGGCTGGGATAGTATTAACTAGACTCTGTGTTGGCATACCTGTTAAAATGGCCATGCCCCTAACTTTCAGGCCTACTAGTATTCATATGGTACTAAAAAGTAAATGCAGTTACATGCAGTTGTTATAAAGGGTGACACGATTCAAACATCATGGTTTCAACTTGGTGACTTTAACAGAGGAGCTTTTGGAGACGACCTCATGTGGAAATTATAGGAACTGCAGTTTGTGGCGCTTTGACTTTCACTTCATTTTTCCACCCAGAAGTTGATTTTTGGGGCAGTTTTTTGTCATTTTTTGATCGCCTGACCTCTGACACATCATCTCTTTGCACAACAGGTATGCCTCGGCAGTGACAGACGGCTCACAGTACTTCATCCTGCTCATCATCTCTGATGGCGTGATCACAGACATGGCGCAGACCAAGGAGTCCATAGTAAATGTACAGTAGCACTTCACATTTAACCTCTGGTCTATGTATATTTTAAAATGTTTTTCAACTTATTTAAACTGGTAAGCACACAGTGGGTTACTAAACGTGATCTACTGTAGCAGTCCGTGAAATGTGTGCTTATAATCGTTCAGTTAATTTACTGTAGAACTTGCAAGGAACCCTGAAGGTATGATTAAAACCCCAATAGAGGCCTAATAAACTAACAAACATCTAATATGAAAGCGAGAGGGCGAAAAGCAGTGCAGCTGCTATCTTTGCCTCTTCCCTCTCTTTGTCTCTCATCTTTACTAATGAGGGAAGTAATGGAAGAGAGGGTCAGTCTGGTCACCACCACGTCCCTTACCCCCCCCCCCCCCCCACCCCCACCCCCAACGCTGCTATGTTCAGCTCTAATAACTCTGCTTTCTAATTAGAGTGATCAGAGTTAATGTGTGTAACGATTTTGGGCGAGCTCATATATTTGGAGCCTCGGCTGCTTGGGCTTAATGCTCCGCACGGCCTCAACGCGCATCCGCTCTCCTGCTTCTTTTTCCACTTTGCCCCCCGTGTGACGTAATGTTATTGTAAAGTGAGATTTGAGAGTAATTATTTACTAGCCCGTGGAGGATCCATGCCCTTCATATCTCAAGCAATTTGGGCGTCCGTCTAATAACCCGGGAAGTTATGAAACACTGAAAAAGCTTCATTCATCCTTCATCAATCCAACTGTACTTTGCTGTCCCACTCAACTAAGATTTAATAAACAATATTGCTATGCAGGCCTGGAGTTCAGCTGCAGCTCAGGGCAGAGGAAGATGTAAATGGGAGTCATTATTAAGCTGTCAAGCTTCGAGAGATTTAGGTTGCAGATGCATGAAATTAGAAACCGTAGATCTCGCCAGGCGAGGGGCTTTATAAAACCGGCTGCAGAGTAAGGACGTAAGGCCCCGTCTGCCTTAACAATGGTATTTAATTTTTTCTATAGAGCTTCCTTTCCTTGGACTGTAACAGTTAATGTATAGTTGGTAATTTGCAGGCCTATTTCACTGGCAGCCTGCACGGTTTAAGATAGCAAATGGTGAAAAGAATGAACGCTGCTTCTTCGCCGCCTTTGATGTGGTTATTCTGTCACTTTCCACCCTTTACAGGCCTCGTCTCTGCCCATGTCTATTATAATAGTTGGGGTTGGACCAGCGGAATTTGATGGTAAGCAGGCTGAATGTGTGTCCGTGTGCAAATACGTGTGTGTCTAAAAGCATGCAGTAATCTTTTGCCCTCACCCCTCGTTCTGCTTCCTATCTTGTCTCCCACATGGTTTAGCCCTTCCTCGTGCAGCTTTTCTTTTCTTCACTCCTCCGCTTACCCTCCCCTTAATTCTCCCTCTCCTCCTTCACAGAAGCCGAGGTAAAGGGTAAATTCTCGCTTTTCAGTCCAGTAGCACTCCTTTTTTTCCATTCTTCTTCTTCTTTATTTTAAATGCGCAAGGGCTACATCACTGCTGTGTTTTCTCCCTGAAACATTGGTGTTTACAGTTCACAGAGCAGTCCTCTGTTAAAAAAAGAAAAGAAAAACAAGCTCACTCACGGGGAGCAATGAGCCTGCAGAGTCAACGGGATTAGCACGCATATGAAGTCAGAGTGCGCATTCGCTTTATGTCCCTGTGGTGCTCATTGCTGGCTGTGCTTACATGTATTCGGGCACGTTCCTCTTATGCGCACAGCTACGTGTAACTCACGGCCCCGTGGCTTCACGCTCAGCCGTGCAAATTCTGTGTACTCCTGCCCATTTGAGACTATCAACACTCTAAGTGTAAGCCTGTGGCATGCTAATGACGTTGGCAGGTTGAAACACAAAAACCGTGTGTCATGTTTGCTCACCGCAACGTTGACGGGGTGTTACTGATGCACTTCCCTCCTCAGAAATGATTGAGCTGGATGGGGACGAAGAGAGGATCTCATCCCAAGGACGATACGCGGAGAGGGACATTGTTCAGGTACAGAATACTCCCGAAGACACGGCTGACTGGCTGGAAGGCTGTTCACTCAGCAGAAAGTGTTGAGAGAAATGTGGGATTTATGATTAATGGGAAAGGGTCATTGTGCTTGACCTTCTACTGTGCTCTTGTTCTGAGTCTGCTGGTTTTTCTGTCTTCTCTCCGCTGTCTCGACCCTTATTTCTTCCTCTACGTGCAATATTTTTCTCTTTGTTTTCCTCTCTTTTGCTTTCTTTTTCATAATTTTGCATAAGCGTTTTCTGTTTTTTGTCCACATCTCATTTCCTATATTCACCTTTTCTTTGTTTCCTCTTGTTAAGGTTCAAATATTGAGGAAGCCAAAAACCACCATGGTCCAACAAGAGCTTGGTCAAACAATTGATTTTAATGAATACACGCGTGGGAAGACCACTCTGTACGCAGACAGGGATTGATCTTCAACTTAATCAAAGCATACACAGATTTTTATAGCATCAGGGTTTGAATTAATGACGCCCCTTCATACGTCACAGATACATTTCATACATAGGTCACATCAAAACCAAAATGACTTTTAACACAGTTTAAAAGAACATTGTCTTCATCTTCATAACAGATGTTTCCTGTCAACCTTTCTGATTAGCGCTTCTTCAAAACCGCAGACAATGATTTTGCAGTGAGCGAGCACTTCTGCAAGCCCACAATTACAAGCAAACATGATATCTCACGACCTTACGTGGCACTCTGTGTCACCTCTCACCTACTAACGCTCACAGTCAAACAGAGGCCACTGTCAACCTTTTACTAAAACTATAGATGTAATATAAATTGAATAAATGTTTTAACCAAGAACCTCTACTGAAAGCTTAATAAAAGAATATAAAAGTATAACAGACAATTTGAATACCCTAGTTATTCACATAGCCTCGTCTAACCAGCTCCTCAGAATAACCTGCAGTTAGATTCTGCTTTCGGTTTCATTTCTGCAAACGCTCTGCAAGCCTGCAGTTTCCTGTCACTCTGACTCTGTACAAAGTGTACTCAAAATCAACAGAATCAGCACATACACACTTAAGATTATAACAACCATTCAAAAGCATTTAAGATTATAGATTCAAGCCAACAGTTTAAAGTGGTTATAACTGCACCTGTAATAAAGGCTAATTGGGTACCAAGATGTTTAAACATCTGTATGCAATATCAATACTGTAAATTATAATGCATATTATTAATGCAATGGTAATGATGATTATTATTAACAATAGCAGCAAAATATCTCTCCACTCTCAATACTCTCCTCTCCTCTTTGTCTTCATTTGTCTTATCTTTTCATCTTTGTCATTTTCTTTACTATTCTCTTATTCTCAATGTCCATGTTTCCTATTCTGTACTCTCCGCCTCTTATTTCTCTTTACATTACTTATATCTGATTTCTTCATTTCCTGTTCTCTCCTTTCCTTGTGTCCTTTCCTCTTGCTTCCCCTCTCAGTTTGTTCCTTTCAGAGACTACATTGACCGACGAGGAAATCACATCCTCAGCATGGCCCGTCTGGCTAAAGAAGTGCTGGCTGAAATTCCCGACCAGTTCCTGTCCTACATGAGAACCCGGGGGATCAAACCTGGTCCCTTGCCACCTCCTTACACTCCCTGTCCACCACCAGCTATCAACCCCCTTCTCACAAGAAGGGTAAGCCGAATTTAATGGCTTCCACCCCAGTATTGGCCAGCCGGGTCTACTGTCCTCTCTTTACGCTTCACTCTTCACTGGAAGCTCCTAAGCACATGGCAAACTTTGCCTGCATCTCGCATGTTGCACTTTTGGGAATATTTGGCCGTGAAGGGTGATGAAGACAGCCCTTAGTGCTTCTTCTGTTTAGAAGACTGGACAAAAAGGTGTGGATTTTGAAGGGCAGTGGTGGTGGCCTGAAATCAAGGAGCTGCACCAGGAAGAGTAAACGGGAAAGAAACTCGACAGACTGAATCCAAGCTGTTCCCATTTCCACTTCCTCTGTCTAAGTCATGTCACTTGATATATAAATGTTTACAAAACTGAGGAGTGGAGTGGATCTTTTATTTTCCAGGACGAAATTTATACAAATAAATGTGAATACCTTTCAGAGTCCTATTTTTCAGCTACAGAAACAGGAGATTCTGACTTTGTACAAAAATGTTTAGGCCCCAGTGCCACACACACTTATATATATATATATATATATATATATATGATTTTTTTTTTTTTATAGAAATAGAGCATGTGCCAGTTTATGAAAAATAAAGCATGCACTGTTGTCCTGCACTCAGGGCTTTGTCCCTACCACACACTGCCCCACCACCACTGCCATGTTCCATCATGAACAAACCCACCGGAAATCGTTCCACGCTCCTATCGTCTGCTCCATCCACCTGCCTTGACTCGAAAGGAAGCTGTGCTCCTTGGGAGTCTGGTCAAATCAAATGCAACAGGGACTTGAACCAGCCTTACTTTTTTGTCAGAAAACATTACTGGCACAATGGGTTATGGAAACGTGGATTTCTCCAAGCCCAGAAGTCAAAAACACACATTTCACTACCGAACCTGACTGTGTTGTTACATTTCAGAGTCTTGTTATTTTCATGAAACAACACTGTACTTCAGAAGCATTTCTGGTTTTTGGTTTACATTTCTCTACCTCTCACATTGTTCAGTATTGCCAAAAAATATTGTTTAAAAAAACAGCAAGTGTTGTAAGTGATATTTGGCAAGTCTGTGGTCCGTCACACAGTTTTACCTTTCTCACCACGTATACATCATGTTTGCCAAACTGTACGTTGGGAAGTATAGCATTTTGGTTGCTATCAGATTAGATGGCTCACACCTTTGTGGTAGCAACACACTTTTGATATGAAATTGAATTTGAAAACAGGTAAAAGTGCAGATTGCTTTTCTTTTAACAACTGTCTGCATGGATCAAAGTAATGACTGTAACAACAGTGTTTGGGTCCATGTTTGTGCATCAGTATTGTAACTAAAAGTCCTAAAGTTTCATATATCTCCTTAAATTCAGACTCCACAGAAAACCCATGTTTCATCATCAAATACTCGCATCCTGAAGGCTTTAAAGGTGACAGCAGCTGCTCTTTGCTTAGATTCACAGCAGTGGTTTCAATTAACACTCTCTCTTTTTCAACATGGCTGCTAATAAGTTACATAAATTTTCTTCTTTGTTATACTTATTGTTAGCAAGAACAGTCAGCATGGCATCTAATAAAAGTTAGCTTAAAATTGGAAGGAATTTAATTTGTTTCTTTGGCTTGCTGGACTCCATATTAGCTGTAGCCACCTTAGCTGCATAGAAAGACATTGCCACTACAAGAAAGTGACCCCCTTACTCTGTTTATACATTTTGGACCCCTCTGTGCTGTGAAATAGTGTCTTTGATACTAAAATATATTCCACCTCTCATCAGTCTTCAGTTACCTTCATCAGAAAAAAAAAAGGATATAGAATTTGTCTCTATTGGTAAATAAATGCCCAAAAAGCAATTGGCTGTTGTAGCAATAATAATAATATTAATAATAATGTCTGATGTACTTAAAAAATCCAACTATACCATTGGTTTAGATACAGCAAGTGTTCTATATATTGGGGCGATCGTGGCTCAAGAGTTGGGTGTTCGTCTTGTAATTCATCTTGTAATCGGAAGGTTGCCGGTTCGAGCCCCGGCTCGGACAGTCTCGGTCGTTGTGTCCTTGGACAAGACACTTCACCCGTTGCCTACTGGTGGTGGTCAGAGGGCCCGGTGGCGCCAGTGTCCGGCAGCCTCGCCTCTGTCAGTGCGCCCCAGGGTGGCTGTGGCTACACTGTAGCTTGCCATCACCAGTGTGTGAATGGGTGGATGATTGTGTATAGTGTAAAGCGCTTTGGGGTCCTTAGGACCAAGTAAAGCGCTATACAAATACAGGCCATTTACCATATCTCTCAATAGTAACTGCACTTGTTTGATTCTGACAGACTTTTAAAAAAATGTTCTACCTAATAGTAGATCCGTCCAGCCGTCCGTCCGTCCATCTGTTCAGCAATTCTCTTCCACTTGTCGTTGTCACGGTCACGGGGGGACAAACAAGTAGGTAACTGTTGCAATCTGTTGCAACTGCTGTGAATCCAAGCTAACCACAGCTGCTCTCCTTTCTAAAGAAATAAGCTACAGAACTGCTAAAGCCTATATGAATCAAGCTTAGTTTTCAGGTTATTGCACTGTCACTTTCAGATATGTTTCGGCCTTCCCGTTAATGGGTATAAGAAAGCAAAGCACAAACCATGTCCTATTAGACAAGCATCAACCACCTTGTCCAGAGGTCCCTTTTAATCCATGTAAATGTCCAAAGAAAAGCATTTTTTTCTTTATACTTTTGAGACGTGTAGTGTAGAGTTTATGTGTGTGGTAGGGCCGTATTTAGTCAAGGAATAAATATAAAAGAAGGTTTACAACACTTTTTTCTAAACTCACACCTCAAAATAACGATATACTTCTTGGCTGGTGATGCTTAATGAATATGTCTGTTATGTAATATGTTATGAACTGCTTGTAAATTCAGTTTCTTAGACGTTTCTACACTGTACAAAATTTCTGCCTTTTTGTGTATTGGTCAGTATAATGTATGTGTAATGCTGCTTCTTTCTGCTCATTTAAGTATGACATTTTATACCGAGGCCTGTAATCATATTTAAATCATGACTAACAGGCCTTATCAATGTTTATACGTAGGTTATTCATATTTAAATTATGAACGACAGGCCTGTATTTTTTATAAGCAAACTGTTAGATAGTGATGCGTGTTTAATGTGTGCAAGACATTTAAAAGCTAATGATCAAATCCACTCCGTAGCAACGTTTTTCTGCCAAATCTGAAATACTGTTAAGTGTAGCATCTCATCCCAGGATAAAAACGCTTATTCGGTTTGACTGAATAGGGTCCCTCCACGTGGAGGGGAGAGGTGACGGGATGGCGGGGACCCCGTACAACAGTCGGGATGTTGAATTGCAAAATGTAGCACTAGTTTCAAGACTGGAGCAACGTCAGCCTGAACCAGATAAGACCAGATCAGGCAGGAACAGTCTTTTTATAAGTACATGTAAATATACAGTATAATCTGTATATATTGTGCGTACGTTTTCTGGAGAGTTGACTTGCAGCAAACTGCCGGCACTCTGTGACTCTCTTCCTGAAACACAAGGCATGGCCTTTTTATTTATTTATCAAGACAAGATGTGAGCTTCATCTCACGCCCACTCTCTCGTATATACTGTACATGCAGTACATGTATTTGTGTATGAAACATGCATGACACTTACATAACAGTGAGGGTTGTATAAAGATTAAGGGTTTCCTTCTCTTCCTCCTTCTTCTTGTTTCTGTTTTGAAATGCAGCTTGTGTTTTGTTTTATTTTTCAAGAATTTATGGGCAACTCTTAAAAAATCTAAATCTGGATCTTATTAAAAATCTGCACATGATAGAGAATAATTTTACCAATTTATTTTCTTTTAGTATCAGTGCAGAAATCCTCAGAAATGCCCAACTGGCAGAGCTAGAGATCATTTAAAAATGGCTCAGGTTCCTACTAAAAGTGTTAGCATGGGAAGCATGGTTGACATTTTCACTAATTAAACAAATGGGAGAAAAATGACCAAATGCCTCATCTCTTGCCTGTTAATTCAGCATATTCATATGTAGATATCTGTTTATAGTTATTACCATTTGCTATGCTCTGACCCTTGTACTCTGTGCGCCCATTGAGCTTTCTGGTCTCGTACAGGACAATATACAATGATAACTATGGGAGGTGTAGTGCTTTTTTTGTTTGTTTGTCCCTAACAATCAGCCTCTGATTTTCGTGAAAAGTAAATGTAACTTGACTTCTCTTTCATTACACAATCTTATAAAAGGGCCATAAATATATGAAGTTTATATAGTTTGTATAGTTTCAGTTAGAGGGGAACCTGTTTTATTAAGTCCATATTTTAATCTTGGACTCTATTAAAGTAGGATTTTTCTTTGTGTGAAAGCAGCTTCGAAGTCACAGCTAAAAACCTTGTTTATCCTCCGTCAGAAAGAAACCTTTTTTTTTGTTTTTAGCACACTTAACTATGCCTTTAACACATTTTTCTACTAACTGGCTGCACCTCACAAAAACAAGTTTTGAACAACAGTCGGGCTGAACCTTTTCAAAGCCAGAGCTGCATAGCTGGTTATGTTATGGATAAGAGCTGAGCTCATACGGGTTATTTGCACATTTACGTATTATTTCCACCTTTGTAAAAGTATAATAGGTACCATTTAAAATGAACTCTTAGTCAATGGGTGTGACAGGATGTATAGAATTCTTAAATAGCAGCAGTTCCAGATTACAGTGCTGCTCTCACTCTTGCTTCAATATGGGAAGAAACTCTAAAGTTGTCAAACTACAGAGCGGTTAGTTGATTTTTCTTTTTTGTTTTGTTTTTACTGACAAAAATGTTTTATGCATCGTACGTAGGTGAGCATTCAACAGTGTCTTAAACTCAAGAAATTCCATTAATTCCACAAGTCCTCAAGAATAAAATATCACATTCTACAACTAAATGACTTTAACACTATCCCATGTGAGATTATGTAGATCGTTTCTTTGGGATACATAGGTTTGCCCTCAAGAAGAAGACTTCAGAAATCACTGATTCTGTGAGGCTGTGTCAGTGTAGGAGTAACAATCAAAAGCATTTATTGTGTAGGACAGAAAAAAAAATCACTGCTGGTAAACAAACCAGCTTTAATGAAGTAGGCTTACACCTCGCTGCCTCCCACTGCTCATCGTCGCAGCCACGTCACTCTGCTAAAGCAGCAGCATGTCAGCATGCCAGGCCACATGAACGCCCATGTGATCTGCACAAATAACATGAACTCTGTTTGCTGTAAATTATCTTGATAAAGTGGTTTAACTGAATGCTTGTGATGAATATCCTGTTTTATCCTGATGTTTTTATAGCATGGATTAAAACTGCATGTGTGCAACTTTTTTTTTTTTTCTATCAGACATGCACCTGTGAGGTTAAAGGAAAAATTGTACTGTGACATCTTTGTGCGTTAACTCAGAATATTTAAGAAAACATTTTTGCCTTAAAAATGTCAACTGATTAGTCTTGGAAATGTGCAATGCCTTCAGATGTTTCCTTCTTCTTCTCTGATGACTTTTCTTTTCTTCTCTTTTTTTTAGTTTTATCTGTCAGTACATTGATGCACGGCCACTTCTCTGTCAGACTCGTCTCGGCATTGTTCGCTCAGAGTCAGTGGTTGAAGTGATGTGAATAACAGGGTGTATGATCCAAACAGAAAAAAACAAAACTAGACGAAAAACAAAAAAATGGTCTGTCTCGCTGAGAGGACAGAATTATTGGGCTGGGGATAGTGCTGTGTGGCATCATGCAGCCATGTTTATTTACCGTGAGATAATACTGAAACTGTTCATCTGCCCCATTTTATTTCATCAGGGGTGATTCACAATTTTGCATGATGCTTGTAGTGGCACACAAGGCCAATCAAATATGATTTCTCCATTGATATATAATTATTTTAAACCAGTTCTCGAGCTTAGTGATGTTACAAGACAGCACAGGTTTTACTGTTCTAACAGGAAACATAAAGGCCACAAACAACTTACTGATAAAAATGACTGTTTCTGTAACAACTGACGTCTTTAAATAAATATCCCTATCTAAGCTTGTTCTTTGTTTATTTGTTGTTTGTGTGCTCAGAACCCATCTTCTCATGTACAGAGCTTTGAATAATCAGACCCCATTACATGGTCTATGGGAGCCTCTCCTGTGGAACCACTTCCCAGTTTGGGAAACCAGTAACCCATGTTAAAACTTTCCTTTTTGATTTTTTAATCATCAATAATTAGTACAGGATCAGGTGACCCTGAACCATTGCTTGCTTATGCTGCTATAGGCTCAGGCTGGTTCAGGGAGAAGTGTCTTCTTGTTAGGGAGTTCTTTACCACTTTCACAAAGTGCTGCTAACTGAGATTTTCTCTTTAATGTAAGCTCTTTACCTTGCAATATAAATTGACTCAATCAAACAGTTGTGAAGTGGGGCTATATGCATGAAATAAAATAAAATTTGATTGAAAATCCAATTTAGAATTCCTCAAAAGTTCTCAGGAAGCCGGCGTTGATCAAATTAAAGATCCATAAGGTTAATTTGCATAGCATTAGCATCTTTCTCCAACTGGTTCATTTTTCCAATGTATTGAATAATGCCATTTTGTCAAAATCAAGTGTAGAAAAAATATTTTTGCAGAAAAACAAAAAGCTAGCATTCGTATTAATGTTGATTGAACCTGGGATGCCTACATGACTAAGTTTTCACAAACTGTTTCACAAACATTTCCTAAACATGCTACATAATGTACCTAAAAAGTAAGCCCTACACCACTTACACTGCTGTAAAACACAAAACTGAAGCAACTCAACCCACTCTGTTATTGGACACCTGTCCTTGTCAGTGTTGCCAATAAAATCAAAAGAGCCAGCACGCTGGAATAGATTCACACCATTACACCTTTAAAGTGTTCATCTTAAAATTGAATGCATTACAGCAGAGTAACAGGCTGAAATGCTTCCAAGGAGTCCAAAAAATGTGGCTCAGAAATGCAACGTTTTGCCTGAATATTGAGAAGAAATGAGTGTAGCCCTTGCATCCTTGTTACAGTAAAAACTATAACGGACTAGCCAGCTGTGGGAAAGATAAGGGTGGTATTATTTTGTAATATAAGATAATATTAAGCCTTAAGCACCAGGAAACAAACTATGTGCAACAAATACAGTAGTTGATTACTTTGTACCCTATGTGTGGTATCAGCCTAATCCTTACTAAAACTTGTAATTTAAATGAGCCCTGGACTTGAATGAAAAATGTTTGGTTAAGCATAGAAAATGGTTGACATAGTCAAATAATTATGTTAATAAACCTGAAGTTAAGTTCATGAAATGTCCTTTTAAAGCATTTACCGAAACAGCTGATGTCACCTCACACAAGAATAATACCAAACTGCGGTTGTAATAAGTTATAATTAGCAGCTTGCAGCAGGATGTTTTAAATAATCGCAACTAGTTAGCATGTTAGTATGTAAAACATTTGAATAGCAGACATGTGACAGAGTGTAGTCAGGGTAGTCGGGCACATCGTGTGCAGAAGTTGCCAATTTCCTTCAACTTTCGTCAGTTGCTACAGACTTCCTGAGGTCTTCAGATTAACTCAAGAACAGTGTGCTGAGAGCTTCTGCATAATGAGCACAGTGCAAAATGCTGGATGCAGTGGTATAAAGCATGCTGCCACTGGACTCCGGAGCAGTGGAGATATCTTCTCTGGAGTGACGAATCACGCTTATTCATCTGACAATCCAATGGATGAAACTGGTTTTGGAGGTTTCCAGGAGAATGGTACTTGTCTGACTGCATCATGTCGAGTGTAAAGTGTTTGGTGGAGTGAGAGCTATGGGGATGTGGGGGTGTCTTTCAGGGGTTTAGCTTGGCCTCTTAGTTCCAGTGAAAGACTTTTAATGCTACATTTTGGACACCTTCATTCTCCCAACTTTGTGGGAACAGTTTGGGGATGGCTCCTTCCTGTTCTAACACAACGGCACACTAGTGCACAAATCAAGCACGTTTGGTGTGGAAGAACTGGACTGGCCTGCACAGAGTCCAAACTGCAACCCAATACAAATTAGAGTGGAGACTTGGAGCCAGGCCTTCTCATCCAACAATGTCTGAACTCAGAAATGTGCTTCTGGAAAAATGAGTAAAATCAGTGTATTTATGGGGGGGAAATCCCATTAATACACTCCTAAACCTTGTGGAAAGCCTTCCCAGAGTTACAACTGTTATAGCAAAGTTGGGCCAACATCATATTCAACCCTATAGATTAAGAATGTGATGCCTCTCAATTTCATATGTGTGTGAAGGCAGAGTAGGAAGTACTTTTGGCAATATAGTGTATATAATGATCTCTAGGGGAGGGACAAAGAAGAGAAATTTATTTCAGTTTTAAAGTAATACCAGACAATCTGAGCAAACCAATAAGACGTGACTATATTTGGACTCCCATGAATTTTCCTGTTCTGGATCTGAAGGATTTTGAAAGGGATTAATGATGTTTTCTCATGGTAGCAGTCAGACGCTGCCGCCATCAGATACTTAGGAATTTTCCTTCTCTTGGTGGCCCATATGGAATTTACAGCATAACGATTCATCAATGCCCTCTTATTTTTGTGACAATGACCTTTGTTTCGCTATTCCATTTTATGGACTCTCTAATTTGTTATTTTGTACCACGTGGAATGTCAAAAGACCAAAGAAATGACATGGCTTTTTTTTTTTTTTTAAATAGCTGAAATACCAACACATTATGGAACTTTCTGTTCATAATGAAGGAATTCGGACCTCTAAATTAATGTTCCACAATGTGCACAATGTGCAGTGCAGTGAATATTGTTTTATTTTGTGTGCTACAGTACTTAATCAGTGGTTTGCTGAATTGGTCATCCAGCAAGAAATGCAGAGACAGTGTTTTGTGTGAGAGTGCAGTAGGTTCCTGTCTAAAATATACAGTGCAGCGTTTCTCTTATAAGTCTGAGGCTTTCTGCTTTATTATCTAGTCCAGTTTTTACATGCTCTCACTCAAATGCCTCATGACAGATCCACTGAAAATGTCCAGTGGTTGCAGACCGCCAGCCTTGATGGATAGGAATTGTTTTCCTGCTGCTTTTCAGAGCAGCAACAAAACAATCGCTTGATGCTGCTTGGAAGTGATCTGACGCGCTCAGAGCGGGGGCTGCTTTGTAACAAGTGTCATTGTGCTAATTACAGCTAGTACACTTTTCTCTCCTCCTTGTTTCTGTTCTTTCCAAGATTTTAATGAGTCGCCGCCGCTATCTGTTCTCTGTGTTTATCTGCATATTACTTTTAACTTCATGATGAGATATTATATTATTATGGTCGCCTCCCACTTGAGGCTATAATCAGAAGCTTTAATTGGTGTTTTCAGATGCTCTCACACAAAATAATGGTAGGCTAATATCTAACCATCCATTTCTTAACTTAACTTAATAATGTAAAATAGAAGAAAAATAACAACCAGAGGAAATGAAATGCAGTGGCTGGAACTATAATTTACTGGTAGGAATGTTAGAATCACAGTACATTCGATATGACTTGATATCATGTTTGCACATATCACCTTTGATATCCATAAAGGATTCAGTTTTTATCACCATTATAGGCATTAGAATTTTGTGTGAATGATTAAAAAAAAGTAAGCTAATGCCTTATACTACACAATATTAAGAATTAGTAAGGTATTGTTTATAAAGCATTAGTCCTCCTTGGTATGTCATTTATAAACATGGATATAAGTGCATTAATGGACAATGGAATAACTGTTTCTAAAGTCTTATATGAAGTATTTATAGGTGAAGTTATTTAGGAACTGTTAATGACTGTTAATGGTCTCTTTTAGAAAGTCTAAGTATTAGAGGTTAATAGAGGTTTGACTTCTTTCATTTGTGGTTAATTCGGGGGTTTAGTTGTTAGTTCAGGGTTTTGTGTCACCTCATCTATACCTTATAAAGCAGTTATTAATGAAACTGGAAGGTCAGCAGAAAAACACAACAAGAAAAAGAAAAAGCACAAAGAGTTATATAACATACCAATATTTATTGTGTGACCCAAACACAGTTCACTTAATGTTTGCAGACTCTGTAGGTAGTGCCAGAGAAAATAAGAAATCAACACAGTGAGCAGCTGGAGCCATATAGTATTTCAGCTTAAATATATGAAAACTTGTTTTAGAGTTGAGAATTTAATTTGTTCCTCATGGTCAACTTTCAGTTGGTTTGTAGTCAGTTACCTCACTTTGTTGTAAATAACCAAAATGTAATAATAATACGTATTATTAAATATAAGGAGAAGGAATGTAGGTTAGGAATACGAGTTGATTTTCAAGATTAAAGATTTGTAAGTGTAAAATAGGCTGATTTGGACATACCTTGCAGGCATGATACTACGGTTTCTGTGGTATGATGGGGATGATTTAACTCAGTAAATTGAATAGTCAGTGTTTGGTGTGATCACCTTTTATTTTTCAGCACAGCCTGAACTGTCTTAGGCAAGCTTTCTCGTCATTTGTCTAGTAGTCTTCAGGAATAGTCCCCCAGGCTTGGGTGAATGCTGTTAGCTTTTGTTCAATTCTCTGCTGTTGTCAGTCAGATGCTTTCCAGTTGGTGTTGCTGTAGACTAAATTCTGACGTTTCAGCTTTTATAACAAGATTCCCAACAACACTGGCTGAAATGCAGCCCCAAACCACAACAGAGCCTCCACCATGTTTTACAGATGGCTGCAGACATTTATTGTTGTATCCGTCTCCTGGTCACCTCCATTCATAACTATTTTAATGCCACTTACTGCATTTAAAAAGACATCCCTTGAAATGTAGTCTTTTTAAGCTTTTACAAAGACTGGAATCCAGCATTATTCTAATCATTCACTAATTCATCTTCACCCACTGAAGATTATTCTTTATCGAGGGCCTAAAAGCTATGTAAATGGTACATTTAACCAATTTTATCAAGGCTAAAATTGGTTAAATTTGGTTTTTAAGAAAAGCAAAGTTCATTAGATGCCTACATACAGTAAGCCCAAACCGAACCTACTATGGGTAGACAAGAAAGTGGCCCATCACAAAACGACACTATGTGTCATGTGTGAGCTGTTTTTCTGTTCTTCTTTGCCCAGCAGCTACCCCATGCATTTATATTTTTCCCATCTTCGACTTAAAATAGCCCCGTCCCGCCTTTCACATTTCCCAAATTGCACATCCTTCCCTTGACTCCTTACCCACTGGAGACACGAGCAGAGAAAGTGGCAAGACAGTTACACGAGGAGAGAGAGAATTCGAGGGAACGCACGTTAAATGAAATGAGACACCTTTGCCTTCCAGCCATGATTTAGAGCAATGTCAGCCTCTGACACAATTGGCACAAATATGTTGGTTTTTTGTTTTCTAAATAGCCAAAATACCACCGTTTGCCACAATCTCAGCATAATGGTGACATGACAAATTATATTTACTTTTAATTCACTTCTCAGTGTTGTACAATTGGATAGATTTTTAAAAAAATCACATACCAACAAACTGAAAGTTTAAATCTTAAATAACTGAAACAGCATGAATAAAAAGAGTCCTACGCTCACCATGGATATGGTTTGTATATTGCACCTCTGTGCCATACCTTTTGTGCTTGGAGGACGGAAAAATGCCAAAGGATACACCTATGGATCCTAAATTAAAACTCCGCCAGCAAAGTCTCTTCTCTCCAATCTTTCTTCTAGCAAAATGGGAAATCCTTTGCTTCAAATAAATTCAAGCATGTCTCTATTTTGTTTTTGTTTTTGTTTGGTTTGGGGTTTTTTTTTTTTACACTTAATTGACTGAATTTTTGCTGTGGAGTGGTTATGGTTACACAGCCACAGTGCTGCATGTAAACTCTGTTTCTTATGTCTCATGTTCTAAATGTTGAGTTGCTCTGCAGAGCTGTTGTGACAGTCAGAACTTGCTGGTCTCATATTACGCTAGGGCTGCATGATGGAGCAGTTAGCCTCCCCTGAGAAGGTGATTTTTATCTTCTTTAACTAAATCTAAATGTTGTTCAGACCTCTGGCGCAGCCATCTTCAGCACTGTTTCATTGTGTTTTTGCTGGGTGGGATAAGAGGGATGTTGATCTTCCCAATCGTCCCCTCAGCAGGAACAGGAATAAGCATATTTCCCAAACGTCAGATCGCTCCTTTAATAAGAATGGCAAGACTGATAGTCTGAGTAAGCTGTAAAGTGTTTTAGAGGATACTTATTTGACTGATCTAATTAAATAGTACAATATCTCACAACATTATAACCTAAATTAAGGAATCATTTCCCCAAAGATAGTTTTCACAGTTTCACTGGAATCCCCATTTCTATCTGTCCCACTAAAAATGACTTTTTTATAGGCACCTCTAAGGGAATCGCATTTCCGGGCCTTTCTCACTATGGGGACTGATTGCGATGAGTGCTGAGACTCTAAAGCTGCCTTGAACAAGCTCAGCATGAGCCTAATATGACTTGATCCAATATGCGGAGCTACAAGTGTCTCTGAGCTGCCGTTTTCGCCACTTTTATTTCCCTCGCTCCCCCTTTTTAAGCTTATCAACTGCGAGATGCCTGCGTGCTGAAATAGGTGGTGATGAGTAATGGAATAAGGAAGTGTGCGTAAAATTTTGATGACACACCCAGAAAACCCTGCAGCCAGCGCACAAACATACACCAACCCTGCAGAATGCAGCGTCTGTCCACTCGACTCAGAAAGTACAAGGGTAAAAGCGTGCTGGCAAGTATGAGGCTAAGTATGGATATGAAACGTCTCTGCTGCTATTCTTAGACCTGGATGGAGGTTGGGAGGGTGGGGGGAAGGCGGGGAGGAGGCGGTTTGTTGCTAAAAATTGCCAGATTGTTTTGTGCCTACCAATCTATTTTTACACATGCTGAGGCCTTCCTGGGATGTTGTGGTCTTTTCTTAGTCTATTATGTAATGAACCAATCTCAAGGCATGATGCAATGATGCGGAGTCTGACACAGAGTGAAGTCCCCCATCATCCAATCCAGACTGAGGAATCTAAGTCCAATACTAGATAGGTTTTAAATGGTTTTGATGCAGGATGTATCTTGGGGATTTCTGGGCAGCAGTGAAGCAATGAAAAAAACAACAAAAAGAAAAACAAGCCTAATATGTGCTGGAATCTTGACAGAGTTAAGCAGCCCAAAGGACAGTTTGTCAGCTCGCTGTGAGCTCAGATGCTTGACAGGGAGGGATAGGTAATGAGTTTGTCTTCGGGGAGATATGTCGCCTTGAGTATGCAGAAGTAACAACATTTAAAAGGGGGGGAAAATGCTGATTTTCAGCATTAAAATATGCGCCTTGGGACAGTTAACATTCACAGTTCGTCCTCATTTAGTGAGAACAAGCTAGCAGAGCCAGACTTTGCATCTGTGATGTCTCACAGATGTACAGCTCCATCAAGACTCAATTGGCAAAAATGGAGAATATAAATGTGACAGTGCCATAGACGATTTTCTAGAGATATGGCTCGGTTTCAGAGCTTATAAAATCTTTATGCAGATCAGTGTAAACGCCTGAATGCATTTTTTTTAAAAACAAAGTCGATGTGAATGGAAATTCCTGTCAACAAAGAAGCTGCGTCTCTGTTTTGGAGGTTTGATTATATTTAGTACATTAATAGATGTTTTCAAATCAGCAGCACCTTGATGATTGAGTGCACCTTAATGCATCCTTCATTAATTCTCGAACAGAAAAATAATGTGTATAGATCCAGGACAAGAACTTTTGATGGGAAAATGATCGATTTTTTTTCCTTTTTTTGTGTGATTATCTTTGCGAGCAGGGGACAGACCACTGTGAAGCTAATTTGAACTGGAGTTACATCCGTTATTATGTTTCCAGAACTTTTTGGATCCATTTCTCTAGCGTTGTTGTTCCCACATACACACTCATACACAAAACATGACTTCCCTACAACAGTTTGCTATTCAGAGAAAGAACAAAATAAACAAAAAGAAAAAAAATAGATATCAGTTTCTGTGCCAGATAAATATAAATAATGGTTCCAGCTTAATAAATGTTGACTGGCTCTGCCTCAGTGTCAAAGTAAATAGAGAAGTAGATGGGACTTTAAAGTGCCACTTAATATTGCTTGTGCTATTAACCTTTTTCACTGCCAACTGCCAACTAATTTTGCTTTAGGGTAAGATGAGGAAAGTAGAAAGAATACAGGTGTCTTTAATGATCTAATGAAGGTGAAAAGAGATCCACCAATAAAAGTCCAAAAAATCTACTAGAACTGAAAGACAATAATAACCAGAATGACAATGCAAAAGCAAAGAGGAGAGAGACATGAGGAGAAACTCAGGAAAGGCAACAGGATACACTACAGGTTGAATAGAGTGGCAAACACAAGGCTAAATACATTGCAATAGTTGGGAACAGGTGTAAATATTGTAGACGCTGAGAAAACAAGAAGTCCAATTTACTGAGACACAAAAGAAAACTATGTGCTAATGTAAAAGAGGAAGTGACAACAAAGAGCACTCAGAAGAACTACAAAAACTGACCAAGATTAGAAAACACAGACCGACACTGGTACTGCAAACACAAGATTTAAAGGTATGGTCAGTTTTACTTTCAGGTTATTTAATAGAAAACAGAATACTGTACTCATAATTATGGATTGAGTGTGTAATTACATCTTCCAATTAACAGCTGCATTCTCATAAGCTTAGAATTATCTAATAATAACAATAATAATGCATAGACGCACTTGCTGGTCTACGTAAGCCACCACGTTGTCCTGTTGTCTTGACTACAGCAGCCGAGATGTGGCTAGAAACCGACCACACATGGAGTACGCCGAAGGTGGAGGAGGAGAGAACTTCTAGGCAAGTTTTAATTTGTGTCTGCACCTTCAGAGGGAAGATATGATGGATCGCATCTTGATTTATCTCGGCTTTATCATCTGAAAAGGCTCCCCTTCACCAAAGAAGCCAAAATGGAAAGGAAAGAGAAAACACAAATGGCATAACACGTCATCCTCTTCCTCCTCACCTCGAGCCCCATCTCCTGAACTGAAGTCATGGCTCATGCATGCAAAAACATTCATAAATGTGCTCGCTGATTCCTGATATTGTCTTAATTAATTATGGTCAGCAGGTTAGACATGTGACCCTCTTGTCATCAGACAGCTGACAACCTGCTAAGTCACAAAAACAGCTGATTTATAAGCTAACATTATGCCAGCTAATGTTAGGCTTGAGTATCCTATAAATCACACTTTCCCTCTGATCAGCAGTTCGATTACATTCTCACATCTTTAAATTACAGAGCGTCTGAAGTGAGTTTCACTGACTCATTGTATCGGACTCCTTTCACAATCATCTTGGTTGACCGACCATAACTTGGTTGTAACAAGTGATTACTTGAATTTCTATTCATATCAACTTGAAGCCATCTGGCTCTTGTCCTGTGACCTCTGATATGAAAAAGGAATTTTTAACAAACTTGTATATTTTTTCTTTTTCTGACCATTCTCTGTAAACCATAGAGATAGTTGTGTGGGAAATCAGATCACACCAGATCAGCAGTTTCTTAAATACTCAGACAAGCCCATCTGGTTAAAAAGCATGTTACTTAAATCACCTTTCTTTTCCATTCTGACGCTCGGTTTCAACGTTAGCCTGTCATCTTGACTGTATCTACATGCCAGCATACATTGAGTTTCTGCTATTTGATCGGCTGTTTAGAGATTTATGCTAACAAGTAGTTGAACAGGGTTACCTAATGATGCAACTGGTGAGTGTATGTAGTCTTTGTGCACCCTAGTTTTCAAGACTATCTAAAAATTTTTTTTTAAAAACCCCCCAATGACATTGGATTAGTCTGATTATAAATTTCTTAGTATTGTGATATTGTTTCTCATGCTGTATTTTTTGTAAATGGTAAACATCGACAATAGACATCAAAAAGACTCATTACCATTTGAAAATGTTCTGTGACATCTGCTCATAAATGAGATGTACAAATGAGCAATACAGTAAATAAATAATGATCAATTTACCGGTGAACCTCAGAAATGCTGAGAGGCTGCTTACCCATGGGATGCAATGTCAATGGATCTATTTATAGCCCAGCAAAGGAGCTCATGTAGAGCAAGCTGGCTGGGAGTTGCCTTGTTCATATATCTTTTAGCAGCAAATGACAGCGGACAAAGAGATGGGGAAGCAAACTACATCCACATTTGCATGTAGAGCCCCTTAAAGTTTTAGACACACACGGCAGGAATAGCAATAAATAATTTCCATGGCAAGAAAGATGGAAAGTCCCAGCTCACTTCCCACACCTATTAAACCCCCTCCTCTCACGTTGTCTCGTGGGATTGTTTGGGAGTGAAATGGAAGGGAAGTGACATGTTAAAACCTCTTTTTATTAATTCTGAGAGTCAGGGAGGGTTTGGCGGGATGTCACAGCAGCTGATGTGAGTAGGGAGGCTGAGTGATGCACAGCCTGATATCAATGCTGCGGATATCAGCATGAATAAGTTAATGCCAAACCCCAAATCCTCTGCGAACAGTAATAAAATATGATTGTGTTTATCCCACTCGAGAAATGCTGGGAGAGATGCTCAGGAACAATATTGCAGCCTGATTTCTTAAAAGAGGAGTTGGTTATTAAATATTACCAGAGTAAGATGGCCATTGAAATAGTTTACGTGCCATCCACTGACCTATGTTTGAAAATTAATTAGCTGACCTATATTTCAGGTCTACCATGAGTACTTTGGAGATGTTTAATTTGATACATTTCAGTAACATCAGCTGGTTACATTTAATGATGTGGATGTTTCAAGTCTGCAACTAATGTATTTTTTCATAATTTGTTTATCTACCAATCTACCAATTACTACAATGATTTTTTAAATATCAAACAAAATGTAATACAACTATATTTGCAAAGTATTCACATTTAAAAGGTGGATACTAGTTTTGTTGCTGTTTTTTTATGCTGTATTACAACTCTGCCATTTCATTTTATGCACATTATAAACTATGCTATAAGTCAAACGAGGACTGGTGAAAACAACAAAAACAAAAAGTTCCTCAGCTGGAGATGAATAATTTAAGACTGAAGGTAATTCCATCCTGACATCACTCACCCTAGCTATAAATGGTAGTTTCCCTTGTTGTTTTATTCTAGTAATGCACTGCCATCTGCTGGTTAGTTTGTGCATATGCAAGTATTTATTACTTAATCTGTCGTTTTGTTAAACCGGCTGATGCAAAAAAAAAAAAAGCCTGTCTGTCTAAGCATCCCAGAAACGATATAGAAAAGCATAAAGCCAAACACCAGTACAGGATCATAAGGCCCTGAAGGTAAAAAAAACAAACAAAAAACCCTGCATAGTTCGTGCTGACATCTATTCCAACGTAGGAAGTGTAATGAACAGCTGAACGTGTTTCTGGAATATTATGTTTTTGTTGTTGCAAATGCTTTTTATGCAATTTTTGCAAAGCTATATGTGGAAGGAAACCTTGACTTAGGACAAGCTGATGGCATAATATGTAAGTACAACTCCTCCGGTTTCATATGCAAAACAAAATTATTGCGCTAGTTTATGTGGTTGCGGTTCTAGAGGGATTTAAAATTAGTTACACAAAACGGAGCGTGCCCGCTCTGACTGGTTTTAAAGGTATGACTCGTTTTGGTTTTCTGGTGAAAAAAAGTATCTTGTCTTATTTGCAACAGTGTTTGATTTTACTGTTATATTCTTTATCATTTATATTTTTCTATCACTATTTTCCCATCTTCTGATCATGTGGGCACTCACAGGGATCACTTCTTGTGGAAGAAGAGTCATGAGACGCCCATTTTCTTGTGAGCCCACAAAGAACCTAAAGAAGAAAGGAAACAGAAAATTTGATAAAGATTGTGATAACTGGAGTTTCAGGGTTTTTTTTAAGCCAGTTAAGCCAAAGAAAGCTTGGCTGTGTTGAGCTCTCTAGGGCCCTGCCTTTGGGACAAAAGTAAACATGGATCAGGTGTTTACATCTTTACGTCCGTGAAACCTTCCCTTCCAAAAGAGAATTACGACTGGGAGGCAACTTAGCTGTTGCCTCCCTGCTTCCAGAGAAGAGCAGGAGGGCCCCACGCTGTCAATCCAGCCCCTCTTCACACATGGCGCCTGGATGTCTCTGGCCTACTCACAATGGCCTCACTGTGGAAGTGTGATAAGCATAACTTCAGTTGTGATGCTATTCTATATGTATATATAACTAAGTGACAAAGTAATATTACTATTACTAAAGTGATCAATACATAAAATAAAGAAATTTCCATTACAATAAACTGGGAAATATGACAAATCACTATAATTAGTTTGGATCTGTTTTTTGTGTATTTACCTTTCAAAAACTAGAAGAAATAAAAGTGCAGTGTAACAATGAAGGATTACTTTTTGACTGAAACTTTCACATCTAACCTGCTAACAGCAATTAGCAACATGCATACGTCGTTTTAGGCCAAAAAAACAGAAAGACATCGTCTGTCACACAATCTGAACCGTTTTTCATTCAGTCAGTCTGTGTGTATAAAGGCTTATTATTCATGACTAACCTCTATGATCCAGAACAGTGATATTCAGATAATGACAGTTAATGTGCCTTAATCTGTGGGCTGCTTTCCAAGTGACACTCTGCATATGATGACTAGAGTGTATAATGAGAACAGACTAAATCACCAAAGCCACTAACATACTGTATCTGTGGAAATTTCCACTATCTGCTCCTGAGAACTGAAAAGACTGATCAGTGCTTACTCTGCATGTTCTTTGCTCAAAATAGCTGTTTTTCCAGTAGAGCTGTGTCATTATCAGTAGAGTGACCTAACTCACACGTATGAGAACAGCCCACCTGCAACCACAGGATATTAGGAGAGCAGAGGAGCAGGTGCTTCACTTGCTTCCTCTGAACAGTCCAGAACTATACAGGTGAGATGAAAGGCCTCTGGTTGCTGCTGGTGCTTGTGGCTGCGGCCAAAGCTGAAAAGGGCTTCACTGGGTAAGTTTAAAGTGCACACTAACATGATTTACTTATTAATAATTCATGTGGTCATTCTTTAGTACTCCTACTATGAGTTTAAAGTGACTAAAATGGAATCGCAGAATAACATTTTAGGGTTCGGTCCCCTTTTGCTTTGGCAGGAACTTCTTATTAACCTTTTGCACAGCAATAACAACAGTGCACAGTTCAACAACAATAATCTGAATAACCATTATTTGTGGTTAAGGTGAAAGCATTTTTTGAACTGTACCTTCTTCTAAATAAAAGAACCAGTACAAGAGAGGAATCCTCCATTTGGCTGCAAATGTCAAGTATTTTTCTGTTCATTAACTCTGCAGGTTATAGCTGAATTGCTAACAAAGAAACCAATACCTATTTACATTAAACTTTTGTGTCATGTCTTTTATCCTCTCAAAAAACAAACTGCAAACCTTTTTAAAACCAGACATCCCTCTAAATCCAGGGTATTAATTGGTAGATTATGTGGAGGAGATTTTCAGCTATGCAGTCTTGCACTGTTCTTGTATCTGTAACTGTTATTCAAATGGTAGCACAATCCACAGCTTATGCTAAGAGAAAGCTTAAGTCTCTGCTACAGTCTCATTAAGGAATATAGTGACGGTCTGTACCTGTGCTGCACCAGTAATTGCTTGTTATATCAGTAACCAATAAATAAAGTTCTTCTCTTCTGCTGAGCTCACATTTCAGCATTTAAAAGTTTTAACTACAAACTTAACATAATGATGTGCAGAGATCAGGTTATCCGGGTCAATGTGAAGTCAGAGGAACAGATCCATCTCCTGCAGGCGTTGGAGACGGCGCAGGAGTGGGAGGTATGCACACGCAAACACACACGCACAGCTTTGGTAAACAGCACAGAAATTGATGTTCATGTTTTCTCGGCAGCTTGTGCCAAGTGATTTCTCATCAATTTTCTAGCAGCGCAAAAGGCAAATCAAGTTCAGCTGGGTCGAAGGTTAACACAGAAAGTTAGGTGCTCGTCTCTGGCCCTGCAGTCATTTTGGACTTCACCTTTTACTGCATTAAATTCCCAGACATTAACCTTGCCATTATTTATTTATTAAATAAGATATTTTGTTGCTCCTTTAAGATTGAAGCAACTACAGATGATAGATCTTACAGCAGCACACTCTGTCTGGAGAAACATCTTA
Organism: Astatotilapia calliptera; assembly: GCF_964374335.1. Classification (NCBI taxonomy): domain Eukaryota; kingdom Metazoa; phylum Chordata; class Actinopteri; order Cichliformes; family Cichlidae; genus Astatotilapia; species Astatotilapia calliptera. The sequence goes on from NC_137428.1 coordinate 46,810,759, forward strand.
AGTTGAATTCTTCTAAATTATTTAGTTTATTATGGAATATGCTAGATGCAACATGTACAGGACTTCCCCGCAGCATGTTCCTTCATTCCCATGTGTGATATCTCATTGCGCATCTGTTTACAGGTGGACTTCTGGCTTGACCCAGTCTCCACTGAGCTCCCTGTGGACATCCGAGTGCCCCGCTTCAGTCTGATCCCTGTGAAGGAGCACCTTACTTTCCACAACATTCCCTTCACCGTCATGATTGAAAACGTCCAGGTCTGTCATCCTCAAAACACAGTTGTGTATTAACATAGAGCTGATTTCCACTGGGAGACTCGGTGGCACAGAGAGTGAATTTTTAATCTCCTGCCTGTCACCTGCAGGAACTTCTTGACAAAGAGAAAGCTGAGATGGAGGCGAACCAGATGAAGGAACGCAGCACCAGGAGCTTAAACTTTGGAGCCTATCATGATCTCAATACAGTATGCTGCTCTAGAGAAAAAAACATGACTGGATCCAGTCAACTTTGTGTGTACCTATGTGTGTTTTAATGTCAGAACTGAATCTATGCAGATTTACAGCTGGATGGACACGCTGGTGGCCGATTACCCTAACCTGATCACCAAGCAGCATATTGGGGTGTCCTATGAGAACAGGCCCATGTATGTGCTCAAGGTAAGATACTCTGGTTATGCCTCACAGAATGCAGCAGCACTGCACTTTTGAGCTCTATAATAAATGTGGACAAATATAGCTAATATTAACTATCTAATAAAATTAATCCGGTATCAAATATCAAGTCACTCACACAGTGGGGTAAAGAGAGGATGCGCTTTATTTTGTGCATACATCTACATGTGTTAATCGTGATTGACTGCACCTTTAGAAGCAAAATGTAAAAGCATGTCTGAATCTGTGTTCGTGTTTAGTTCAGCACCGGTGGTTACAATCGTCCTGCTATCTGGGTTGACACTGGTATCCACGCCAGAGAATGGGTTACTCAGGCTACTGGAGTGTGGACCGCCAACAAGGTACAAGATGTCAATTAAACTGAGTAAACTGAATTTAAATGATCATAATTGACTTATTTTTTGCAAGAACTTTGTGCTTTTGAACCAAATTAATTTTCTGTACTTATTAAGTTTTTTCCTTTTAAACATATTACTGGATGTTTATGTTAAAAAAGCATGAGTTATTGTCTGAGTGCACTGGGCCTCACTTTCCTTCCTATCATTTTCTTATTTTAATCAGTTCCTTCTTCTCTGTTCTCGCAGACCTTGTTTACCTTATTTATAAAGCTTCATCTTAAATATGTAATATGTGAAAGCGTGTCTTTTTTTCTACGTTTCTACAAAACCTTTCATCCTTGCTTAGATTGCCACGGATTACGGTACCGACGCCTCCCTCACTTCCCTCCTGAACACCATGGATCTTTACATGCTGATCGTTGCCAACCCTGATGGCTATGTTTTCTCCCACACCAATGTACGTCACTGGCACTCCTCAGATAATGTTATTTATGTGTCGCATATATAGAGTAGATACTCGAAAGAAGAGCAAGATGTTAGTCATGCAGAAACAAGTAGAACTGTGTTTGTTTTCCATCAATACAGTATCATCTGAGAGAGAAAAAGAAATGATGATTCACACCGAATGACGTTTTGTGAAACACAGGATCGGATGTGGCGCAAGACCCGCTCTGTGAACCCTGGCTATGCGTGCCGTGGAGTCGATCCAAACAGGAACTGGGACGCAGGCTTTGGTGGTCAGTATTATAAAAACTGAATGCATCTCATGATTTTGTCAATTACCTGCCGGGTAAATAATCACATTCTTTTTACTTGTTATCAAAAAGAATCTGAATAGCATCATTTACTACTACTACTGTTAACCGCTCGTACGTGTGTTAAGGATTTAGACTTGTAGTCACTTTAGACTTTAGAATTGTTGTAGTTGAATGAACCGGATTCCTCTGGAATACCCAATGACCCAAAATGTTTGCTTGTAACACGTCAGTGAAATTCCTTAAGCCCTCTTACATTCTAATGAGATGTTACAAAAAACTTCTGACATATGTCTGTCATTTGTGAGCGTTTGCTCTATGATGATCTCTCTGCGATATGTCCAGGCCCCGGTGCCAGTAGCTACCCCTGCTCCGATTCCTACCACGGCCCCTCGGCGAACTCTGAGATCGAGGTGAAGAACGTGGTGAACCTGATCCAGAGCCACGGCAACTTCAAGGCCTTCATTTCTGTCCACTCCTACTCCCAGCTGCTCATGTACCCCTACGGCTATGTCTGTAGCAGCGCAAACCATCAGGCCGAGCTGGTAAGAAAGCAGAAAACAGAGCAAGCTCGAAATGTTTGCCATTGCTTAAACAATGTTTTCAAGAGTAATCTTATACGTGCGAGAGGTAAGTAAGTGTCATCTGTGAGTTATGCGTATTGTCAAAAAGACAAAGGATTCTGGTCTGATAACCTGATCTGAGGTCTTCCTGTAGGCTGCTTTTTGACTGTTGATATCATTCAGCTGGGGATTGCAATTTTCCACCTAATTAAAGTTTTATAGCTGTGAATGTGAATAATTAGCTTTGGGGTAGGTGAATTATAAACTCATCACTACTAAACATGACAAATTGTCTGCCTTAACTTAGCCAGGTACGCTCTTTTTCAGCAGTACTCTGCTTCATATTCATACAGCACTGCAAATGAAGTCTGAGAAAAATGCCTAATGGACCCATAATCCTGCAGTTATTCATACATGACTAAACCCCCGTGACACAAATTTGTGGTTTTGGGCTATATTAATCAAGCTGCCATGAACTGTAAAACTCCTGAACAGGAGAGTCACTTTCAACTGATGATAAAGTCCCCTGATTTTACACTATCATGTGTATTCTCTGTAAATGGACTGTTTCTTACACAACACTTTTCTACTCTACCTGATCAATCAAGTATTTTCTTTACAAACTTTGACACTCCAATGGAAGCATCAGAGAGCAACTTGGGTTAGTAAGTAAGTAAGTAAGTAAGTAAAATTTTATTTATATAGCACATTTCTAGATAGAGATCACAAAGTGCTTTACAAGATATAACAGATTAAAAAGACAAAATACAAACAAAGTTAGCAAAAGGCAGTTTTAAAAAGATGTGTTTTTAGCTGTTTTTTAAAAGTAATCAATGAATCAGCGGATCGTAAGTCCTGAGGAAGGGAATTCCACAGTCTGGCGGCCACAGTAGCAAAAGCTCTATCACCCCTAGTTTTCAGTCTCGTATACTGAATGACAAGTAGGCCCTGACTACTCGACCTCAGAGACCTACTAGGGGCATAGGGCTGTAAAAGTTCAATGATATATGGTGGTGCTTGTTGTTGAAGAGCCTTGAAAGTTAAAACCAAAATCTTAAACTGGACTCTAAATTCAACAGGAAGCCAATGTAACTGCATGAGCAACGGTGTTATATGTGAAAATTTAGAAGCTTTCGTCAAAAGTCTTGCTGCAGCATTCTGAACGATCTGCAGACGCTCCAAAGAACCTTTATTTAAACAAGTAAACAGGGAATTGCAATAGTCCAGTCGTGAAGAGATAAAAGCATGAATAACAATCTCCAGTTCGGTATAGGATATAATAGAGCTCAATTTAGAAATATTTCTTAAATGATAAAAGCAAGACCGAACAAGAGATTTAACATGACTATCTAACGTAAGAGCAGGATCAAGGATAATCCCTAAGTTCCTGACAGATGGTTTTACAAACGTTGAAAGAGGACCAAGAGCATTTATTATACTGGGTATATGTCTATCTGGGGCACATAAGAGGACTTCGGTTTTACTTTCATTTAGTTGGAGGAAGTTTTCAGCCATCCAGCCTTTAATGGTTTCCAAGCACACATTTAAAAGCCGCAGCTTAGAAGCCTCTTCCGGTTTAAAAGATATATAGAGTTGTATATCGTCTGCATAACAATGGTAACAAATATCCTCAAAAGGGCTCAAAATGTGCTGAAGAGGGAGTAAATAAACTAAAAACAGTAATGGCCCTAGCACAGAGCCTTGTGGCACACCAAAAGACAGGGACGCAGAAGATGATCTATACTTAGAAACTGCCACAGAAGAATATCGTTCAGAGAGATACGAGGAGAACCATTTCAATGCAGTCCCAGAGACACCAACCCAGTGTTTCAGCCTGTTAAGTAAAATATAGTGGTCAACAGTATCAAAGGCCGCCGTAAGATCCAACATTAAGAGAACAGAACATTTACCTGCATCGCTTTGTAACAAAATGTCATTAGAAACTCTAAGAAGGGCTGTTTCAGTGGAATGAACTTTACGAAAGCCAGATTGAAATTTGTCGAAAATACTATATTTATCTAAAACTGCTGTAAGCTGCTTAGCCACGATCTTCTCTAGAATCTTAGCAATTAACGGAATTTTTGAGATCGGTCTATAATTGCTAGTGAGAGATGGGTCCAGCATAGGCTTTTTTAACAAGGGATGTATAACAGCAGTTTTAAAATAGGCAGGGACTATGCCCGAGGCCAAGGAGGTATTAATTATAGTAAGAATACAGGGACCAGTAGAGTAAAAGACATTTTTAAATAATGATGCAGGTAAAAAATCAAGAGAGCAAGAGGATAATTTTGTTGCACTAACTATTTTTCCCAGCTCTGGTAGTGAAACAGGTGAAAAACCTTCTAAAACAACAGGCCGAGCTGGCGTGGGAACAGACAGCGCAGACGCTGAAAAAGACAGGTTTTTCCTTATGTTGCTAATTTTTTCTAAAAAGAAAGCAAGAAAAGTTTCACAATCTTCAACAGAAGAAATAATAGCAGCAGGTGGAGCAGGAGTAATAATATTAGTAATAGTATCAAATAAAACTTTAGGATTACCTCTGCTCCTTGCAACCAACTGAGAAAAGTAAGCAGCCCTCGCAACTCTAATAGCATTGTTAAAGGAGGCTAAAAGATCCTTTAAATAGAGGAGATGAACATTTAAGTGCGTTTTCCTCCATAACCGCTCGGCTTTACGACAATTACGTTTTATAAGACGAATGTTGTCATTTAACCAGGGTACAGACTTGGAAACAGGCACAGGTCTCATTTTAATCGGACAGATTTCATCTAAGATCGAAAGACAATGATAATTGAATAGATCTATAGAACAATCAACATCGTTTTGTGGGGATAATGTTAAATTAAAAACATCAGAGAACTTCTGTGCTGTGGAGGAGTCTAAAGTGCGGGAAATAACTGTCCGATGAACAGGAGACATAGGCTCATAAAAAGACATATTAAAAAAGACACAATAATGGTCAGAAATAAAAATGTCCTTAGAACAGATATAATCAATATTCAGACCCAAAGAAAAAACAAGGTCCAGTGTATGGCCTTTGTTATGTGTGGGGCCAGATACATGTTGGATAATATGAAAAGAGTCCATGATACTGGTAAAACTCCTAGCAAAGCGGTCGGACTCATCATCAATATGTATATTAAAATCTCCCACAAGAAGCAATTTAGACAACCTCATAGTAGAGGACAGAAAATCACTAAACTCGGCTAAAAACGAGTTGTTTGGGCCAGGAGGGCGATAAACCAACGCACAGTAAAAAGGATCCTTCTTTCCAATTTTGATGAGCTGCAGTTCAAAAGACAGAAAGTGTCCAACTTTCACTGAACGGCAGTTAAAACGGCTCCGATATGCCACCGCGAGGCCTCCTCCACGACCAGATCCTCGAGGCTGGCTAATGACAGAGAAGCCATTTGGGCACATTTCAATAGTAGACGAATAATCCGACCCCCGTTGCCAGGTCTCAGTCAAGAACAGGAAGTCCAGATTTTTAGAAACAATAAAATCGTTAAGCACAAACGATTTATTCGTCAAAGATCGGGCATTAAAGAGCGCCATAGACAGCGGGGTGAAAACATTGTTGTTGGAAGAAGCTAGAGTTTCTCGAATTAAAGGGCGTAAATTCTCGGGATCAGACCCTTCACGTTCATATATTCCACTCACCGAGGGGATGAAAAGCCAGTCGGCAGGAGAGTCTGGATGAACCCTTCTGAGATAACACGGCCTTGGAAAGCCGGGCCCCCTATATCCAAGTAGGGCCTTGGGAGACAGATTCCTCTCCATATAGCTGTCATGTGCGTAGGCAACGGAAAACGCCCGACATCGCTTTCCAATTCGTCCCCGCCGCCAGAGGAGCCTAAGCTTCACCTGGATGCCCGATCTCTTTCCTCTTCTTCTCCGTAGTCTACGGGGAACGCTGAAAGCGCTGGCCGAAGATCCAGTCACAGGCAGAGGGTGGAAGGTACCAAAGGAGTGCGGAGAAAAGTGTGGAGAATGGAAAGTCCCACAAAAGGAAGGAGAAAAAACATCTTTGGCCGTCATTGACGAACGGATGGATAACAGCGTCAGACGATCGTAGACCAAGGCAGCCAGTACATCATTAAAACAGTTAAAAAACAGCAGAGTAGAAAGAAAAAACACGACAATAGAGCGAGACCAACTACACCCGGCAGCGGCGAAGCCAAACACAGGCGCCATCATGCCGGAAGCATTGTTTTGGGTATCTTACCCACGGCCCACATTCGGCATGCAGGGTGGAGTAGTCGGGGATCAAACCAAAAACCTTCCAAATAGTACATAGCTTGCTTTACCTTTTGAGCCACAGCCACCCCTACATCAGCAGTGATTTGTGGCCTGTGTTCTTGTAATTGGACATTGGGTGATTTTCTCCCTCCAAATAGCCTGCAAGGATTCAGTTCCCATCATCTGTTTCTCTGATCGTTTCAAAAACTGTTACAATGGAGCATGGTCAAAGTTCCTAAAGTCTCAAAAAAATAAAATTAGCTGATGGGCAAGTGAGATGTTTTTACCTCCACGTTTAGTTCACCATGGTGTTAGGTACACAGCTCTGGCTGTAAGCAGCTCTTCAGTCCTTCTGTTTGCAAGCAGCAACCAAGTGAGAAAAGTTGGCTTTAAGGGCAATGCCAATAAAGGGAGAGGAGTTGATACGGCTTCTTCGCTACAGTGTTGTTCGCTTTGCTTCTCTGCAGCATTCTGTTGGCAGAGCAGCAGCGCAGAAACTGACGTCTCTCTATGGCACCGCCTACCAGGTTGGAAGCATCTGCAATATCATCTGTAAGTAAATCTTTTCTCTCATTTAACCAGACCAGTACACAGTGACTTCAATACTAAAGTTACAGATGGATAAATGAAACGACGAGCTGCAATCATGCAGAATAATTGGTTGAGGAAAATAAATACTCGCTCGAGTGCAAGCACAGTTATTTTTATTATTTATTTATTTATTGTGCCTATGTTTTTTTAATTTCCATTTCACGTTATGTTTTATAGCTTAATAAACAACCCAAATCAAAACTAAAAGTGATATAGCTATTGTTATGACTAGCAGTATTAATAAGAGTTCTTGTATTCTTGCTAGTAATACATCTTTTATATTTTTTCGTGCTCAGATCAAGCCAGCGGGGGTAGCATTGACTGGTCCTACAATTCGGGAATCAAATACTCCTTTGCCTTCGAGCTGAGGGACACTGGCCGCTACGGTTTTATCCTGCCAGCTGATCAGATCATCCCCACTGCCTCAGAGACATGGCTGGCCTTGAAGCATATCATGGAGTATGTCCGTGACCATCCTTATTGAGGACTGTATAACCACAGATAGAGGAGAAACTTAAAAATTGGCTGACTCAGCTTTGAATTTAAAGCTTCCTCGACTTTATCATTGTGAGACCAATAAAAACCCAACATACCCGTTTTATCTGTCTTTCAGCAGACCTTGTAGTCCTTCTTTTGAGTGAAATAGTTTTACACAAGAATAATTTGGGAGTGCAAAGATTAATTGTGTGAGGGGAAATGAGGCAGTTATGATCAGTTATTTATATCTGACCTTACTTTGATTTACTGGCTGGGTTTAGCAAAAGTAGAGAAATTAAGCATTCACTCAGTCTTTAACATTGACATTTTTTACACAAAATGCTAAGATAGTATTTTTTTAAATCCATTTCAGTTTCACAGAATAAAATTTGAGCTATTTTATTTCAGATTCTATGCCACTACTGTGGTTTGCTCCTATTTAACTAAACGATTTAGTAACTCAGATCATCGTAAGCCCTTTTTTGAACAGGCTTCCATAGCAAATCTGAGGGTAGTTGTGGAAAAGATGGCTTAAAACAATCAGAAATCAGAATATCCATCAAGAATCCTTGAAAAGCCTTTAGAGGAACCACTGTTCAGTATAGACTGTTGGACATATATTCAAAGAATGCTCTTTGTTCATGACTCGAAATATAAGTTACATTTAATGAATATTTCATTAAGTTCAGTATATTTATTTAAAGAACCCATATAAAATGAGATACAAGCCTATATAGGTTCCTTACAATGGACTAAAGGTATCTGGCACTAAAACATTAGCAGCAGATCCTTCAGGTCCTGTCATCAGCTGGAGCTATAGATCAGACTTTTAACATCATCTCCTGCAGAATAAACCAGACAGATTATCCTCCTTTTGACTCTTGTTTGTTGGCAATTATTGAACTGACTGATTGAATTTTGAAGATATTTTTACAATTTAGCGATTTATTCATTTAACAATCAGGTAGCATGTGGAAGAACCACACACAGTCAGAACAGTCTAGACTAGATCTCATTTCAAATAATGCTGCAATTTGATTTTGTGGAACACCAGCTTGAAGTTAGCAAGAACTCTATCCAGATCAGTCAAATATGTCGCGCATAGAGCAGACTCCAACTGACTGCTGTAGCAGAGTCTATGCTCATACATCTCTGGGCATCATATCGGTATTGAAACTTTTATTGTTAAAAACTGCAGTCGTGCCCAACAGGAAAATATGTGAATGCATTATAAATAAACTACTGTATAAGTGAACACACACATACACACACAAATACACAAACTGACCACAAATAGAGAACTATCTAAATAAATGAACACAGGATTTGGTTGACGATAGCATCACCAGCATGAAGGGTTTTTTAGTTTCTCAGGGTTTTGCTGTTGCTAAGAAATAATGAGGATGTCTCACTTACCTGGAAGTAACATGAAAGTTGTGCACACAGTGTTTCAAGATCCTATCAATACCATGGCTTTGACCAAAACTGGTGTTTCCACGGCAGGTAAATAAAGCTAATGTAGCAGAAGCAGGATTTTGGTAAAATGAGATTTTGGGATCTTATCTAACATGACCCATATCCATAACAGCAGTCCTATAGGAAATAATCTCATATATGCAGTTAAAATACAGTATAATATGTCTTGATGCATGCTCAATCGTCCAGGTAAGTAAATCTCCAAAAGTGGATTCTGTTCATCTGGACGTAGCGTTTTGTGGGAGAAACGTTTCGTCACTCATCCAAGTGACTTCTTCAGTCTCAGCTGACTGCAGGTTTCATCTTATAAACAGTACATTTGCATAATGATTGAAACCAGCCCAGTGAAGGAACAATGGGCTGGGAGGTCAGTTCCTTAATCTTAATTATGCAAATTCTCATGACCATTGATCAACAACCACTGACCCAAAGCCACTGACCCAAAGCCACTGATCAAAGCCCATGAGTTCACATGGGGCAGCAGTTGTGTGGTGGAATGAATGAGGACCCAAGATCCAGACGGCGGTGGAGATGCGAGTGAGATTTTATTTACAGTGAACAATAAACCAAGGTGAGGGCAGAACTGAACCTAAACTGAGAAAAACTAACAGACAAATCTGAAAACATAAGGGCAGCGGGGAATACACAGAGATGACACGAAGAAGGCTGGGCAGAGAGATGCGGAGTAACACTGACTTACACGGAGAAACACAAACGACATGACCAGGAACACAGGCAGACACACACTAAAAATACACACAAGGTAATGAGGGAATGACACACAGGAGGGGAGCACAGCTGAACCTAATTCACAAGACGAGACACAGACCTACAAAGTAAAACAGGAAACTCACAGACTGTTTTACAACACAAAACTCGGGGTCACGAACAGAGCACAGAGGGAAGACACAGGTGGGGATAATAAGACACGAGAACCAAACCTAAAGAATTAATACAAAATCAGAATAAACTAGAAAATAATAACAATAAACTCTAAACACTGGGTCACGACTCAGGATCGTGACAAAACCAGAATGGATGCAAATCAGGTTTGCTCACTGCTTTGATTTATTAAGCTGCAGATGTTACACTGAGCTGTTTTTCTTAAATTAATGAGCCTTGTGGGTAAATGGTAAATGGCCTGTATTTATATAGCGCTTTTCTAGTCCCTAAGGACCCCAAAGCGCTTTACATATCCAGTCATCCACCCATTCACACACTGGTGATGGTAAGCTACATTGTAGCCACAGCCACCCTGGGGCGCACTGACAGAGGCGAGGCTGCCGGACACTGGCGCCACCGGGCCCTCTGACCACCACCAGTAGGCAACGGGTGAAGTGTCTTGCCCAAGGACACAACGACCGAGACTGTCCAAGCCGGGGCTCGAACCGGCAACCTTCCGATTACAAGGCGAACGCCCAACTCTTGTGTATTGTGTATCAAAAACTACTACAGTATGAACAGATGCTCGCTGGTTACACCTTCGTGCTATTGAAATGGGATTTTTGGTACAGCGAGAAACAACTGACAGATTATAAAATTAATCTTTAGCTGTTTGGCACATGGACCACAATAAATGATAAACTGAAGCCTTATGGTATAGGGATTATAGTGTTAAGTGCTTGGGTGGTTTTCCAGAGAGGATTTTCTTAGAAATGTCTTGTAAAATTTCTAGTAAATCTTGCCATTTTTTACTCTAAAATTTGTAACTTTCCTTACTTCAAATTTCCTACTTTTTTCTTATAAATTTGCAACTTTCATCTTGAAGATTTGCCATTTTTTCCTTATACATTTGATAGTTTTCCCTCACAAATTTTGCATTTTAATGTAGAAAATCTTTTGAATTTCCCCCCACACCTGCCTCTTATTTTTTTCATACTTTTAGTAGCCCTTTGTAATAATAAAGCATATATAAGTACATGTGAAACAAAATGAAAAAAACAAAAACAAACAAACAACAACAGATCAGCAGCTGACTCAGTTTAAAACTAGAAACTAGAAATTATATTTTTAATGTGAGGAAACGCAGACAGTAGTTTCCCGCCTCTCCACGTCCTGTCTGCCACATTAGAGGGCCTGGCCTCAGACACTAAGATTAGCTTCAGGGTTCACTTACAAAGATGGGTTATTTAAAACAACTAGATATTGAAAACTTTAAGTCATGGAGAGGAAAACAAATTATTGGGCCATTCTTGCGATTTAATTGCATAATTGGCACAAATGGCTCAGGTAAGTAAAGTTTTTATTGGTGACGTGTTCTAGCTAGCTAGCTAATGGTAAATAATTGTTAAGCTAGCGGCTAGCCTGCGGAGTATATCTTTCTTTCTTTTTGGTTTGCTAAGTAAAGATACAATTTCTAAGTAGATGATGTAGTCCTAAGAACTACATCATCTACTTAGAAATTATATTTTTCATGTAAGGAATACAGAAAATAGTTAAACAACCTCTAAATCCCGCCTGTTATGTTAACAGACTTTGCCTAAAAAGTCAGGCTAGCTGTATGGTCGTCCTACCAGAGCTGGGTTATTTAAAATAAATTCATATTGAAAACTTTATGTCAATGATTTTAAATCATACTAGGTAAATCTAATGTGATGGATGCCCTAAGCTTTGTCATGGGTGAGCGGGTTTCTTCTCTCCGAGTCAAGCACTTGAAAGACCTGATCCATGGAGCTCACGTTGGTAAGCCCGTCTCCAACACTGCCAGGGTGGCCATGAGGTACTGCAGTGATAAAGAGGAAGAGACGGTCTTTTGTAGGATCATTACAGGTCAGTAGACTCTGCCAAGTTTTTTCTTACTTACATATTGCATATGCAAGGCCAAAAATAACAACTGTAAAACGTAAATTAAAATTATAGCGAATAATGTGTATATTTGTTTATGCATGTTTTCATATATAATGATGGTCCTTTAATATAAGTTTATCACATTAATAACATTCAATATTTATCTAGGATAAGAGAATCATCTAAGAAAAAAAGATAATATAAACTGACAGCTGGGTGCTGACTCATAAAGAAGCCAGATTTATATGGAAAATGCTAATAAAGCAGCAACCACCTTTATTATCATGTACTGGCAATGATCAGATAATAAGCATACACAAAGTACACAGTTATAACTATTATACACCAGCATAGCATGATTAGTGATCTTACCTAATACTTATTATCCCAAGTGTTCCTTTAGTTGTGATTCACAGTGGTTACATTTTTCATAATTTGGTATAATGAGCAATAATTTGGATATGATTTTATTATTATTTATACTTTATTCTCACATGTAACTTAAAGAACCATTAAGACAGGAATGATTCGATTTTTTCCTAAAAATACAAAAAAATTGTATTTGTGGCTGTTGATAATTTTCCTTGTGTGATTTATGGAGGTTAAGTGTTTTGTTTGATTTTTAGAAGTAATCAGGTTTTTGGCACCCAAGGCTGATTCATGTTTTACCTTAGGATACAGTTTTTAATCCAATCATTTTCATTTGATATCTGTTGTATTTTTCAGGGGACTCCTCTGAGTATCACATTAATGGCCTACGTGTCACTTTTGCCAAGTATGTGGAGGAGCTTGAGAAGATTGGCATTTTGACTAAAGCTCAAAACTGTCTGGTGTTCCAGGTAAAGTGCCAGAGCCTTGCACTTCACTGATTTACTGAAAGTCAACATGAAAAAAATTAACTTTGCCAGATTTGTTTGCTGTAGTGTTTTTTTTTTTGTCAGTTTTCACATTATAGCTGTGGTGACTGCAGTATTGTACAACAAACTGAAAAATATGCCCCAAAGTGTTTGTATTTACCATATAATGGCATATTTTGTGGTGCAGGGATTAGGGTCAGTGATTTACAAACAATAAGAAGTTAATTAACACATAACCAGTCAAATATAACACGCTAAAAATACTTACTCAAACATAGAAGATTGCTAACAGTAAACTGTCACATTAACCCTTGCATTAATCCTTAGATGCACGAGAGACTGGACCCTACACTCTTCCATAAGTGGGTCTGCTTTTTTTCTGTGGCTCAGTTGTGGCTTTTGTCACCCACACCTTCCCATTGCTTCAGTGATCGGGGTTTGCAGTTGGGGGCAACTTTCCAGTTGACTTCTCATATGTGGTGTGACAAGCTCCTTTGAGAGCTCAGTGAGGAAGGCCTGCCATGCTGTGGTGATGCCGTTCTTTAATTCAGGGTGCTGAGCCATGAAAAAGGTGTAGGCACTGGTATCTACACCTCCTTTGGGCTTGTTGTAGAATGTGATAAATTATGTTTTTCCTCTTTCTGGTATTTTCATCCACCATTTTGTTGTGATCATCATGCTGAGGACTCATAGCCATACAGCTATTCCTTTCTTGGTGATGTAGCTGACCATGCAAAGGTTTGAGTGTAAACTCTGTGCTGTAAACCTCCCTGGACTCGGAAACCTTCATCTTAGGAAGGATGTCTGCCTCGTTCTATTGTAGAGTCCCCACAATAGTGTCTGCAGCAGACACTGTGGAAGAGGCACACTGGAGAAACAGTTATCTGTGGTGATGTTGTCTCTTGTATTTCGCAATTTACTGCACAAGTGCTGGACAATGTTTTCCCCTCAGATTCTTCTTACCTTCTTCCCCTGTTTGTAAACCATTCCAAGTATTGCACAGGGGATGCATGCATCATAAACCCAGAAGATCATTAGGCTATACTTAATGGGCTTGTTTGGCATGTACTGTAGAAATTTGAACCTAACCCTGAATGGCACAAGCTGTTCATCCACAGTGACACTCAGACAAGGATTGAATCCTTATCTGAATGCTGAATGTGTAGATATGTGTAGACATTGCATAAAAGCAAGCTCACCAGGCCATTTGCATCTAATTGTTAATAAATAACTAAATGTGAGAGTTTTTTTTAACTGGCACTGTTGGTAAGAGATGTCTTACAAAGATTGTACTCCGCTTGCTTCTCACCAGGGGGCAGTGGAGTCCATAGCTTTGAAGGACCCAAAGGAGAGAACCAAGATGCTGGAATCGATCAGTCAGTCCAAAGAATATGCTGCAGAATACAACAAGAAGAAAGAGGCCCTGCTGAAGGCCAAAGAAGACACTCAGTTTCACTTTAACAAGAAGAAATCTGCTACTGTCGAGAGGAAACAGGTGTCTCAGGAAAAAATAGAGGTAGCATACCAAGAAATTATTTTTCTCTATTCTGTCATGCTTCTACATCCCCAAATGTGGAGTCTCTAGATACATGCGCCTACAAATGGCATAAGTGTGCCTGACAGCAGATAGATTATAATGTCACAAACACAAACACCCCAAAAGTCTCAAATGATGTTGAAGAACAGTTTTCCTCTCCCAGTCTAAACTTGTGAGATCTAATGGGGTGTTCACATCCTTGCAAATTCACGTTTTCCCTGGTATTACCTGTGTGAATTCATTTGCGTTGGAAACATCTTCATAGTCACCATTACCAAGCCAACATTACAATGAGGAGTAAAGCTAATTGTTGAATCACTCCATTTAACATGACCAGGTTTTACCCAAAATTTCTCCAATTATCCATGAAGCCCATATTTAGACACCACTCAGAAGGCAGTTATAAGGAGAGCATAGAGCTCAAGATGTCACTAGAGAAAACTACAGAGTATGGCAATGATTTAGCAGAATTACACACCGACTAATTTTAGTGACCTTGGATTGATGCAGTGTGTCATCACTCCCAATGTGAATTACAGTCTTGTAGGGCTGTGTGATATGACCAAAATCTCATATCCCGATATAAGACATTTATCGTCCCGACAACAATATATATCACAAAAATGTTACATCTTCTGTAAATTCTGTGAATCTCGGGCAACTTGACTTGCGTGAAGTGTTTTCAGCTGGGCGTTGTGTACCTGGAGTCGAGTGTTAAATAAGTTGAAACGGCCGCAATTTTCTTTGTGAGTACGTATTACACGGTGTGCTGCGGGGAAAAGCCTGTTCTAAGGTTTATTTTTTTTAGCACCTGACGGTTCTTTTTAGCTTCTCGTCTGTAAACACTCTACATACTATTTCATGTGATTCAATTTATTTTGAAAAATCTCAAAAGGATCATCAGCTTTATTGTGAAAGGTTTATGTGGAAAATAAACAACGACAACGCATAAAAACAGTCGCTTGTCCTTCCGTAGTGTGGTTATATTAAATATAAGAGAAAGATAGAAGTTTAAGAAATTCTACAGTGACCATCAAAACGATGAAAAAATGTTGCTGTAAACGGTTTATTTTGCGACACCACGAAACAAACGATAGCATAAAATGAAACGATAGACGTTTTCATATCGTCAACCGATATATATCGATATATCGAACGGCCCTACAGTCTTACCAAATCCACATTTAACCTTACCCAGCCTGCTCTGGCCCCATGAATACAGTCAGGTATGGTTGATAGAATCTCTACCTCCATGTTTCTGAGAATAGTTGCCAATAAACAGTTTTTTCGATCCGATATATGAGAGGGTTAGTGATGTTCCGCGGGCCTTTGCGTCAGAATGACAGTGAGTTGCCGTTATTCATCTTTGCTCATATTTCCAGGCACAGAAATACCAGGCACTGTTGGATGAACTTCACCAAAGCCGCCTGCAGCTGAGCCTCGCTGAGCTCTACCATAATGAGCAGGGGATCAGTGCTCTTAGTGACACCCTGAAGAAGAGACAGGAGGCTGCAGCTGCAATGAACAGTAAACTGCTGATTGGGGAGCAGACAGTCAAAACTCAAAAGAAAGAACACGGACGGCTCACAAGAGAGCAGCAACACATTGACAAAGAGATCTGGTGTGTTAGTTTTCGTATATGGCTTCAAATTTGAAGGTCTATAAATGGATGCATTATATTTTCATTTCACTAATTTTGTTTTCATTTACAGGAAAGCCACTGGTGACACCTTTTTAATCCAAATCAACTCAGATATAATTAAAAATCTGTTATTAAATTAAGTAAACTGGAAACATTCTTTCACACAGCACACAGGAGCAAATCCTGTCCCAGTCTCGGTCCCAATACATAAAAGCGAAAGTGAACACGTCTCATCACGTAAAGAAGGCTGAGGATCTCCGTGATGCCCTGAAGAAGAGTCAGAGGATGTTTTCAACCAAAGAGCAGGAGCTGGGAGAGCATCAGCAGGAGATTTCTCAACTTAAGAGGTCCTGGAGGAACTATGAGATGCAGGTCCAGGAACAGGGAGCTGCCCGTGGAAGAGACATTGAGCTCGACATGGATCAGGTCTGTTAGATTTCATTCCTGCTAATTTTTGTTTGAAGTGTCGGGTACTTTTCACTACACCATGCCTTAAAAGAAACAATAACTGGAGATAAATTATCTGAATTTTAGGAGCGGGACTATACCTCCCAGCATGCCCCTTCCGGTTCTCGATCTATATATGACCCCCGGCTCTACAAGCTGTTGTTCTCGTTTTCATGCCCCATCCTCCCTTTTTCAATTCTTTCACTTCTCATTAGTACAGCACTGGCGGTGACTCACTTCCCCAAACGGCAGCCTCAATTCATGTTCAAGTCTTCTGCCCTTATCTACTAAAAATGCTGTCAAACCTAAAATGAGGATGTGGGCCCGGCTGGTGAAGTAACATTTAAAAGTTATAGTTATATAGGGACTCTGTTATGATTATTATTTTTTTTTTATGCTACAGTCAGAGCGATACAAAGAGCTGAAGGAGCTTGCCTTGAAGCAGGGGGCTGTCCTCAGCCAGCAGGCAGAGAAGCTTCACTGGGAGGTGAAAGCAGACTGGGTAAAGATAGCCTTTGATGAGCGCAGAAAGAAGGAAGTTGAGGTACTTTCTATGACACAGTTCTTTTTGTAGCATTGATATATTTAAATCAATAAAATAGCTGTTCAGTCTAATCTTACCTCTGTTTCACATCACAGAACGCTATCAAGTACAACCAAACACAGCTGGAAGATTTGGCATGCAGAGCAGAGAAGCTAGAGGAGTACACCAAGACCTGCAAGTATGTTGTGTTTAGCTCAACCACTAAACGCTAAAAGGAAGTTGTGCTGTTTTTGTTCTTTTTTTTTTTTTCACTCTCAGCGAGGTGTTAATATATGTTGTATAGTTGGTCGTTAGATATATATATGTTGTTTTGAAAGCACTGTATGCCTCAGGTCATCCCTTGAGGAGTACCGGCAGCAGGAGGAGAGCCTTAGTGCAGAGCTGCAGCGGGGCCACCAGCGTACTAAGGAGGTGAACCAGGAGCTGAATCAGGTGATGGAGGAGTTGGGGAATGCCTGTTTGGACAAACAGGAGAACAAAAGGCAGCTGCAGCACAAAGAGCTGCTAGAAAAGCTCCGCAGACTCTACCCGGAAACTGTGGTGAGAAGCAGTAAATAGTGAGGCTGCAGCAATTCCCCAAAACTGTGGTTCGGGACATAACACCTAACGTACCTTGTTCTTCTTAACACTAGCACTGCCTGTACAATTTTCTTAACTAATTTGTGACACGTGCTGTTTCAGTATGGCCGTCTGTCCGACCTGTGCAGCCCTATCCATAAGAAGTACCAGCTGGCTGTCACTAAGGTGTTTGGCCGCTACATGAATGCAATCGTCGTAGCATCAGAGAAAGTAGCCTGCGAATGTATCGCTTTCATCAAGGAGGAGCGGAGGGGACGCGAGACGTTTCTTCCCATCGACAACTTGATTGTAAGGGAAAAATCAAGCTGTGCTTTCTAAATCATAGCTTGACTTTTTGGGTTTGTTAACAATGGAAAACCTTATAAAAGGCCCTGAGAAATAATGGTGTAGTTCAAGTAGACCAAGTAGTATAAATTTGTCGTTCCTAACATCACTTCTGTGTGCACAGCTGAGTCCACTGAACGAGCGACTGAGGGAGATGCCTGGTGCCAAGATGGTGGTGGATGTTGTGCAGGTTATTGCTACCACAGTTGCTACCCAGCTGAGGAAAGTGGTGCAGTTTGTCTGTGGTAACACTCTTGTGTGTGAAACAGTCAAAGAAGCCAGGAGTATGGCCTTTGATGGACAGGAACGCTTTAAGGTAAACTTTCCTCTTTTGAGATCCACTAATTTGAGATGGAACCATAAAAAAATGTAATCTGTCACGTCTACTCTAGACAGTGTCTCTTGAAGGGACAATGTTTGAAAAGTCAGGCGTAATCTCCGGAGGCTCCAGCAACCTGCGAACTAAAGCTCGCTGCTGGGAAGAGAAGGACGTGTTGCAGCTGAAGGAGCGCAAGACCCAGCTGACCACTGAGTTACGCGTGAGTCACACTAAGTGCTCTCCTTATTCTCTGTTTTCTGCCTCCTCTCCTCCTCCTTTGTCCTCTTCCCTTTGACGTCTCAGTCCATTATTTGAAGGATGTCTCAATTCTTATAATACATGTTAATTGAGGGAACGCTAGCTGGAGGAGCTGTGAACACAGCAATAATAATCTACTCTGATATCCTTTGCAGACGTTTTTCAAGCATGCAGAGATGTTTTAGGACTGGGACATGAAAACCAGAGAACAGAGCAATTAAATATTTAAAGATAGATGATAATTTCAGTAGTCACTGGGATATTACATTTGGTTGCTGATACAACCAAATTTTGTCTTGTGGGGGAATAAAGGATTATTCTATTACAACCAGGAGAACTGATAAATATACTAAACTACCAGCTTAACAAGTAGGCACTCCTCTCACTATGTGTTTGAAATCTGTGAGCATGTGTTAGTGCAAAGAAAAGGAATTTAGAACTCTGAAATATAATAAATTGTTGTATTTTTTGTTGTTGTTTTGGTTTATACACACTGTATTTTATGCACAGGAATCAAGTTGTGTTTTGGTTATGTAACAGGATTTGATGAGGCTGAAGAGAAAAGAGCTGGACCTGAAACAGATCGTTGCACAGGCTCAGGGTGCTCAAACCCGGCTCAAATACTCCAAAAATGACTTGGAAAACCTTCAGAAGAAAAATATCCCTAAATGCCAAGCGGTATGATCTGATATAAAATGTTCTGGACTGCCACAATCATTCTAAGTTTAGAGACTTAATAGGGCGCAAAAGTGTTTTTCACACAGGTGTTGAAATCATCTGAGCTTACAGTTTCTTGGTATTTACTCTGTCATATGTTTTCAGGACATTTCTTGTCTGGAGAGTGAATTGGCAAACCTGGACTCTCAGATTCAGATGCAGATGGAGAGTGTGAAGACAAAAGAGGCAAAGATTAAGGAGATCAGAGACAAGCTTGACCAGGTGCTGCTCTCAACATATCATGACTTAGATTGAAATGTTTGCCGTTGAACTTCTGTTGCAAGTGAATTCATTGTTGGAGAAATTTCTTTGTCTCTGAATTTTCAGTTTTTCAGTATTTTTAATCAGTAAATCCTAACAATTGACAGAACTTATAACTTTTGCAGTGTTTTGTGCTGGCTTCATGAATGTTGGCCCATTTAATTCTTAACACTGTAAAGTGATTTAGACTTTTACAAAAGCAAAATGGAATTTGAAGTGTTCAGTGAGTAACTTTATTAACGGTCTGCTAGAATGGTGGGTTTCCAAATACAGTGTTTGTCTTGTGGCTGGTTACACTTGCACATATCGGATGTTGTATGGATCCTCTCTATTCTCTGTATTTAGATAGAAAACTTGGTGTTTTCTGACTTCTGCGCTGAGATCGGAGTGGACAGCATCAGACAGTTTGAGCAGGAGCGCTTGAAACAGCAGACAGAGCTTGATAAGAAACGGTACTTCAGTCACACACCAGTATTTTCTGTGTCACATGACGAACTTTAAAAGCCAAATCTTTAATGGGTTTTTATGATAAACAACTCAGGCTGGAGTTTGAGAGTCAACATGCCCGCTTAAATACATGCATTGAATATGAACAAAAACAGCTTGAGCAACAGAGAAAGAAGGTCCAAAAACTGGAGGACACCATCAGTAAGGAAGAGAAATTTATGACTGAGCAGAGAAAGGTAAGTCTCAGTTTTTTATGTTGTTATAAAGCACATGACAAACATTCATAGCAATATATTTTCCATCCATCCCATTCTCCCCTTCTTATCCTTGGGGGGGGGTTTCCCAGCTGTCTTAGGGCGAGAGGCAGGTTACACCCTGAAAAGGTCACCAGTCTGCCACAGGGCTTACACATACAAACAGACAACCCTACACACTCAACATTCAGAGTTACCAATTAACCTAACCCCACTAATTACATGTCTTTGGATTGTGGGATAAAGCCAGAGTACCCGGAGAGAACTTACGCAAACACAGGGAGAACATGCAAACTCCACACAGATTAGCCCCGGGGTGATGGTGAACTTGATATCAGGACCTTCTGGCTATGAGGCAACAGTGCTGGTTACTTCTGGTTATTTCTGGCTGTTACCTTTGTGGATCTTAAGTTCGATTTTTGCAGATTTTTCAACCAAGCGCTCGTTTTCCCTTCCAGGAAGAGCAAAAGTTGTTGGCAGTGGTTGAGGAAGGTCAGAATAAGCTACTTGAGCACAAGAACAAGCTTTTAGCTAAGAAAAGTGAGGTGGCTGCTGCCAAGGCTGAGCTGGATCAAAAAACTCAAGTCCTTCAAGAGATGAACAGGTAACATCTCTGCAATGCTTCTAGTGCCACTGTTTTTGACATTTTGTGCAGTTATTACTGTCACCATTTGCACCACTGCTGATTGTACTGATTGTTGTGTTGCTGTGAGGTTTCCCGTTTGTTAGGTAGCAGAAAAGTTGCATCTAACCCACTACAGTTGCTGATATGCCTTTATTTCTGTTATTTAAAAAAGTATTCTGTTTTTGATGCATTTAAGTAATTTTTTCCATCAGTAATATACATGAAATGAGTTTCTTTGAGCTTTGTTTCCAGTAACAATAATGTGTTATAATTGGCTGTTTTCTCTCCACCATCACTCCCAAAACGTTCCCTTCTTCCTAAGCAACCTAATGCCATGAGTTACCATATAAGTCCATGTCAAAACTTGACTTGTGTATCATGTTTTGTCATGGACTCTGTTTTCTGACTTTATTTCTTTTTATTTTGCCAAATAGGGATTTGGCGAAGCTTCAGCGAGAGGTGATGACAACAGAGACGGCTATAGAGCAAAAGCGCTTGACTAGACACAACTTGTTGCTGGCCTGCAAAATCCAGAACCTGCCCATCAGCCTGTTGTCAGGGAGCCTGAATGAAATCAGCGAGGTGCAGGTAGGACACAGAGATGTTTGGTATCTACTCTGACTTGACTGATCATTCCTGTCCTGGACTGTTTATCAAATTCAGCTCAAATTATAATTTGAAAGAAAGGTTTAAAGTACTGTAGTGTTGGTATAGATGATCATTGATTTGTCCGGTCTATGCAGCTGGACACAGATTCTGAAAGCACTACAGCCACCATGGACATCTATGAGAGAGAGGCACGACTAGTCATTGACTACTCTGAGCTGGAGACAGAGCTCAAGGTGAAAAACAGGGCAGCATACTTATTCTCTATTGGTGTTCTTTGGTTATAGAACCAGCAAGTATCACCCATTGTGTATGGTCAGAATTTGCAGGCTGAGCAGGAAGTAGAGGCCTCCCTGGAGAACCTGAGGGAGTCAGTTTCCTCCATAGAGGCAGCGCTGCAGCGCACCACTGCCCCTAACCTGAAAGCACTGGACAAAATGAGGGAGGTGAAGGACAAGTTACAGGGAGTGAAGGAAGGTATTTGTATGAATCTGTTGAGTTTTTCACCTCAAACTGAAACAGCTGGTGCAATATAAACCCATCAGGCATAACATTATGACCACTGACAGGTGAACTGAATAAAACTGATTATTTAATGGGAGCAGTGAACATTTTGTCCTCAAAGCTGACGTGTTACAAGCAGGGAAAATGGACAAGTGTAAAGATTTGAGCGAGTTTAGCAATTGTGATGGCCAGACGACTGGGTCAGAGCATTTCCAAACCTCCCCGTCTGTAGTGGTCAGCATTTATCAAAAGAAGGAACAGTGATTGCTGAAAACCTTAAGGTGTCAGGATTCTTGGTCGCATCTTGGTGGCAGATACAACTGCACAACTTCAGGGGTCAAGTGGAGTTCATTCCTCGACAGGTTAGGGCTACATTGCATGCAGAAGGAGGGAGAACAACACAATATTACACAAGTGCTCATAATGTGATATCTGATTGGTGTATTTCTACAATCAGCAGAACCAGTTTATCTATACGTTTATATTGTTTTCATAAGATATTCAAACTGTTTATTTGATTAATTAATGAACAGAGGACTGCTTCTGTCTAAGCAGACAGATTTTTCATGTTGAAATTCATTTATTCCCACGGGTGCATTTTGCATGTTATAGTGTGTTAAGTGAAGCACCTGGACTGATGATTAAGCTTCCTCTTTCTGTCACTCAGCCTTTGAAGCCAGCACTAAAGCAGCCAGGAAGTGTAATCAGGAGTTTCAGCAAGTCAGATCCCAGCGCCTGCACCTCTTCAGTCAGTGTTTTGAGCACGTGTCTGTCATAATCGATCAGGTCTATAAAAGAATTTGCAGGAACAACAGCGCCCAGGTGAGACAGACAAACCTCACTTTGACGTTTTTTCTTCAATTTTTACATTTTCGTTGTTCTTTTCTCCTTCAACGTTATGTTTGTAAAATGTGTTTAATTACTTCTCCGTATGCGGAACAAAAACAGTGAATTTTGTATATATTCATATTGAATATGTATTATGTTGTATATAAGTCTTCAGTGATGATTTACTATACATTACACTGTATACAGGAAACAGTATATATAAGAATACAGTGGCTTGCAAAAGTATTCGGCCCTCTTGAACTTTTCCACATTTTGTCACATTACAGCCACAAACATGAATCGATTTTATTGGAATTCCACTTGAAAGACCAACACAAAGTGGTGCACACGTGAGAAGTGGAACGAAAATCATACATGTTTCCAAACATTTTTTACAAATGAATAACTGCAAAGTGGGGTGTGCGTAATTATTCAGCCCCCAGAGTCAATACTTTGAACCACCTTTTGCTGCAATTACAGCTGCCAGTCTTTTAGGGTTTGTCTCTACCAGCTTTGCACATTTAGAGACTGAAATCCTTGCCCATTCTTCTTGGCAAAACAGCTCCAGCTCAGTCAGATTAGATGGACAGTGTTTGTGAACAGCAGTTTTCAGATCTTGCTACAGATTCTCGATTGGATTTAGACACCAGACAGGTCAGGGATAAAGTTATTGAGAAATGTAAAGCAGGCTTAGGCTACAGAAAGATTTCCCAAGCCTTGAACATCCCACAGAGCACTGTTCAAGCAATCATTCAGAAATGGAAGGAGTATGGCACAACTGTGAACCTACCAAGACAAGGCCGTCCACCTAAACTCACAGGCCGAACAAGGAGAGCGCTGATCAGAAATGCAGCCAAGAGGCCCATGGTGACTCTGGACGAGCTGCAGAGATCTACAGCTCAGGTGGGGGAATCTGTCCATAGGACAACTATTAGTCGTGCACTGCACAAAGTTGGCCTTTATGGAAGAGTGGCAAGAAGAAAGCCATTGTTAACAGAAAACCATAAGAAGTCCTGTTTGCAGTTTGTCACAAGCCACGTGGGGGACACAGCAAACATGTGGAAGAAGGTGCTCTGGTCAGATGAGACCAAAATGGAACTTTTTGGCCAAAATGCAAAACGCTATGTGTGGCGGAAAACTAACACTGCACATCCATCTGAACACACCATCCCCACTGTCAAATATGGTGGTGGCAGCATCATGCTCTGGGGGTGCTTCTCTTCAGCAGGGACAGGGAAGCTGGTCAGAGTTGATGGGAAGATGGATGGAGCCAAATACAGGGCAGTATTGGAAGAAAACCTCTTGGAGTCTGCAAAAGACTTGAGACTGGGGCGGAGGTTCACCTTCCAGCAGGACAACGACCCTAAACATAAAGCCAGGGCAACAATGGAACGGTTTAAAACAAAACATATCCATGTGTTAGAATGGCCCAGTCAAAGTCCAGATCTAAATCCAATCGAGAATCTGTGGCAAAATCTGAAAACTGCTGTTCACAAACGCTGTCCATCTAATCTGACTGAGCTGGAGCTGTTTGCAAAGAAGAATGGGCAAAGATTTCAGTCTCTGTGCAAAGCTGGTAGAGACAAACCCTAAAAGACTGGCAGCTGTAATTGCAGCAAAAGGTGGTTCTACAAAGTATTGACTCTGGGGGCTGAATAATTATGCACACCCCACTTTGCAGTTATTCATTTGTAAAAAATGTTTGGAATCATGTATGATTTTCGTTCCACTTCTCTCGTGTACAGCACTTTGTGTTGGTCTTTCACGTGGAATTCCAATAAAATTGATTCATGTTTGTGGCTGTAATGTGACAAAATGTGGAAAAGTTCAAGAGGGCCGAATACTTTTGCAAGCCACTGTATATCTACTGGCATATATCAAAGTTTCTCTCCTGCTCTGATTTCCTCATGAAGGGCATTTAGTACAGTTGAATATATGTGATCCAGCACAAGCTAAACTGGACATAATTTTCGTTAACTTGAGCATTTTAGAAGCTGTTACCTTAAATAATAAAACCTCATTAAAAATTTAGGCTGTCTGTGATTTGTGCTCCAGGCCATTTTGAGTGCAGAAAATCCAGAAGAGCCGTACTTGGGTGGCATCAACTACAACTGTGTAGCACCAGGGAAACGCTTCATGTCCATGGACAACCTGTCTGGTGGAGAAAAAGCCATCGCAGCCCTTGCTTTCATATTCGCCATACACAGGTAACACTGAAGTCACCCCATGGTAGAATACATGAAAAATGTGTTACATATATTAAATGTATTCTTTTCAGTGAATTATAGTTTAAGGTCAAAGAAAACCCTGTTTTTTTATTTTAATAAATGTATGTCGCTTGTTAAGCTGCAGAATAATCATGTTAAATAATAAACTACTATTGACCAAAATAATGTGATTATGGTTTTTGAGCAGCCCTAGTGATCAGTATTTGATTATGTTGACTGACACAAAGTGATGCCATATTCCTGACCCACGTTCCCAGTATACTGTGTCTGTTCTGTTTCCTTCTCTCAGCTTCCGGCCTGCTCCTTTCTTAATCTTGGATGAGGTGGATGCAGCCCTGGACAACACTAACATTGGAAAGGTAAGAGTCAAGCTGCATAAACATTCACTATTAATATCCACCACTGGGACAACCCAGTATCCCGGCAAAACGTGTAATAGACACACCAGTCCACCGTGTCTATTTCACGCTTTGCCTTTCAAGACGTGAAATCGACACGGTGGACCAGTGTGTATATTACATGTTTAGGCGTGATTTGGAGTTGGCTGGAAACTATTAATATATTGATTATATCCATTGATCAACCTCAGGAGAAAGTGTCACCAATCTTCTCCATGATTGTGGTTGTGGGTACGGGACTTGACCCACAGATACACACTACTGGTACTCTTTGAATAGTAGCCTGTCAGACTGAAGACTAGATTTAAAGGACTATTCAGTTTGGCACAGAAGCACCTTAATGCAGAACTGCTTGACCTGCACTGTGGATGGGACATAATTATGCTAATAACTTATTCTTAGTTGTAAGAAGCAGTGACATAAGCTGGTGTTGGATTGGGGGATTGGATTGGGGGCTTCTAATAGAAAGGGATGCACTGCAGCAGGAGAACCATGTATTATTATTCAGATTATATTATTTTTGTATATTTACCAAATACATTTTGCCTACTGCATTCTGAAAGGAAACTTTTGTGGGCGATATATCAAGTGCAAATATTCACTGTCTCCAGGTGACCAGTTTCATCAGAGAGGAGTCCAGGGAGAACATGCAGATCATCATCATCTCTCTCAAGGAGGAATTTTTCTCCAAGGCAGACGCTCTGCTGGGCGTCTATTCAGATGTAACATAGCTTTCATTAATTATGAAAATTAGTGAAGAAGTTTAAATTCCTACAATGCCAGGCAATAGAGTCATTATTCTTTTGTGTTTGGCAGTTTGATGAATGCATGTTCAGCTGCGTTCTGACCCTAGACCTGCGTCCCTATCCTCTGGTTGAAGATGACAATGGGAAACAGACTGACAAAGAGACCAGCTCCGACAAAAGGCAGGATTGAGCTTTACAGGAATCAGCTGCATGAAGCCATTATGTTTTCTTCTTGTCTAGTGGCCTGTTGCATTGTTTAATGGATGTGGTTGTTTCTTAGTGTTCTTCTATTTTGACTACACAGAGGAACTGTCCAGACTAAATGTGCAGGCAGTGGAGTTATCTTGGATATCAAATGATGATCTTTATGTTTGACTGTTTTAGAGTCGTTCTTGTTCTTTAAAGTAATTGCAATTCACTGAATATTTTTTTTTCAGATAAATTTTGACCTCAAGTTATGTTTATGAGAAGGTTGTGTGTTTTAATTTGCTTACAAAGCAAAGTTTTTAACTGAGGTGAAAAATGAAAGAAGAAGAAAAAACCCTTCATATAAAATGTAGCAACCACACATTACAGCCTTTAAAGGACTGTGTTTATGTGCTTGTTCTCCCATTAGGCACTTTGAAGTTATTGGTGTAAATGTTACCACTGAAGTTGGAAAATGCTCTGTTCATTAAATCCACTAAGTTTAATAAGTGTGATGTGTTGCTGTTATATTTTCAGCCTTTTTTAAAAAGTGTTTCCCATTTAAATGCAACAAATTCTGCTTTACTACCCATTACCCAGTACCATTGTGGATTGAGTTATGATAAAAGCATAATATCGTTGTTTTATATTATTTGCCATGTACAAATTACAGAGCCCATGAAGGTGCATAAGGTGATATTACCCAAACGCAAACTCACAGAGACAAAAAATAAACTCAAAAAACACAGCTTTATTGCTGGCGTGGGACACGAAAAACAATACTAAACTAAACTAACGAAAGCACAATGAGCCACAGGGAAAAATCACACAGCTATGAGGGAGGACGCAACACTGACAAAGAGAAACATGGGACTTAAATACACTGAGGGATAACGAGGGGGAATGAGCCACAGGAGGAGAGCACAGCTGAGAGTAATTAGGCAGGACGAGGCAAGGGAAGCAAAACTAGAAACATTAACATAGGACAGACTGTGAAAGTAAAACAGGAAACACACTGACGGAACTCAAGATATGTAAACTTAACAGACTGGGGAGACAGAACATAAGGACCTGAAACATGGAACAGAAAGGCACAGTAGATACAACATGAACATAACGCCACAGGGGAAGAGTAAAACAAAATGCAGGAACACAGGACCTCTTTCAAAATAAAATGGGAAACATAATGAAACGCAAACATGACAACATAAGAAACACAGACATGAAGCACATGAAGGACAAGGGAGACTTAACGGGGTTGGATACACAAGGGGAATCTAATAACAAATGAACTTAGATAACCTAATGAACAAAATAAACTCAAAACTTAAAACGCTGGGTCAAAAGACCCAGGATCATGACAGATATTTTGTCTACTGCAGACAAATTATTTGTGCTAATAAGATGTAGTGTAGAAGATACTGTGATATCAACCTCCTGACCATCTGTCGCATTAATATGCAAATAACTTATTTTGTATGCACAGGATAGATACAGTCATAACATAATTTTAGTGCTAAATTGAATTTAGGATGCACACAGCTACCATATAATTGAGAACACAGCAATGTGTTTTATATTTTTGTGATTCACTGAAATTCTTGCTGATTCAACATTAAGATACAATTTACTGTAGATATTAAAAAGTAGCAAAGTGTTAAAGACTCCATACTGCATAGCTTGAAAAGCAATGAGACCTGGTTATAAAAAGATCTTAATAATAGTGAGGTGGAAGTAAAGGTTGTAGCTGAGTAGCTGAGTTATTTCTGTGATGGCTGTTTGCATCTGAAAGTATTCACAGTAAACTACAAAATAAATAACTTGAAATAAAAAATAGCACTTTGTCGGGGCTCCACTGACATTTTTTGTTGAGATACAGTCTTGTTTACGCAGAGCCTTAGACATAAATATACGTACAATAAGGCTGTATATGCGACCTGGCCACCAGTAGGGGGCGGTAATATTGAGCACTTTACAGCTAAGAAGCAGACCCCGTGATCACTATTTACGGAAGTGTATCCTCGTTTCGAATTGAAGTCTGCTCACAGGCATTTTTGTTGTGCTGTCATGCAGATATTTCTTAATTATTCAGAGCTAAATCGCTACATTGAAAAACATTTGCTCGGGATTCATTTATCAAACGAGCTTCCGGTAACCCCGTTTGTAACACATCCTAGCTGGCAATTAGTAGCTAGCCTAAACCGGTGAGCCCACAGCCCTTTTACTTCCTCTGGTCCTACATACTTGGTCCGTTTGTAGACCGTATGAACTCTGCACAAACTGGTTTTTAGCAGGAAACTCCAGTTTTTGAAAACGTTAACTGAAGCTAACTGCTAGTTTGCTAACCTAACGTCAGCACCATGGGAGCGGAACAGAGCGGAGATGTGGAGCACAAACATTCCGATTACAGCTCATCAGGTAAGGCTGTCTGCCGTGGTGGTTTTCTCTGTTAAGGTTAGTTTTAATGAAAAGTAAACCGAGCTGAGGTTAGGATTATATGTCAAGCCACCTCCACCAACAGTCATCGGTATTACAAATCCTATTTGCGTTCACCCTCCAGTAGTAGCACCACTACTAGTAGTATACATATAATAATGAAAGTCCTGCTGTCAAATTGTGTGGGTACTGAGCTTTTTAAAAGTTACACATATTCCACATGTGCTGTGCTTCAGATTTGGTTTTCATTACATTTCTGTCGTTGCAGTGGTGCCATCTCCAGCAAAACAGAAGGCAAAGATGGATGATATTGTGGTTGTGGCTCAGGGGACTCAGTCAATGCGAAATATCCACAACGACCCAGATGTCATCAAGCTTCAGGAGATACCTACATTTCAGCCGCTTTTGAAAGGTAACGTTTAAGTCTCCGGAGTGCTGTCACGGATTTTTGTTTGGCACTTTAAGAGACTGTAAAAGAGGATCTGGGTATAGGGTTTTAGTGGCGGGTGCTCATATTAAATGGTAAATGGCCTGTATTTGTATAGCGCTTTCTAGTCCCTAAGGACCCCAAAGCGCTTTACACAACCTGTCATCCACCCATTCACACACACTGGTGATGGCAAGCTACAATGTAGCCACAGCCACCCTGGGGCGCACTGACAGAGGCGAGGCTGCCGGACACTGGCGCCACCGGGCCCTCTGACCACCACCAGTAGGCAACGGGTGAAGTGTCTTGCCCAAGGACACAACGACCGAGACTGTCCAAGCCGGGGCTCGAACCGGCAACCTTCCGATTACAAGGCGAACTCCCAACTCTTGAGCCACGATCGCCCCATATTAAATATGGCCAGAGTTTAAAACAAGCAGTATACCACCCGGTGTGCTGCTGCATGGTGGAGTAAACACAGGGCAAGATTGACTCATGTCCCATACCCAAGTCAGTTTTGGACCGATTTCAATTAAATGAAATAAAAATACAGTACCAGATCTTTGCATTCCTATTTACAAGGACTGATGTTGTGCCAAAAAAGTGATTTCTGTGTTTCTTATATCTTAACTTATATTGGTAAATACATGGTATGTTTATAATTACCTTAATTTTACTACATGTGTAAAGTGTAAAGTGTGCGTGTTAGTCCCCATAGGGAAATAGTTCCTCTGCATTTAACCCATTCACCCAGTGAAGCAGCGGGCAGCCGCCAGTGCAGCGCCCAGGGAGCAGTGTGTAGGGACGGTACCTTGCTCAGGGGTACCTCAGGGTAGCCGTTCAGTGGAGTCGAACCCCCGACCTTCCGATCATAGGGCCACCACTCTACCTACTGAGCTATCCCTGCCCCCTTTGTAGTTAATCTAGTTCTTTTTGGTGACCCAAAGTATGTTTAAAGAACTATAATGATATATTTGATACATGTCTCAACTCTGAATATTTTTATATATTTTATTTATTGTTTACTCTATTTAATTTGTAAAATATGTGTACACACACACACACACACGTAGAAAATTTTTTAGTATACACATCCAGAAATGCATATACTATTATATATTGTACATATATTTATTAGTTTCAGATGTAGCCATTCTTGTATTTTGCTTGTTTACATTATTGTTTTTTGCACAACTCTGTTGCTTGTGGGGCTCGCACACAAGAATTTCACTCACATGTGCTGTACCAATGTACCTGCACATGTGATGTGACAATAAAAGTGATTTGATTTGATTTGATATTTGTTACAATTTCTCTCTCTTAAAGATATATAGATAGATATAGAGGTTGCACAGGTGGTCCAACTCCTCCACGTTGGTTCGTCAATACGTGCCTTTGCCAGAGGGTTTGCTGTGTTTCCCAGCACAGTCTCAAGAGCATGGAGGAGATTCCGGGAGACAGACTCTTACTCTAGGAGAACTGGACAGGGTTGTAGAAGGTCCATAACCAATCATTACTGCCAGAGCTGCAAAATAACCTCCAGCAGGCCACTGATGTGAATGTCTCTGAAAAAACAATGCGAAACATACTTCATGATGGTAGCCTGAGGGCCCAGCATGTTCTAGCGGGCCCTGTGCTTACTGCTTGGCACCGTTGGCCATTAAATACCCGAATTGGCAGGTCCATCTCGTAGTGTACCTGCTCTCATCTGTGAAAAGATGAGAGCAGGTACACTCCGAGTGCATGTGACAGCAACCTCACTCCCATTGGGTATCGGAATAAAATCCTTGGACTCACTGTCAGACCCTACGCTGGTGCACTGGGTCCTGGAAATAATTGATGTAAATAACAGAATATGCATTTAAATGCATCCGTAGCACAATATATGACCTATGTTGTATTTTTACATTTATCAAGTGGCAGCAAATCCAATTTGGTGCAATGTACACGTTAGCTGAAATACATAGACTGCATAGTGACCACAGTTTTTATTTAGTTATTTATTTTTTGCTTGATTGAAAAATAGAAAACTAAATAACTTCGCACTGCAACATTAGCTGTAAAGGCAGTGTAACAGTGTTTGGATTTCTGTGATCACCTGAGGTACGCCTTCATTACTCTCTTCAGATGTTTTGTCTGGCATCCTTCTTTTCAGTTTTCACATGTGCTGAGTTTTCATCTTGATTCCAATCAGTTCATTTTAAAATTCTGTGTAGTGGAGCTGAATGCCGCTGCAACCTATTAGCACTGTGTTAGAAGGCTGATAATGAACCAAAGTTCCTGTGTAGGCACACTCCTGAAATAGCAGCCTGCAAAGCTCTGTCACATCCTGTGCATTGCTAATTACTGTAATTACCAAGTGTTACACTGTTGTCAAGTGTTACCGTGTTCCTGCATGTTCAAGTAAGTCATTTTTTGGCTTTTCTCTCCACAGGAGTGCTGAGCGGCCAGACGTCACCCAGCAGTGTGTGTCTTGAAAGGTTGGACACCGCTCAGGTTCTGCAGCTCTGCATCCGGTACCAGGACCACCTACACCAGTGTGCTGAGGCTGTGGCTTTCGACCAGAATGCTCTTGTAAAGAGGATCAAAGAGGTAAGACTGTTTTTAAGTCCTTAAATAACTATATTAACTACATGGGATGTAAACATATTTTGTACCAGTACCATAAGCACTGCTGGCTGTTGTCACAGGCTGGCTGCTCTCTCTACAAGGGCAGATTTTTACTCCAGATTCTCTTTGTGACGCAGCACCAAAGGGATTTCCGTCTCCTCCCAGGACGAGCCGTTTATCTCTTGCTTGTTGGGTGCATGTGTAAACCACTACACTATGGAGCCACTCACAAAGACCACAAACATGTTTAAATAAACTCAAAATATCCCAATTAAATATACAATATACAGTTAGATGGAACAAGTCTGCAGGGTGTGCACTTGCTAAATGGTAGGTGTGGAGGGTGTAAAACAGAAAGCACTAAGAAAAGGTCAGGGAGAAGACCAGGTGAGGAGAATGAGGCCATTCTGCAGATTTGACCTATAGCCATATAATCTCCATTAACTCAGTTGTGGGTGGGAATAGTCTGTTTTACTTAGAAAGTTTCCTAACTGAGAGAAGTGACTCAAATGTCCACAGGGCAGCTGTATTAAGAGCTGGACAGATTCCCTAAATACTCGGGAAAGGAGCCTCTGTGCTTTCTTTATTACCTCCTTTAACTAAAGACACAGTGGAATGTTCTTAATGAATAGATAAACAGTAATGCTGAACCACAATTCAGTGCAAGCACACAGCTGCTCACAAAAACAATAAACATGTACAAGTCTGTGCATTAAAATAAAATTGGGCCTCCTTATCAATCTAAAATTGTTACATATCGTAGAAGAAAAATGAAAAGAATATAAATAAATAATCAAATTAAAAGGACATTTTGGTTTTTTTCACCTCTGTTTACTCTATATTATTATTTTTATATTATTATTATTTATATATATATTATTTATATTATTATTTTTACTCAGTTGTATATAGTATTTGTATTTGTATTCTATTTTTATCTTATTGTATATTTATTTTATTTTATTCTACTGTATATAGTATATTATTTTATTCTATTCTGTACAGCTGTGTACTGTATTTATTCTTATTGTATTCTAATTTTTGCCTCATAACTTTTGCACTGTCCACTTCCTGCTGTGACAAAACAAATTTCCCACGTGTGGGACTAATAAAGGTTATCTTATCTTATCTGTTTTTCTGCAGATGGACATGTCGGTGGAAACCTTGTTCAGTATAATGCAGGAACGCCAGAAACGGTATGCCAAGTACGCCGAGCAGATCCAGAAGGTCAACGAGATGTCCATGATCCTGAGACGCATCCAGATGGGAATCGACCAGACGGTGCCGCTGATGGAGCGCCTCAACAACATGCTGCCTGAGAGTGAACGCCTGGAGCCCTTCAGCATGAGGCCTGATGGGGAATCCACCACCAAGTAGACTCTTGAAAATAAACACAGCTGCTTCCTACCTGAGTCTCCGTGCAACTCTCCATCCAGGAGGAACAGCAGCTCTGTCCAGCTGGAGAGAATCTAAGACTTGTAACATTTAAAGAGGCCTGCAGCTTGGCTGTGTGCGATTGCAGCTGCTTGGGTTCGTTCTCCAAGTCACAAACAATTATGTGTATTCTTTTATTTATTGCAGCCGGGTTTGCTGAACACACATGCCAGTAATCAATAGATCAGCAAATACATTTTCACACCTGCAAGCTATCCTGATCAATAACCTTCTGGGTGCATTCATAGGTACACGTGACACGTGACCCAAGGGAATCAAGCTGGGAGTTGTTGAGATGTTTTGCATGTTTTAAAGATTCTGATATGAATGTGAGCAACATAAAAACATCTAAAGCTGCTGATCTGGAGGTTTGTGGACAGCCTCCTAACACTTGCCACCTGCTCCATAATTTGTGATGCGTTAGTTTTGGATCGTTACAAATGTGTGTTTGTAATCATGATGTTTGAGTTACTTTGTCATCATATCCCATCCTGGAAGTGCTTGTGTGCATTCTTTGCAATGTTAAAATTTCATTTTGGGATATAAAGAGCAAAAAGAAGTATTATTGCATAATGAGCATCGAAATTGTGCAGTGGAAGTAAAATCAGAAATCTTGTGTACTTGGGTTTTTGTGGGAAGGGAGACCTTAAATGGATGCTTTTGCTTGAGCAGCTGTGACAAGCCTGTTCACAATCAAAATATGTGAAAAATAGAAAGTTTGGACTGTATATAGACGCTGATAGCTCAGGTTTCGTAAGGAAGGATAAAAACACGTAAATTGAGGTGGACACAAAACATTTGGATTCTGACTTCTGTTACAAAAAAGGCTTTCAGATCACTGCACCAAATGTCAGCATTAACTTTGACTGTTGGTCTGCACACCAAAGGTTTACATGCTGACCTGTTAATAAGCAGAAATGTAATAACAGTTTGCTATACTTTGATCTCTTTGGGGAAATTGATCAGGTTAACTTGATGGCTTCATCTACTGAGTAGTTGCCATGTTCGCTACCCTTACAGGGGATGGATTTGGGATTTTATGTGGTTTCATGTTCACTGCCTCTATTCTTTTTAAGAAGAGAAAGCAGAGAAAAAAGCTGTCAAGAAGACGTGCCCGTGTAACATGCTCTCAACAATTTATTTTCTATTAGGTAGAAAATAGACACTTTTTCTCTTCTTGATGCATCACTGACCTTTGTGTGTGTGTGTAAATGCCAGTAAAACTAATTTAGAAATTGGCTTTAAGGTGGCCCTGAACACTTTGCAGCAGCTGTAGTGAGGACATGTTGGTCCACTAGGTGGTGCATGTATAACACATTTCACTGGCTGAGTGTCTCATTGCCCATAAACAGCTGTTTGAGTGTGGATGTTAGGACTTGAGAGTGAATGATTGTTAGCTTGTACATGCTCACTGTCACTGTAAAAATAAATAAAACAGCTTTCTCCTGCGAGGCCACCTGTTTTTATTTTTCATTCCTTGTGTCAGAGCTTCATTTGTGGTTAGAACAGAGTTTATAACACACTGATTTATGTCATATCCTTTTTAACAGTGATGGATGCTCATGTCTAACAGCAATGAAAACCTCAAGTTAAGATTAAAGCTTAGCTGCCCTCACTGTGCAGCCCTAGTGTTTTATTTACCCTGATCAACATTTGTAGTGCTTTAGAGCGATAACATTAGTTGAATCTGTTAATCACTTTTTAAAAGGGAATGTGAAATTGTCTTAATAATTTCGAAGTTTGTTGTGTCTGATAATAAATCGACTGTACTGAAGACTGCTGATAAATTACATTAAGCACTTAAAGACACCACTTTGGACTCTAATGTCTGTTTTTCACAACTTTAATTTAATTTAATTTTTTACATTTAATCAATGATAATCCTAATCCTGCATGGGCAGGAAAGCATTAGGCAAAATAATGAATTAAGTGTTGTGAAGGCAGGAACTTCAATAATAATAATAATAATAAAAACAAAACATATGTTACACCAATCACTAACAGAGCCTGTGGCATAAATGCTCAATCGACCAGCTTTAATGGATGCTACTTCTTTCCTGTGTTTTAATATCTGACTTTTAATCTTCTTTATTGTATAAAAAATCTCAGAAACAATAACAGCTTCCAATAACCTGCTGCTTTGGAGATTTTTGATTAGTGCTGTTTCAATTTTGAGCTGGACCAAAGCTAGTGGGCGAGTGTACCCATTTCCTGTTTATATTTCTCTGAGGAAGAGAAAACATTTCTAGGAAAATGGGCAAAAGTCTGGTAATTTAGGCTCTAAGCTCACGCATTTTACCTGGGTGAAAATGCATTAATGTCAGAAATGAAAAGAGATTGGCCTGACTGCTTCGAGCTTATGAGAAGGCAAAAGTAACTCACATAGCCACTTGTTACAACTGAGGTATGCAGATGGGCTACAACAGCAGAAGACCACACTGTGTGCCACTCCTGTTAGCTAAGAACAGGAAACTGGGGCTACTTTTCACACAGTCTCACAAAAATAGAAGACTAGAAATACATTGCCTGGTTTCCAAAGGTTTCTGTTCGTCTGGACGTAACGTTTTCAGTGGGAGAAACGTTTCGTCACTCACCCAAGTGACTTCTTCAGTCTGGTTTAATTTAATGAGTCTTGATTTCTGCTGCAACATTTGGATGGTAGGGTCAGAAATGTGCATAAATGTGGTAGTGATTTCTTGGCTCTCTTTGGCCACCAACTGAGCATCAATGAAACGTCACGGCCTACATGAGTATTGTTGCTGACCATGTCCAATGCCACAAAACTCAGTTAATCTCAAACTGGTTTCTTAGCAGGGGCGGAGCGTGGGGGTGGCTTACTGGGCTTAAGCCCGGGTTGTTTTGTCAGAAGCCCGGGGTATTTTGGAGTGCAATTTTTTCATAGTTAGATGCCTGGCTGACAACTGTATAAAACAAAAAGTACACACAATATTCGAAGCACATAGTGCACACTGTGGGAATTTACGACTGTGCGTGAATCCCCCCCTGATATTGGTATGATCCAAGCTCAGGCACTAAGCGACTGAGCGAGGGGGCGGGGCAGCTGCTGCCCGTCAGTGCGCTGTTGGAGAGACGGAGCCAGCCATACTAAGGAGAGCTTAAGTTTGACCAGGTACCAAAGCAAATCATTCGTACCGTACAAATAATGTAAATATGACGGTGCATCACGAAAGATTGATATCAAACTGATCACTTGACCAATATTACGTTACTTGCTCTTCAAGTGAATCAACAAATGGCGAAATGAAAAGCCGAACAAATGCTATTTTTTTTAGAGAGTCTTAGCTTACGTGTGTTTATTTCATATTTTCAGTTCTTACCCTCCCCGACTAAATCGGTTTCAGTTATGTACTGAAATATAAGAATGGACATTAGAGGGTTCTTTCAAAGAAAAACTCAGGTAAATGTTATTTTATATATTATGCTTTGTATGTTGTTCAGTATATTTGTATGCAAAACAAGAGGAATTTCAGTACACAGCAGGATATTCACATTTGTAACCAGATATTTACACTTTAGGGAGAAAACATAAAACATTTTTACTGCACAACATCAATTTAGAGTAAACTTTTGTTTTAGATAAATATTGAAATATCTTTTGAATTAGTTAAATGTCACAATAAAGAGAGACAGAGCTGTCTATTTTTTATCACTTTCATCAAATTTAGGAGTACATATACACTAAGTTTATTGTTAATTAATAAGAAAACTCCAGACGATTCCATTCTGAGCTGAAGAAGCTTCTGATAGGTTAGTAGAGTCCATGTGAGTAAACAGGTGGCACAGCTGTGGATGCATATAAGGCAAAACACAGAGCCTGTTTCTGTGACATGGGAAAATCAAGAGATGTCAACCAAAACACCAGGAAAAGAACTGTGGAGCTCCATAAGTGTGGCTCAATTTTGAATACAATTTGGTGCCATTTGCAATTAAGAAATACAGACGATTTCTCTCTTTACTCTTAAAGTTAACAAATATGTTTTTTATATTTATCAATCTAAAAAAATAAACATTTAGTCTGATTTGATGTTACAATTAAAAAGTGTTTGTGTTTTTATCTGAAGAGTTTGTAAATATCTGTATATTTGATGATTGTCAGCACAAAGAGGGAGAGAGGAACAGAGAGGGAGATGGAGAATGAGGACAGAACAGAGATGAACAAGAGCAGGTGAGACACACATGTTAGTCAAATGGTTGTTTACCAAAAGTATCACCGTATCATAGGTACTCATGTATCTCATACCTAGTGTTTCTTTTTAGGTTTGTTATTTTTCAAATTCTATATTTATTAAGTTATGAAGGCTTGTTTGCACAACAAGGCTAAATAATTATATAAACCTTTCTCAATCTAAATATTGTACTTTGGTAAAATTAAAAAATAAATGTAGTGCAGGTCTATGATGATTTTTAGTGCTACTATCATCTAGTTCTGATTCTGGTTCTGTCTTGGTTAAGTCCCAAGTAGTGCTGATTTTGAACTGTTGTAGTCCTGTTTTAATTCTGGATCAGTTCTTGGTCTGGTTGAATTGGGGTTTAGTCCTCGTGTCTTGATACAGCCCTGATTTTGTTCTGCCTTGCTGCTTAATTAAAAAACTAGTTTAAGGTGTTCTGCACATGTGATATATATTTTTCCCTATATGAAGTCATTCTTTTTTGAACAAAACTCAAAACAGAGCCAATTAATCTTTCAGTCATTTCTACCCCCCCCCCCCCCCCCCCAAGGGAAAAAAAATCCCACATGCATACTATCCTTTTGGGCTAAGCCCCGGGTGTTTCAAATGTCTGGCTCCGCCTCTGTTTCTTAGACATAATAATGACCTTACTGTACGCAAAGGACGTCCACAGTCAACAGATCTCAATCCCACAGAGCACCTTTGGGATGTGGTGGAACGGGCGATTCACATCATTGATGTGCAGCCACAAATCTGTGTGCTGTCATGTTAACATAGATCATGACAGCACACAGGCAAGTGACCCCTCCCTGGGGTCACTTGCCCCTCCCTTCCTTCCCTCCCCATCTCCAGCTGCCTCCCTCTTCCCGCTCCACCACAACCACCCACACATGCAGCGCCTTGGAGTAGGGGTATGTCACCAGGGTGCAGAGGAGGCTACCCCCCCCCCCCCCCCCCCCCCCCGTCCCCTTCTGGCTGCCTCTGCCTCAATTTTATCCCACAACTTAGACATTCACATTACTCACACTCTCATTACACATACATATAGGATCTTGGGGGTGGGCACGATACATGGAGTCCAAAGTACCATCAGGGTGTACACCCCACCCCTGGCGTCGTTGCCCACCTCTCAATGTTAAATACACGTAGACATTGAGGGCTAGCAGGAGGGACCATGCGCTTACCTGCTGCTCTCTGGCAGGTAGCTCCAAGCCCTCCTGGGTTTTAAATGCACCTTAGAACACACATGCATCAACATTACAATGAGCGGGTGGAGGGAGGTTTGGAGTCTTCTCTCACCCCCATTCTCTGCGACCTGCTGGAGCGGGGGGGCTAGGAGGAGGAGTTGGCCGTCCGACTGCGGTCTGGAGTGTGGAGCCTTCCTGCTGCTGCGGAGTCGGGGCGGTCTGCCTCCCCCCACCGAAGGGAAAAGGGAAACACCACCTTGGTCTGGGTGCAGTTCCCCCCTCCAGGGGCGGGGGCACCTAGACCCGGTTTGTAGAGTACGCTTGGGGAGTGTGATCGTGTGTACAGCGTCTCTTTATGTCTGTCTCCACGTTGGTTGAGTGTGGAGTAAGTGCATATGAGAGCATGAGGGTGGGAATGGATGTTTGTATCTGTGTGTGCCTGTATGTCTGTGTCTATATGTCAGGTTGGGTGTCAGGCGCCACCTCTCTGGGGACATCTCAGGCCCTCCAAGGTTTGGAGGCCTATCTCCCCCTACCACCACTTCCCCTGCCAGTGGCGGACCCCCTCAGACATCGGTGCGTTGGTGGTTCTTTGTGTCCGGGGATGGGCGTCCAGGTACACACTGGCTCACTCCTTGGCGGCCGCTTATCGGGGCCTGGAGCCTGGGGCTCGCTCGGGCCACTTCGGAGGTGGGGTGCCCCCGGCCTCTCGGCCTGGGGCTCGGTCACTCAGGCACAGCTGGCTGCCAGCGGAGCTCACGGGCGCGTCACTGCAACTCCCCCTGGCTTCTGCTCCGCGGCTGCTGAGTGAACCCTCATCTGGGACTCTCCTCAGCTCTTTCTGGGACAGTGGCGCAGCTGCCCCTCTGTTGGTCTTCCTTGGTCTCTTGTGTTCTGGGGGCCTCTGGATGTCTGGAGTTTTGATCTCCTCCATACCTGCTTCATACCCTGGAGGACGGGGCTGTGGCCCCCCCACACCCTCTAGCAGATCATTACATGAAGGAACCTTTTTTAAAAAAAAAACAAGCGCGTCCATGCTCACAGGTGTACACACGGGTGATCACACCCACAAACTACACCCTTTTTGGCTCCTACCTCAAAGCATACTGTGTTCTGTTGATCTTATGTGCTGCACAATAATGTTTAATATTTAGTATTTACTGTCATATTCCCATATATCATTGTGATGTTGTTTATTCTATTACTCTTGTTCTGTTCTGCTTGTTTTCTTTTTTCTTTCTCAGCAGGTGATCCAGGTGATCGATAGATGCATTTTTTTTTTCTGCCCGTTCTGTTGGTTTTTGTCTTTTGCCCTTCTCCCCCGTCCCTCTTCTCAGCTGTTTCTCTTTCCCTCTTTCTTTCTCCCCTTCTTTCCCCCAGTCAAGTCTGTCCTGTATTCAGTAAGTGAAAATAAAATAAACAATAAAAGGTGAATCAAATGGACCATTATGGCAAGGCTGGGATGGTCAGTTTGGTAAAGTAAATCCGTTGGGCATCTTTCTTTGCCTTTAGACAACAATTCTGAGGGCAAAAGAGCCAAACAGGACAGGCAAAAAAAAAAAAAAAACATAGATCGAAATCTCTGAGGAATGTTTCCAGAATCTTGTTGGATCTGTGCCGCACAGAATTAAGTCAGGTCTAAAGGCAAAAGAGGATCCAACCAGATACTTGCAAGGTATACCCAATAAAGTGGCTGGTGAGTGGACAGAATGTACACTGTTACAGTGGCAGTGCCCACATTCAATCCCAAATAATGACATAAAAATATTTGCAAGGAAACTCCGTGAGCCTTAGACTACAGACTGCCCCAAACAGTTTTCCCCACTGCCAGACCTGTATGGTAAAAACACTGATTCTCTAACAGTCGAACACAGATGGGTGCATTAGAGAGCATCTTGCCCAAGGGTACTACAGCGGAAAGATGGAAGCAGGAATTCAGTTCAAATCAGTTTTATTTATATAGCGCCAAATTGCAACAACAGTTGCCTCAAGGTGAAGATGAAGATCCTAAATAAAGAGAAAACAGCCAAAACTCCATCAATCATAAGACTCAGTATTAGCACTTTGGTGACAGTGGAAAGTGAAAAATATCCCTTTTAACAGGAAGAAACCGCAGGCAGAACCAGGCTTCTGTTTATGAGCTGCAGCCAATCTAAAGAAAGATCAGAGTAACTCAAACTGCTTTTTTTCTGATAGTGAAAATCAAGGTTGAATAATAAGATAAACAGGGATTATTACAAACTTTAAATTACGACAAACTACTCTGGTAGAGTCCAAGAATAAAAATAAAGACTTTGAAATGAGAATAACAGGTTCTCTTTAGCACATGTCTGACAGTAGTTGAAGAGCATACTAAGAACAATTTCCTGACATTGTTCCTGTGTTTTGATATGGCTGTCAGCTTACTGTATTTTGTATTGACTGTGCATGTATTGTACTAAATTTTAATATGTATTTCTACTACTAAAGCATGAAAAATAGAAAGGAACAAATCTGTTGGCGCCCTTGGCTGGTCCTCAGAGTTACATAGGGTGCTGTGGTATCAACTTGCAGCTTCCTTCGTGTGTGCTTGGATGAGCAACATCACAGAAGCCTGGAAGCCTGGTGATTCCCACTGGGGTTTACACCACA
The DNA here is from genome assembly GCF_964374335.1 of Astatotilapia calliptera. Lineage (NCBI taxonomy): Eukaryota > Metazoa > Chordata > Actinopteri > Cichliformes > Cichlidae > Astatotilapia > Astatotilapia calliptera. The sequence continues at coordinate 46,851,879 of NC_137428.1, forward strand.
TACGGACCAAACTTAAAGACTAAATCAGAATCAGTGATTAAAGGATGTTGCCTCAGAAAAAGCTCGCTGCTAATGGCGAGTGGCTGGTGGTCGGGTTTTTTTTTCTTCCCCCCTTGAGCCAGTGTGGTCTGATTAGAGTTCTTGTGTATGTTGTTGAATTTTTCATCAGCGTATAAACACCCCAAACTCAATTACACCTACAAAAGGATCCTCCTCCGGCTGGATTGCTTTGAGGTGCAGAATTAGCGCAGTTCGTTGACATATGGTACATAAGGCAGAGACAACTTTTCTGTTTGAATTTAAAGTAGAACTCCTTTGATATGTTATCGCCTTTCATGTGTAAATTCAAATGGGTTAAAAAATGTCTTAAATGGCCGTGGGGGTATTGTTTGAACATTGGAACAGAAATGGAAATTGTCATTGCATTTATGCAGCAAGGAGGTGTAAAAGTTCCTCCAAGTCTTTGTAATGAAGAGCAGCTACCGACGCTCAGAGCTGGATATTAACGCCACAAGATGATACAATACGATCTGCCACCAGGAAATTCATTCTCTGAAATGAAAGAGAAATCCAATTTCCTCTGTATACTTCTCATTTGAATATAAATCAAAGGCTGGTTTGCTGCCTTTTTCCTTCCTGTTTTACCCACTTAAAATTAGAAACATAAAAATAAGTCCAGGCCTCTTATCCCCATCATCTCTCAGGTCAAAAATACGAACCGGCACTGGTTGTTTTTCTGCAATAAGAGTGGAAATTTGCCAGATAATTGTTATGTTTTATGTCTCTGTGCTCATTTAAAGAAGAAAATAATTCACAGAGTTCAGATAATTATGTGAATGACAGAAGTCATTTTATTTATCTTTCATATCTGCTTCCAACTTCTGATTGTGATTAAACTATAAATTAATTTATTTTCCAAAAAGTAAATAATAAAATAACTTTTTTAGTCCAGAGTGAAGATTGTTTTCTGTGACTGGAAACTGAATGTGCCATTTTGATGTTGGTTGCACAAGACATGAAGTAAAAGTACAGAAGCTTCCTTGGAATCTAAGACATGCATTTTCCCCTCGTAATTCCTATCCAAAGAAATAAAATAATACTGAGCTGATCAGCTGAGACTGAAAACAGTAACTGTGCAACTAATAGGAACAATTTTGTCTGTCTATTATTCTGAACAGTTAAAAATTGACTGATTATTTGATAACTAAAAAACAATATATTTGTTTGACATACTTGGGTCTGGGACCTAACAGAGCATTTCTTCTCCACCCACCAACAGGTCCCAGCAGAGGTCTGCACCTCCACGAGGACCTGCCAGAAGTTTTCCTTTCTCTCTGAGCAGACTGTGTGATTGTTGGGGTTTCCTCTCTAATATTGTAGCATCATTACTCTGCAAAATAAAACTGAGTCAGCTGTTGTTGTGAATTGGTGCTATCTAAATAAAAGTAAACTGAAGTCAGCTGAACAAGCTGCTTCAGAGGAATCTTTGTTATTTTTTAAAATGCCTTATTATTTAAACCTTTGGCCATATTTAGTATAAGGGTCCCATTGTAAACAATATATGACTGAATATAAAGAACGACATGGCAGGTCTGACTGTGAGATTTTTTTTCTACAAAAAAAATCATCGTCTTATCAGGTTGAAGCCATGTGGCCCAGAACTGTTGTAAATATTGTACCTGTGAGTAGTTTGAGGAAAAGCAAAGGTTGTTTTTAGACGAATGCCTGTATTGAATGTATTGACTTTCATTCTGAAGAATCAACCTACATGGTTTAAAAAGAAACTTGTAGGCAGTCCCCTCCAGTGATAGACACCCAGTGGATCCTCCCTCTTGAGTTGCAGCCAAACATTTCTGGTGTAGTAGAAAGACGAATTGTGCCTCAGACCAGATTTATCCGGGGACATCTAATAAAGCACTTTGTTGCTTCATTGCACATTTGTGCTATGAAGGACACAGAGCTGCTACAGGAGACGACATGTTTTGTCATTCACTGCTGTAGCTGCGTTCAGAAGGACATGCGCATGTTAACGAACACATTCACTCTGCTGCTGTTTAATCTCTGAAATACACGCCTAGCTGTTTGGATCTGATCTCTCAGTTTGTAAAGGAGTAATGAGCAGTAGGTGAGTAACATTAGAACCTCCTGTGACAAATATTTACCTATAGACCGCTGAAAGGGTGAAGATCTTATTAAGGCTATTTTTCTGATTATCCTGTGTAGAAGCAGTGTTGTATCTCTGGTTAGTTGTCCCAGTGACTGTTATGTCTGACCAAAGGTATTTGAGTGTACTGGTAATGGTGGATCAAACTGTTTGCTTAGATGTGCGTCACACATTCTGATGATTGAAGAAATCTCTAAATGGTTCTCCATCTGGTCACCCAGTCAACATTAGAACTGAATGGTGTACTGTAATTTCATTTTAACAGGAAGAGATAGAATATCAACCGAAAATCCAAAAAAAACAACACATCACTGTTTTTGGCAAACACAGTGGTAAGATCCTAGAAAGCTGATATTCTGTTTATCTGGATGTTGTGTTTCCTGTGGGAGAAACACTGAAAATGCAACATCCAGATGAACGGAATCAACTTTCTGGGATTTGCTTACCTGAGTAATTGAGCATGAATCGAGACAGTAGTAAAATGCTTCTTGTAGTTGTTCATCAGGTTTGCACACATCTCAGGCAGAGCGTTCTCATTCTCAGTGCATAACATACCAACGATTTGTCACGTCCCGAGGCGTCTCATAGTAACGTGAAAGGTACCCTTCAGCGTCCTTATGATACGCTGCAGATTCTCAGTTGAATGCAATAGGACGCCGCTCGCAGTGGTAACACACCCTCAGCCATCTATTCCAGCCCTAACCTTAACCTTAACCTTAACCCTATCAGATAGTGTTTTCCAAAGCCATTCATGATCAGAGTGTAAAACACATTTACATGTATGGATTCTTTCCAAACGGCTCTCATTTCTCACTCTTAACTACCTGAAGCCTTTCATTGAACTACCAAATAAACACATTGCTACTCTCTTTATGTCAGACATGTGGCGACACTTCTGCTATGATTTTATTCGTATTTAACAAAATAAAAAAGCAGGCATAAGTGTACACATTCGTTTTTGACTGCTAGTGAAAACAAATAACTCGCTCACTGAACTAACACAGCCAATCCCTCAACATGTTTGTACTCTGTGCTCATATTGCCTTCATATTAAATAAGTTTTTTGCTTTTTAAATAAATTATTTTAACATTGCACTCAACAACAAACAAATCCTCCCCACTTCAAGGGCCATTGCATTATATTTCTTCAAGTCAATATACGGGGCACAAGTAGGGGTGACGTGGACCACAAGTGGCCCCCAGGCTGCTAGTTTGAAACCCCTGCTCTAAATCCTTTAAGTTTCTCGGCTGCTGCTTTGCAACTCGAAGCTTCAGCTCCCTCCATGGATTTATTTGGACTGAAGTCTACAGACTGGCTAGGCCAATCCTTGACCTTTATGCATTTCTTCAGTCACTTCTCTGTTGCCTTGGTGGTATGTTTTGGGTCACTATTATGAAGGAAGACCCATCTACGACCTCTCTTCAATGTTGTGGCTAAGGGAAGGAGGCTCTCATCCAAGATTTTACAGTACATGGCCCTGTCCATTGGTCCCTCAATGTAGTGATGTTGTCCTGTACCCTTAAGAGAAAAACAGTCCCAAAACATAATGTTTCCACCGCTGTGCTTGACTGCAGGAATGGTGGTCTTTAGATCATACTCAACATTTCTCTTTTTCCAAGAGTGCTGTCACATCTTGAGCAGGGGGGCAGGACTCAAAAGCTAAACTCACGTCTACAGATTTGAAAGGTTTATTCTCGGGCAATATTAATTACACAAGATTTAGCAGAAGATATATTCAGAGGAAGAGAAGGCAAGGGGGGAAATCCACAAATCCAATGAGAAACGAAACAACTCTCTCTCAACACAATATACTCACTATACACAAGGGATGGAACATCAGGGAAGACCTGTGCACAGGGAAACACACAATTATCAATTACCAATAAGGTAAGTTGATGATCCAGCAAAGAATGACTGTCAGCCACACCTTAAGAAGGAGCCTTCTCGTTTTTTGCCACTGAACATCATCTAGATCTTCAATGGCAAACTTAAGCCTGACCTCTGCAGGTGTGCCTTATCCACATAACAAGTTATGATTAGGAGTATCTATAATTGATTGATGGGTTGATTGTAATCTATGCATCACTTGGACACACAGCCAATCTGCAGGAACCAGAATTCACTCAGTGACATGTAATTCAGTTTATAACATTTACATAAAAGTGTTTTTTTCTGGATTTTTGGTTGATATTCTGTGTCTCGCCATTAAAATGAAACTATCATAAAAATCAGAGACTGTTCAGTTTTTCCTTTTTTTTTTTAAAGTGAGTAAACTTACAAATTCAGCAGAGAATTAAATCATAATTTTCCCGCACTGTAAGTGCCAAACTCTTTACCCTAAACCAAATTTTACCTTTAACCGTTCTACCAAATATTGAAGCTCAACTAGTCATAAACAACATTTCACAATTACATAAAATCTTATTATTTTTTTTCATTTTTTTGTCTTTGTTAGTTGGTTCTCTTTCTCCACCTTTAGGACTTTGGTTGATGGAGCAACTTTTTAAAATTCTCACCAAATAGCACACTGAGCTAATTCCTGTTTACTCAGTGAATTCTCCTGAGATTTCAAGGTCTCACTATTCCCAAGTAGGCAGCGTGCCAAAGGAAGGCTTCTGTAGTGAAGTGTGAGATGCAGTGAAATGTGAAAAAAGCACACACAGATTTAACACAGCCTCACTCCCAGTGCATTCAGTGCATTCTACAGCTGTACTCACAGGACTGATAGAGGTAATTGTATGAAATCTTTTTTTTTTTAAAGGACTCAAAAGCAAAGTATTAACTCAGCCTACTTTTTTCAACCATGCATCCAGCTGCCACAGAATAAGCTCGATATTATTGCTAGATTCCCAGCTTTGAGAACCCTGGGTAGAACTAGAAATCATCTGTCATCTGGAATACTCTGCAAAGCTTGCTGCCACTGTGATCCAACTTCTGATAAACAGAAGAGGATGGATGAATGGATGGATGGATGGATGGATGGGTGGATGGATGGATGGATGGACGAATGGATGGATGGGTGGATGGATGGATGGACGAATGAATGGATGGACGGATGGATGGATGGATGGATGGACGAATGAATGGATGGGTGGATGGATGGATGGATGGATGAATGGATGGATGAATGGATGAATGGATGGATGGATGGATGGATGGATGGATGGATGGATGGATGGATGAATGAATGGATGGGTGGATGGATGGATGGATGGATGGATGGATGGACGGACGAATGAATGGATGGATGGATGGATGGATGGATGGATGGATGGATGAATGGACGAATGAATGGATGGGTGGATGGATGGATGAATGAATGGATGGATGAATGGATGAACGGATGGATGGATGGATGGATGGATGGATGGGTGGATGGATGGATGGATGGATGGATGGGTGGATGGATGGGTGGATGGATGGATGAATGGATGGATGGGTGGATGGATGAATGAATGGATGGATGGATGGATGGATGGATGGATGGATGGATGAATGAATGGATGGATGGATGGATGGATGGGTGGATGGATGGATGGATGGATGGATGGATGGGTGGATGGATGGGTGGATGGATGGATGGATGGATGGATGGATGGATGGGTGGATGGATGGGTGGATGGATGGATGAATGGATGGATGGATGGGTGGATGGATGGGTGGATGGATGGATGAATGGATGGAAGCTGCTAACTGCAGAATTTCCATCTAATGTTTGGTGTAAACTTAGTCTTGACTTCCAGAAACAGCAGAAAATGCAAATGAATGTGCATAACAATAATCAACAAAACCTGGGCCACGCTGAGGCCTTGACTTTAAAATAATGTGGTTAAAAAACAGCACTTGGTTGTGTATTACAAAAAAAAAAAAAAATCTTTTCCCAGTGACTGTTTTCATGAAGGCAAAAATATTTCATCTATTATTCATAAAGGAGAGAAGGAAACCCAGTGAGACAGGAGCCACGTCCGTCACTGCTCTGTTATGTTTGACTCGCTCAGATGAGCGAGCCGAACAAGCCACTGGGAGTTCTGCTCTCTCTCGTGGTGCAGAAGCACACTCTTTCTTACTGTAGGACATTTTCATTCAGGTCCCAAAACACTGATGTTTTGCTTTTCGGCGTACAACTGTTGGTTACAAATGCGCCTTTTTGTTTACAGCTCATTTCTGCTCTTTTTTGTGTTACTCTAAATGAAATATACAGAGAGTCTCATTATCATCAGTGCTATGCACAAGTAGTAAAACACATTAGTGTCACTAAAGTCGTATGAAATATCATCACGTGTGCGTTACGGTTTTAGGCTTTGATGTTTTAAATGGAATCACTCAGATATAGCGTATTAGTGATACATCTCAAACAATGCCACTGAGCACCCCGCTGTTCACGGCAGCTTTTTTAAAAGCGAGTACACATGTACAGCTTCACGTCGAACAATAAAGAGTAGGAGGAATTCATTATTCGCTGTTATTCATATGCAAATGCAAACTTATTGTCTGAAAGAACGCCCTGCTCTTCAGTTTTCCAGCTGTGTGTGTGTGTGCGCTTCAGATTGAGGGGGGAAAAAAACATGCATCATCACATCCTATATCAATTATGTTGAGTGGTCTCTTCACATTGATTAGCAGATAAGAGGTTGAGCCAAATGCTTTGTTCCAGGAACACACTGTAGCCAGATGAGTTGGAGCATGTCGGTGAAAAGGCTGTGGAGGACCCTTGAGGTTTGATCAGAGCAGAACTCAGTGAGCAAGCTGGCCTGAAGTGAAATGTCCTCTGTGTTTGGTTGTTTTCTAAACATGTTCAACTGGAGAGCAAAAAAGGAAAAGAAAGAATCTCTTTCTCCCCAACATCCCATTATCTGCAGTTGTTTGTGCCAAACATCACTAGAAAGTAAAGTGATTTGTGCTGTGCCCATCTGGAAGTATACCAGAGAGAGCGTGTCTACCCCACACACTTTGAAGACCACAGTCTAAAACATATTTAAACAAACATATAAAGATATACACAGATGAGGCATAACATTATGACCACCTGCCTATCAGAATCATCAGAATCAGAATACTTTATTGATCCCTAGGGGAAATTATTTTTTGTTACAGTGCTCCATTATAAACAAACATTAACGGAGACAGACAATACACTAACTAAGAATAGCACAATATATACAGGCATATATATACATAAAAGTCACTTATTAATAAATAGCTGAAAAAGAACATGTGCAAGAAGGGTGTAGCTGTTGCAGTAACCAGTGTGTTAAGTGGATGCGTTGTACAGGGAGATGGCCACAGGCAGGAATGATTTCCTGTGTCGTTCAGTGGTGCTTTTCGGTAATCTCAGTCTCTCACTGAACGTGCTCCTGTGACTGACCAGCATGTCATGGAGTGGGTGGGAGGTGTTATCCAACATTGTCTTTATCTTGGACAGCATCCGCCTCTCTGACACCACCTTGAGGGAGTCCAGCTCCATCCCCACAACATTACTGGCCTTACGGATCAGTTTATCGAGTCTGTTGGCATCTGCTACCCTCAGCCTGCTCCCCCAGCATGCAGCAGCATAGAGGATCACACTGGCCACAACAGACTCATAGAAAATCCTCAGCATTTTCTGGCAGATGTTGAAGGACCTCAGTCTCCTCAAAAAACAGAGACGACTCTGGCCCTTTCTGTAAAGTGCTGTGGTGTTTTTAGCCCAGTCCAGTTTATTGTCAGTGTGTACTCCGAGGTGTTTAATATTATCTAGGTATCTAATATTTTGTGTTGGTCCTCGTTTTTCTGCCAAAACAGCCCTGACCCATAGATTCCACTAGATATCTGCAGGTGTGCTGTGGTGCACCAAGATGTTAACAACAGATCCTTTAAATTCAGTAAGTTGCAAGGTTAGGGGCCCCATTGTTCGGACTTGTTTGTCCAGCACAGTTCACAGATGCTGGAATGGAGTGAAATCTGGAGGCCAAGCCAACACCTCAAAGTTGTTGTTGTGCCCCTCAAACCATTCCTGAACCTATTTTGCTTTGTGGCGGGGCATATTATCCTGCTGAAAGAGGCCACAGCCTCTTTTCCTGAAAGGATGTACATGGTCTGCAACAATGCCTAGGTAGGTGGTACGCATCAAAGTAACATCCACATAAATGGCAAGACCCAAGGTTTCCCAGCCAAAGCATCACACTGCCTCTTGCCTTCTTTTCATAGTGCATTGGTCGGTGGACAGGGGTCAGGATAGTTACCCTGACTGGTCTGCGGCTTTGTAACCGCATTCACAACAAAGTGTTTTGTGGATGTTTGTTGTTGCACTGGCCAGCCTTTGCTCCCCACATTTATCAATCAGCCTTAGCTCCTGATGACCCACCATTCCCTCTCTGAAAAAATGCTCGCTTGCTCCTTAATATAGCCCCCCCCCCACTATCAGCTGCCATGATGAAGAGATAATCAGTATTATTTCGCTTCTCTCAGTGGACATGTTAAAGACACACTGAGGACCTTTTACCTGGTTAATGACACTTTACACTGGTTACATTGTGGTAATTATGCTGTTTTCTTCTCTTCTGAGATCTGGGGCTCTTAAGTTTGCTGCTAAGTTTAAGTTTATTTTTATCCTTAATAACTTACCAATTTGTATTTATGCTCTTTATTTATTGTTATTTTTTATCCTAAAACAAAGTCAAACTGAATTTCATTGTACTGTGTATAATAGCAATAAAGATCATTCATTCATTCAACTTCAAGTATTATCATGTATAGTGTGACATTGCAGATTCTAATTAGACCTGATCTGGAATGGAAATCCTTCATGCAGCAGTGAGAGATGATTGCTTTTATCTTGCCCTTTTCTGTTGTTGTCTCTTTTTATGTGCCATTTTCTTGTGATCTCCTCAGCAACTTTTTGCCAGTTCTGGCCACACTCTGCCAGCCTGCACAGGCAGAAGCTCATTCTTCTCCATGGTTGCTTGGTCAATGCCATGTTGCTTTTTTTTTTTTTGCATCCAGACGGGGCCATTCTTTGATAAGAGGGTGGCATGCATAGGTATCAGCAAAACCTGGAAAACCTGGTTAGCACACTGCATTCCTAAACTGTGCAGAAGCAAAGAACACACTAATTAGAAAGCCAGTGATTTGAACGCTGGCTTTTTCAGGCACAGATTAAAAAACTGGTCAAAAAGTCTCTGGGCAATATTCTGAATCTCAAATTGACCTGATGCGTCCATCGTAGTGTAAGTACAACTGTATGTTTGAACTAGTGAATGTAGCCTGCAGTGCACTTTCTGTGCTCAGAGTAGTGCTTTTAAAATACTGGTTAAATTATGCTCTTAAACAAACACTAAAAAGCAACAGACTAATAGAATAGCAGAATCTCACTCCAGACTCCAGAAACGCAGGCTTCTTGGGTCACCTGTACCACACAGAAAGATTAAAAATGTTCAAGGAGGTACCAACAGCACAAACATGTTCGCGAGGTGCATTTCAAAGGTTTGAAATAATGAAGATAAGACTAAGGAAAAGCTTGTTGATCACACACCACCAACTTTAAGCATCAACATTATCCAAATGGATGAGAAATAATTGTAAAACACTAAAACTTGTACAGCTGTTATAAAGCGAGAAACCTGGTACAAGAAAATTTCTTGTATGATCATGCTTTTTATTGCTGCAAAGCTTGGCATTCATGGGAGCTAACTCCCTTTTGGAGCCAGTCTCAGGTAGCTCTACAGGAGTTGATTTTTGCACTTCTGCATTGCTGTAATTTTTTTTTTAGCCCCAAAGGTTGCTCTTTGGTTTTCACTATGAACTCCCATACAGTGAAATTCACTTTTATTCATACCTAGAAACACTGATCAGAGCATAACTGTGAATTTATTTGCATCTGCTTTCGGATTTAGCTGTTTTCTTCGGTCTATGTGTTCTCCAAACAGATTTGATTCCCATGTGTTTCATTCTGTCTCTATAGTCCCATATTTTCCATGTTAGCTCTATCTGGCTGGCTGTCAGGCTGACTGACCATCAGTTGTTTTCATGGTTCTTTCTTTAATTTTTCAGATTCTTCTTTTGCTTGTTCCAGCCACCTGAACTGTGTTTTTTTCCCCTGGACCTTTTGTAAATGTAATCAACTTAGAATTAAGTTTTACTTTACTTCTTTATTTGCACCTACTTTGTCCTCTTTGTAGCTCCTGATTTTGATCAGATAACAGTTGAATCTTTTTTTTTTTTTTGAAATAGCTGTATAATTACGACCCGTTTCAAAGGATTTAAATCTTCAGTTTTAATAATCGGGCACTCCAGGGTGTAGGGAATACAGAAAGGACCAATTGTGTTGGTTGTCTTGTGATTTTTCTTAATAGAATACCACAGCTTTATTATATAAAGTATAATATTAAGGTTTCATTATTGTCTAGGTATGATGATTAGGTTTTAGGGTTTTTTCAAGTCCTAAAATGTTTCTTTTATTTTCTCTTGATTTGCAATCTTGACAGAATTCAGCCTGCACTGGTTATGACATGTAGCTTTTGGGTGTTAACAAATCCTTCACTATATTAATAAATAAGTCCTGAATTTCACACGGCTAGTTATATAACTACTGTCAGTAACACTGAACTTAACTTAAACTGGACTTAATGTCAAAAGAAGATCTTCAAACACAACTACATGGTGTAAATGTAAAAGTCTGAAACTTTAATCATGCCTGAGATTTTGAAACATGTGCGATGCAGAATAAGGTGTAATTGTAAACTATGATGTGGCAGCCTGGGCTTGAAAGATCACCAAGCAGCCAGCTTGAGTTTGTGACCTTTTCATTTTATGAAGACTCCTTCAAACAGATGACTCACTCAACACAACGAAAGCCGTTATTATTGTGAAAAAACACTTTATTTTTCTATTTGATGAAGGTTATTACACTCAGGAGTCGAGGCTGGCCACACTGTCAGGTCTTTGAAAGTGCACCAGAGTGAATGCGGCATTAACAACTGTTCATATACTCATTCTAGTCAGGTTTACATACTGACAAGGACTGCACGGGCAAATCTGATGAGAATATCTTCAGAAATTCATTTACTCCATGACTGTAACTAGAATTTGGAAAGAAAGCCCTGTGATAAGCATGAGGTTAGACTGGGGAACAATAAATTAAAACCAGGCTGGTAAGGCTTAGTCTTGTCCAACAGCAAGACTGGAAGTGTTAACCTGGAGTTAAATATTGATAAAATTAGCCCCACCTTCCTTATAAACACGTATAATCTGACACCATGCATTATTCATTTGTTTGTTCTTTAAAATTTTTTAATTTTCAAATCTTTCTATTGCAAGTCTGTAGGATGGTGGTTTATTGAGGACCACTACTCTTAAGTATATCTTCCCAGTGATGTTTCAAATCCATTACTGAATATTGGATTTCGTTTCAGAAAATATGACCTTAATAAAACAGCAGTGAGAAATTCCTGGCTCATCCTCCAGGTGAAGACAAGCAGTTCACATCTCATCCACGGCACTGCCTTTCATCCCGTTCCACTGGGTTAAAATGCGAGCAGTGGTTCACTAAATATGCAGTCACACTGGGAACTCTTGCAACCCTTCAAATTATCGGGTATGAAATATTCAGACCTTGCCTCTGTGGGGACAGAGCAGAAGCATGGCAGGGGCTGATTGGGTGGCTGAGTTTCCCTTTACTGCACACTGTAACTGCATTCACCTCTTACACCAACAGGGCTGACATAAATAGATACACAGTTAGAAAATATAGTAATTGACAACTGGAAGAGGCAGGTTAGAGGTTAACTGTTTTCCATTACCGGTGATAAAAATAAACATTTGTGAGATTGAAAATGGCCTGATGTTTATATATAGCACCTTTCTACTGAGTTTAGCACTCTAAGTGCTTTCTACTACAAGTCTCATTTGCCCAGTCATATTCATACAGCACTTTTACACTATATTACCAAAAGTATTCACTCACCCATCCAAATCATTGAATTCAGGTGTTCCAATCACTTCCATGGCCACAGGTGTATAAAATGAAGCACCTTGGCATGAAGACTGCTTCTGCAAACATTTGTGAAAGAATGGGTCGTCCTGTGGAGCTTCAGTAAATTCCAGCATGGTACCGTCATAGGATGCCACCTGTGCAGCAAGTCCAGTTGTGAAATTTCCACGCTACTAAATATTCCACAGTCAACTGTTAGTGGAAGTGGTTTGGAACGACAGCAACCGAGCCATGAAGTGGCAGGCCATGTGAAATCACAGATCGGGCTCAGCAAATGCTGAAGAAATGTCACAGAGTAGTAAATCGCTGCAGACCTCCCAACTTCATGTATGCTTCAGATTAGCTCAAGAACAGTGCGTAGAGAGCTTCATGGAATGGTTTGGACAACCAGATGCGTCGAGCAACGTCTCAGATGGTGCTAGAAAGCACGCTGCCACCGGAGTTTAGAGAAGGAGAGATGTGTTCTCAGGAGACAGAAATCATGCTTTTCCATCTGGCAAGCCAATGGATGAGTTTGGTGGTTATCAGGAGAACAGTACTTGTCTGACTACACTTTGGGGATGGCCTCTTCCTGTTCCAACATCAATGCGCACCAGTGCACAAATTAAGCTCCATAAAGATTTGGATGAGTAAATTTGGTGTGGGATGAATTAGAGTGTAGCCCTTCTTGTCCAACATCAGTGTCCAACCTCACAAATTTGGTTCTGGAAGAATGGTTAAAAAACTATAAACACACTCCTAAACCTTGTGGAAAGCCTTCCCACAATAGTTGAAACTGTTATAGCAGCAAAGGGTGGGCTAACATTGTATTAAACCCTATGGATTAATAATGGGATGTCACTCATGTTCATATGCAAGTGATGGCAGATGAGTGAATAATTTTAGTAATATAGAGGATCTGTACTTTCAAATATTTACATGAACTCACAAATGGATGTATTTGGGGCAACTTGGGGTTCAGTATCTTGCTCAAAAATACTTTGGCATGCAGAGTGAAGGAGTCGGGGGTCAGTCCACCAACCTTCCCACTGGTAGATGACCCACTTAACCACCTGAGCCACAGCTCAGTGTTCTGTGGGATCATTTAATCATAATACAAATGACAGCGTTTATGCACATGTAGTGTTTTTAGGGCAACTTTGGGGAAATGAAAGTTTCAAAGAGATAAATGACAGCTAACAGCTTAGGTAGCTGATAAGAAAATCATAGATGTTTCTCATGTCATGACTGCATCTTAGGCAGAGAAAATAATGCTTAATCCCAGGTTCAAAAACTGACATTCATAAATGTAACTTGATACCGAAGATAAAAAAAATCAGGCTAAGTGTCACAGTTTGAAAAGAGCTTGAAGTTGTCTGTAATTCTGTGGTAGCTCTGTAGCATTTTGTTTGAGTATCAATATAGCAAAATCTCATGAAACAGACTCGGAAGTGGTGTTTTCATCAACGTGTACGGCATGACCTTCAAAAAGGTCAGAGTAGACTTCAGGCTCAGCGTAAACCTCCGTTGTCAAAGTCAAGACTTCTCTACAATATTGTTATCCCACCTACAGAGTGATGCCTGGATGTAATGGGAGCTAGAGGTGCAACTATGACTCAAAAGAAAACAAATCAAGAATTTAAAAAAATTAATAGGGCAGTGTCCTTTAACCATTTTATTTAGCAGAAATAGTTTTTCTTGTTATCCTTGTAATCTTTCTGCAACACTTTAGGCTTATCTTGTGATTCTCCAGGGGTCCTGATTATTGATTTCTTCCCTGCAGAAGCTGCATGCATCCAGTCTCACATTTTCAGCTCATCTTTGTAAACACAAAGACAATATGGAGACAGCTAAATCTTTTCCTTCCCCTCCCCTTTTGGAAAGGAAACAACAAAACTGTCCATTGCAGATAACCTGAGAAGGATAAATAGCCCTGTCATGGTTTGTTTGTTCTTTTGCTAAACGTGTGTTTATAGCCCATTTGCGCTCTTTTACCATCTATACTGTGTACAACTCAACCAAACCCAAGGTTTACTTACTTTAAAAAAAAATATTTCTATTCAGTTTATAAAATATGAGAGTTGTTTTAAATCAATTGCATGCTCAAAAAAATATTTTGTCTCACTCCCATTTCTCCTCGTTGCATGTTGAAGCTCTACTTTGAACCTTGTTAGGCTCCAACCATGCAAAGTAAGATTTTTTCCCATTTTTCAAGTGGCCTTAAACTTTTGATCGGGACTGTATATAGATTCTCTTTGTGCCTGTGGGTCAGCTTCAAGTAGTTTGTGTTCAGCCGACAGTCCAAAGACTGTTGTATTAGCTGGTGATTCTAACTTGGATGGAAGTGTGCATGTGTGCATATAAAGAGCTGTCTCCCTGTGTTAGACACATGAAAGCTGGGATAGACTCCAATTTCGCCATTGACTCCAAGCTGGATAAGATGTTAAGAAAATACATGGGTCCCCGCACTAAGCCAGCTAAAAAGGTCACAACTCAAAACAGTTATTTTATCCATACCCTGTTCTGATGGTGGATGTTTGTGTCATGAAGTCAGTGCGTGCACTTATATCCATCGTCTTCTACAAAAAGAGCAGTTTTTAACCCACGTAATCCCATGTAAGCAGTTTACAGAGTGGATATGGACATTACTTTTATTTTTATTGCACAAAAGGATGAGAGGGAGAATGTAAAATGGAGACTGCTTCAAGAGAGAAACATTTGTATTATACTGTTTGCACAACTTTGCCTCCTCGCGAGCATAGCGTGCTAATGCTAAGCTACCCAAGAACCCAGAGAGATGCTAAAGCAGCATAAATGCTAAACCCCAGTCCAGCACCGTGATGAAGTGAGCAGTCATTTGTGGTGTCGCCGCTGAACTTCAACAGGTAACAAACTCCGTTTCTATCTGTTCATATTGAGTCTCTTTGTGATGGTTTTCAACTTGGATGTATGCTGTTGGCTTTGTGTTCATACCTAAATACTAAGAGAAAGATCACGTGTCCTCGTTAGGGGCTGTAGCCTCTAGGTTTGTATTATCAGGTGGTAATTATGAGATGGTGCGTTTCATATCATTTTACAGAGTAACATAACAGTAGCGTAACAACTAGTATAACGAATGCCTTTCTCCTTGGAGAAAAAAAGTATTTGTCTTTCTCCTGTTACTTTTAAGAAACGAGTTCTGTGTAATGCTTGTAATTACGGAGCCCCGCAGGGGACATGGGTGAAAAAAATAATTAAGACGGACTTTTGCGAGATCCCGAGTTTGTTTTGCGAGATCTCGCAAAAGTCCGTCTTAATTTTTTTCTCCCATGTCCCCTGCGGTGCTCGGTATGTAATAACCTTTTACTTTTGGAGTTACTTTTTTTGAGTAATGACCACAACACTGATCACAGGCAAGATGGAAAATACCTCCAACATGCACAAACATTTGACCACACAGTATTTAACAATTTGCATGAACGCAATGATATGCTGCTTGGGGATGGTGGTGACTCTTAAAGTGAAGCCAACGGGAATTTATAAGGAATCCAATGGATAAGTGATATTGATAATGGAATTGGAATCACTAAATTCTTATCGGTTCCCATCCCTATGTTCCCACTGTAATGGCCCTGACTGTGCTTCCCTGGAGCCCGAAAGCCTTTGAAATGGCTTTGTAACCAAAGAGAATAAATGGATAGCGTCTAATAGAGTTAGTATTGCAGAAGTTTACATGTCTCCTAAAATTAGCCTGGGTGAAATACCAGTGTATTTTGCATGCCTGAGCAACTCTGGGGCACTATTCACATTCTCATTCATTCATTTATCCATCAATCATGTATCCACTGCTCCTCTCTGTTTTGTTGCTGAGCTGTGTCATCTGCTTCACCTCAGAGATCCAATGTCCCTGTTTACTTTACCCGATGTCATTTGGATTATAGCCAGACTCAGATGGCGCCGGTGAGGTCGGCTGCCGTCACGACTGCTCCGACCACTTTTTCTTTGTCTTTGTTTTTTAAGTTAGTTTTCAGCGTTTCTAAATCGGCAAAATCATCACCATTGGGTACATTAGGTATGACAGTGACACTCTTGTTTCTATTGGTATACAATGTACTCACAATTCGAAGTTTTTAACTCCGGATCCGAGCTGGCCGAGTGAGATCTCGAGGGAGAACAAAGGGAAGCGGCGGCGGCCTAGAGGGAAGCGAGCCGGCGTCAGGAACAGGCTGAGAGCTCGTGCACACCGCACACCTCTGCCTAGCATCCTGCTCGCCAACGTCCAGTCACTGGAGAACAAGCTTGACGACCTCAGGGCCAGGATAAAGTTCCAGAGAGACATTCGGGACTGCAATCTCCTCTGCTTCACCGAGACATGGCTGAACCCAGCGGTGCCGGACCACGCCATCCAGCCGGCCGAGTTCTTCTCGGTTCACCGCATGGACAGGACACGGGACTCGGGGAAGTCAAGGGGAGGCGGCGTGTGTTTAATGGTGAACAACAACTGGTGCAACAGTGCGAACGTTGTTCCTCTCACACGCTCCTGCACACCAAATCTGGAACTACTGTCCATCATGTGTCGTCCTTTTTATCTACCTCGGGAATTTACATCGGTCATTGTAAGTGCCGTTTATATTCCACCACAAGCGGACACGGTCACCGCCTTATGCGAGCTGCATGAGGCACTCACACAGCACCAGACACAACACCGGGACGCTGCGCTTATTGTGACGGGGGACTTTAATAGCGCCAACCTCAAACGCGCAGCGCCGAACTTTTTTATCAACACATCACCTGCCCCACCAGGGGTGAAAGGCAGAGGTGTGGACTCGAGTCACATGACTTGGACTCGAGTCAGACTCGAGTCATTAATTTTATGACTTTAGACTTGACTTGAAAAAATGTTCTAAGACTTGTGACTTGACTTGGACTTTTACACCAATGACTTGGGACTTGAATTGGACTTGAACCGGTTTACTTGAAAAGACTTGATATTTTACCCCAAATATAAAATTTAACATGCATATTATATGGGGATTTAAAATGTGACGTCATTCACGGGTAGAACCGCAAAGGATTCTGGGAACTCGTGGCAAGCGGTACTAGCGCACGCAGGCTTTCAATTAAAATCAGTTAAACAGCGATAAAAAGAAACACAAAAATGTCAAGAAGCCGTTGTATTATTAACTGCAATAGCCGGTCGCATGACAGCCACGGGAAGCCGACGGGTAAAGAGATCGGTTGTTATCGGATTACGTCGTTGAAGAGAAATTGTTCAAGCCATGTTTCCGAAGTAACAAAGATGCGACGGATGGCCTGGATTGCAGCCATTCAAAGATCAAATATAACGTCCCAGAACACTCCAGCTCACAGGTTAGTCTGCTCCAAGCATTTACACGAAGGTCAGTGTTTTTTAGTAGTTAATACATCATTTTCATAACATAATTGGTGATATAGGTTACAAGCAAGTCTGGCGCTGAACAGAAATTGTCGCGCTATGCTCCTTTATTTATTGTGCATAAATAGTGAATTGTCCTGACACAATATTGCGTTTCGCTTCTGTTATTATGGTACATTGACAAAAACATATACTTTTATTCACAGGATAAAACAGGTTTTTTGTATCACTAATTGCCCAGTACGATTACAGCATACAATATTGTTGTCACTGCTACATTTCTGTGATGCTACCAGAAATTATTTCCACTACTAATTAATTACCGTTGAGCTCAAAGGTCCTATTAATAAACGGTTAAGGAATGTGTATTTATGACGACGATTTGTGAGACTGGTAAACTTATGATACGTACGATGGTCTTTCGTTCGACACGGTGCGTTTCAAGGTCCTGTACCCATCTGTCGGTAAACTGTACCTGGGCTTGTTGCAGTGACCTGAAGTTACTAAACTTCATGAGTGTGTGCACTCACTCCAAGAACCGTATGATTATAAATATGCATATAAATATGCTAAGATGAGATAGCTGACTTCATCTAACTAGCAAATGTTGTCCAGGCTATGTTGGTGATACAGTTTTTTTTAAATGTGTATGATATTTTTGTCATGCGATTTTAAAGCCGGTCCTACAACCGCATCCAAGAATAACATGCAGCTTATCTCAGAACTGTCGGTGAAAATTATTCTTGGAGCTAGGTTTAATTGAGCTGCATTTTAAAGAGGTGCAATTTCACAATTTGTGTATATTTTCTAAGTTCACTATTTTGTCATGTGTTGAGAAAAACACAGATTTTAAAATTACATGGTCTAATATTTACATTTAGCATAACTGCAACATTATTTTTTCATTTTTTTTTTTTTAAAGACTCGAAAGGACTTGAAATTCAAAGTTTCAGACTTGTGACTTGACTCGGACTTTTACACCAGTGACTTGAGACTCGACTCTGACTTGCCTGACATTACTTGAGACTTGACTTGAGACTTGAGGATAAAGACTTGAGACTTACTTGAGACTTGCAAAACAATGACTTGGTCCCACCTCTGGTGAAAGGACACTGGACCACTGCTACACTACGGTCAAGGACGGCTACAAGGCACAATCCCGCCCCCCGTCTGGCAAATCTGATCACGCCGCCATCTTCCTCATGCCAAAATACAAACAAAGGCTGAAACAGGAAGTTCCGGTTCAGAGGAAGGTCGCGCGCTGGACGGATCAATCGGTGGCCGCGTTACAGGACGCACTCGATGACGCAGACTGGGGCATGTTCAGAAACAGCTCCGACGATGACGTCAACGTGTTTACGGAAGCGGTTGTGGGATTCATCGGGAAACTAGCGGATGATACCGTGGAGACAAAGACTATCACAACGTTTCCCAACCAGAAGCCGTAGGTGGATAAAACCATCCGCGACGCTCTGAGATCCCGCACCGCTGCCTACCACACGGGACTCATGACGGGGGACATGGACCCGTACAAAGCCGCGTCATATAACGTGCGGAGGGCGGTGAAAGAGGCGAAGCAGCGCTACGGGAGGAAACTAGAGTCACAACTCCAACAGAGTGACTCTAGGAGCCTGTGGCGGGGACTAAGGACAATAACGGACTATAAAGCACCAACAACCGGTATGACGAACGCGGCCGTGACTCTGGCAGACGAGCTGAACACTTTCTATGCTCGCTTCGAGGCTGCAGCTAAGGTCTCCAACAATGCTAGTGTTAGCGGCGCTAACGGCTGCAGACAGGAAGATACTGCCAGCACCGGAAACGTGCTCGTCATCTCCGAGCATGAAGTAAGGAGAGCCTTCAAGAGAGTGAACACCAGGAAAGCAGCAGGACCAGACGGCATCCCAGGTCGTATCCTAAGAGACTGCGCATACCAGCTAGCTCCTGTGTTCACTGAGATATTCAACATCTCTTTATCTCAGTCGGTGATCCCCACATGCTTCAAAGAGTCCATCATTGTTCCTGTCCCGAAGAAACCCCACCCTGCTTCTCTCAATGACTATCGCCCTGTAGCCCTCACCTCAGTAGTGATGAAGTGCTTTGAACGCCTGGTCAGAGACTTCATCATTTCTTCACTACCAGACACACTGGACCCACTACAGTTCGCTTACCGTCCAAATCGTTCCACAGACGATGCCATCTCTCATCTCCTCCACACATCACTCACTCACTTGGACACTAGAAGGGGGAATTATGTTAAAATGCTCTTCATAGACTACAGCTCTGCATTTAACACCATAATTCCCTCCACACTCACCACCAAGCTGGAGCATCTGGGACTCAGCTCATCTATGTGTCAGTGGATCTCCAACTTCCTAACTGGCAGACCACAGGCAGTAAGGATGGGCGGACATGTGTCAGCCTCCACCACTCTCAGCACTGGAGCCCCCCAGGGGTGTGTTCTGAGCCCCCTGCTGTACTCTTTGTACACATATGACTGTGTGGCCACTACCAGCTCCACCACCATCATCAAGTTTGCTGACGACACCGTCGTGGTGGGCCTGATCTCTGATAACAACGAGACGGCCTACGTGAAGGAGATTAGGAATCTGGAGAACTGGTGCCAGAGGAACAACCTCCTTCTAAACGTCAGTAAGACAAAGGAGCTGATAGTGGACTTCAGCACTAAGCAGGAGAGGAACTACCAGACCCCCGTCATCAACGAGTGCCCAGTGGAGAGAGTGGACAGCTTCAAATACCTCGGAGTTCACATCACGCAGGACCTGTCATGGTCCTGTCACATCAACACCGTGGTGAAAAAGGCCCGACAGCGTCTCTACCACCTCAGACGCTTGAGAGACTTCCAACTGCCCTCCAAGGTGCTCAGGAACTTTTACTCGTGCACCATAGAGAGCATCCTGGCGGGAAACATCTTAACCTGGTTCGGGAACAGCACCATGCAGGACAGACGAGCTCTACAGAGGGTTGTGCGGTCAGCTGAGCGCACCATCCGCTCCGAGCTCCCTGACCTGCACTCAATCTACAGCAGGCGGTGCTGGACTAAGGCCAGGAAGATGGTGAAGGACCTCAGCCATCCCAACAACAGACTGTTCTCTCTGTTGAGGTCAGGAAAGCGATTCCGCTCCCTGAAGACCAACACAGAGAGACTGAGGAGGAGCTTCTTCCCGCAGGCGATACGGTCTCTCAATCACACCACCACACAGTACTGACCCACACATACAGTTCTTACACACACACTGGACTTTCTGGACTTTGGTTTTGCACAACACTGGTCACTATATTCTTCATTTCCGGTTAATACTTGTACAGCTGCTGTTATTGTGTATATATTTATTTAGATTTAGATTTCTTCATACATTCTTATATAGTTCTATATTGTGTATTGTGTATTTTGTTGTACAGTTATTTTATTTTCAACTTTAATTTATATATTTTATCTTATTCTTCCCAGTTAAATTTACCCTTCATTCTAATTTGTGTTGTACAGTTATTTCATTTTTAACCTTAATTTATATTTTATTCCTTCCTAGTTAAATTTACCCTTTTTAATTTTTCATATTTATTTCCTATCTTATTCATAGTTTTCTTTAGGTCACGAGCAGTTGTCCAAGCATTTCACTACATATCGTACTGTGTATGACTGTGTACGTGACAAATAAAATTTGAATTTGAATTTGAATTTGAAATTTGAATTTTTTATTCTTTGCCTGAGATATTGATGCTCGCATTCTGCCATTCAGCAGTAGTTATTTACTGCCACTCATACTTTCTCTAAGCGACATGCCACAGTCAACATAAAGCTGCAGCTTTAGTTAGTGTTTCAACAGTTTTTCAGTGCTTTCACAATCAGTTCTGCAGTATATTCTCTGTCAGTCACACACATAAAGAAACGCCTTGAAACGATGCCTCACACATGTCACCTCAAAAAGCAAATTATCACAATTTTGATGTTTTGTTAGTCTTTTTTTTAATAGTTTGAACAAAAGATGACAAATGACAAAACAATTTAATAACAGAGAAAACATCTCGTAAATCAGTATGTAGGGAGTGCAACTCAGATAAGTGTGCTCATTTGGGCTCCGCTGCTTCTCCAGACGCTGGCCAAACAGATCAGTTGTCAAGTGTTTGGGGAGCAACTGTTCTCTGACTTCTAATTTTGCACCCCAAAATCTGAGGCAATCACCCAATCAAACACAGCAGCACTGTTGTCACCATGATAAATAATAGGAACAGATGAATAATTATGCCAAGAGGAATCAATTCTAATTCAAAGTTTCTGACAGGCTAATGGATGGCGCTCCAGTTCTGTTGTGCTGGTGATGTGAAACGCTATTGGCCACCAATGATGGAAGAAGAAATCTCACTGCTGCTGCTGTTATAGTCTACGCTCTAACAGTGTTTGGAAATCGCATGATGTATGGAGGTGATGAGGGAAAGTATTGACTTTTTTACCTTGAACAATCATTGCTCTGACTGCACACCGCAAGGTCCAGTATTAATCATTCATTGCATCATGTTTTGAGTTAATGGTATTTCAGTGGTGAAAGAAGTGCTTAGATCCCTTACATAACACCATCTGTTACAGGTTTTCATTAAAGACAGGAAAATTCTCCTCCTTTATCTTATTTGTTCTATTCTATTATCAACACAGATGGTTTGTAAGCATCATTTTTGCTGTCGTAGCTGCTTAAACCCAGGTGAGTTCTATATACAGGTTGGTGGTTTAGTGGGTCAACTTCACCATCAATCCCCCTGATCGTGAATGATCAGAGGATGATTAACAGCAGGGGAAAGATGATGAAACAAGATTTTCCTTCATGAATGTTATTAGGATGTTCTTTTTCTCATGAAATATTGAGAAGCTTTACCTTTTCAAGTTTTCGACAATTATCTAAAAAAAAAAAAAGATCTAAAAGTTTAGAGGAGAAATATCTCTTAGGTTGAACTCCAAATCAAACATTTATCTGTTTTCTATAGATGTGGTTCCTTTGTTGTTGCTGAGCCAGTTCTGTCTTGCTGCTTTTTGTGAACCAGCCAGCATTTTTGAAAATTTTGATCTTCAAGCTGCATATGCAAATCTGATGTAAATTACTTCCCATAGCCTCTAAAGTCAGTGATTCTCACTTCGGGACCAGTAATTTCGTGCTGCTCTGGCACCTGTATATTTGCTAGAAACAAGTGGGGATGATTCTAGTTGGATGAAAGGTAAAGGACCTTGGATAAGGTCACAAGCAGATACAGATATTGTATTTATTCAGACCACTCAAACTTAAAATGACTGTGGTGTTAGAGAATACAGTTAAAGTGTTTGTGCCATCACCCAAACACTCAGTTTCACTGTTTTGACTCTGTATGATATACAAGAAGGGGGAAAATATCTAAACTGGTGATCTCAGGCCCATTGTTTTGGAATTTCAAGAAATTCTTTTGACTCACCAAATAAACTATTATTTTATGTGAGAGGAAAATCTGTTTAAAACCACATTAATCAGGCAAACACATTAGATTAGAGTCTGTTGCTTGTGTTTTTGTATCTGTGGCTGTTACTCATTTGCTATCTGGCTGCGAGGCTTGCACAGAGCTGTTATAGTTCTAAGTTTGTTTGGCAGCTAAATATGATAAGATCTTCTTTCTAATGTATCCCAGATGGAGGAAATAGTAATTTGCATCCGTTATCGGAGAGACAAGACGAGGCTGTGTCAAACTGTTTGAGAAAATTCAAATATTTTTCTCTGTCCTCGCCTTCCACCCGCCCTCCTGTGTTTCCCTTGGATTAAAGAGTCATCGGTCGACCTCAAAACATTCTTGGAGAGTCTTGAACGTCTAAAACCCTTAATTAAGCCGTGTTCTGAAACTTTCATAGCCAGTTTTCCGAACAGGAAATCCATATTCACATTTCATAAAGAAGAAGGTCATGAAGTACGACACCAAGAAACCAGTACATGGTTGTATTTGAGCATATATTTGTATCACTTCATCAGTTTTCTATTGATTTATTCATCGATTCACTAAGCTTAGCTTTTCTGCAAAGCATGTGTGAATATCTAAAGTACACACTAAGCACCCGATGTATAACTGAACAACCTTGTAGTGTTGATAGAAAGTATAGAAATATTAAATAAATAATATTTAATAAAATATACTAAATATATGGCTTTAAGTGTGTGTGTGTGTGTGTGTGTGTGTGTGTGTGTGTGTGTGTGTGTGTGTGTGTGTGTGTGTGTGTGTGTGTGTGTGAGATACTGAGCATCAGTGGGTCTGGTGGACACTGATATCTGTTTTCTGTTTGAGTGGACTGAGCATCGACAGTTGCTTCAGGCTTCTGACTTAATCATCATGTCAACTCTCACTGCATCTTATGCTGAGTGGCGCTGGCAGAATAATAATGATAATTTACTCATTTATATTTCACAAGTGGAAGAACAACTATTGCAAAATTACCTCTTCCCTTCAAAAACCTTTTTAAATTAACGCTTATGTGAAGTCCACTGATTACTTAACAAAGACTGCAGCCATGCTAAGCTATGCACTATGAAGCTCTAGTTAGTACAGGGTGGGATCACAGACTAAAGATACTATTCATAATACGCCACCCACACAAATGGCAGTTTTATAATATTTGATCATTATGATAATTTCATAATCAAGTTTATGGATTTTATATTAATATACATTTAATTTTTATTTATTATTGATTTCGTTTAGTTCACTAGCTCCAAGTTTAGCTATCGCCTGTTAAAATTATTCTTCTAAACTGCTGTGCATTTACCATTTAAGCCCTCGGAGAATGATAAAGTAACAAGGATTCAAATCAAGTAAAACTGAAGATGTAGCCACCATAATGTCAAACTAAAGTAAAACTTTGGAGCCACAAGGGACCATAATTGGAAAGCAGGGTAGGCAGTGCTAGGAAGCATGGCTAAGCCCCAATCAAACAGGTATAGAGACTGGTCCCCTGGCAACAAGCATTTGCTAGGAAAGTGTATATTCTCTGATGCCAGCCACCAATTAAGTTAAAAATGGAATTAATTCATTTAGTGGTGGCTGAAGTTCACATTATTGAAGTGACCAAAAAATCACTTCAATAAAGCGATCTATTTAAAACACAATCCACTTAATCCCACCCTCGTTATTTTCCTTCCCTCCCTCCTCCCCAAACCATAAAAATTAAAACAACACCTGACCATATTCAAACTATGTGTTATATGTTAGCAGCCCACTTGCAGCCCCCACCAATCACTAGGCTTATGTGACTAGGGCTCTAGCAGCACTGGTTAGCACATTTCATCCATAAAATGTGTGGCTGTAACACACAAAGACCTGCTAATTACAGCTAAGTAACAGACTAATAAAAGACCACAATTTCACTCTGCAAAACTAAAGCAAAAACTTATTGGGCCACATTGTTTGTCATGTATTTTCTTTGAAAGTGCTCAAAAAAGCACCAACAACACAAACCTGGTGAAGAGGCTCAATTCAATGATTCAAATCAGACAAAGTCTAAATGGATGAGTTATTAAAAATACCCACTGTTCAGTTCTCATGAAAGGCCAAATGCCACATGTTTTGTTTTTTTCCGTGTTTCTGGCTACTTTTCAGCTCATTTCACAATCAGCTCATAGTTCCTGTGTGCTACCCTTCATGTCATGTTTTTTTTAAATTTTATTTACTTGTTGGAGCTGGCTCATATCAGATGTTATTATACACTATATTGGCAAAAGTATTCCCGTATCAGCCTTCACATGCATTTGAACATGTGACATCCCATTCTTAATCCATAGGGTTTAATATAATGTTGGTCCACCCTCTGCTCCTATAACAGCTTCAGCTCATCTGGGAAGGCTTTCCTCAAGGTGATGAGTGTGTTTACGGGAATTTTTGACTATTCTTTCAGAAGCGCAGTTCAGACACTGTTGGATGAGAAGGCCTGGCTCAAAGCCTCCTCTCTAATTTATTCCAAAGGTGTTGTGTAGGGTTAAGGTCAGGACTCTGTTCAGGCCAGTCAAGTTCTTCTACACCAAACTCGCTCATCCATGTCTTTATGGAGCCTGCTTTGTGCACTGGTGTGCAGTCATATTAAGGGCTTCACTGAGACAAAAAAAATATCGGCCTAGAGTTTTTGGTCCAGGTGTCCCATCGTGATTGCACACATACAAACATGAAGTTGAGGACCACATGAAGTTTGGAGATCTGTAGTGATTGACTCTGCAGAAAGTTGGACATCTCTGTACTCTATGTGCTGTATGATTTTATACTCACCACTTCATGGCTGAGTTGCTGTTATTCCATATTGCTTCCACTTTGTTATAACACCACTAACACTTGGCTGTGGAATATTTAGTAGCGAGTAAATTTCACAGCTGGACTTGATGCACATGTGGCATCCTATCATAGTACCACAGTGTACCCATTATTGACAAATGCAGAGGTAGTCTGTATGCCTGGGTGCTTCACTTTATACACATGTGGCCACGGAAGCGATTGGAACACCTGAGTTCAATTATTTGGATGGATGATTGAATACGTTTGGTAATATTGTGTATAAGAAAAATATTTAAATTAGTTTAGGTTGCAAGAAAATTTAACTGAAAGTCAATTTAAGTGTTTATGTTTACATGGATTCTGATCCAACACCACTGGGGTCACTTTTCAGTTCTCAGTTTTTGCAATCATAATTATCATAATCTCAAATAACTGTGCATTTGGGAAGATCGCAGAAACATTCATATTCATCCTTGAAATATATCAAACAGCTACTATAATAAAATATAAGTGTGAAGTAATGATTTCATTACAATATTGGTGCATGTGTAAAAGCAAGTTCTTCTAGCTATAACAGTATATGTTTATTTGAACTGCATCATCCAGACAAAATATAACATTAAAAAAACGTATCTGCATGTCTGTGAATGAATCTCAGAATTGTAAATAAAGATGTGAAGGTGCCAATCACAAATTTAGATCTGGACGTCCACTAAGGGAGTCCCTCCACCAAATTTCTTCAGGATAATAAACAAACAAGCAGGCACGGAGGGATAGAAACACCTCTCACATAATCGACAGACACTCCAGCCCCCTATAAGAGCAGGACAGATGTTCCAGCAGTCCTCTTTAATTTTCTGTCATATCAAAGCTGCTGCACTTGACTTAGGCTCGTGCTTACAGCAGTGCTGTAACAGCAGGAATGCTGTGCTCCTGTGTGGTCTTACACGGTGTGATCTGCATGATTTAGGACCCTTACATTTTTAAAACAGCAGCAGCACATTTTCTGATAGTCAAACATGAAAAAACACGGAGCACCTCATGCCTTCAGCACGATTCTGATTCTGCTTTTAATGTGTTTTCCACGCTGAATTAGAGCAAATATCATATAAAGACAGGGCGGCATGGAGAATACACGGGCTCTACATTTAAAGGGGCTTGACAGCTAATTATAATTGCAAATTGGGAACTTGACTCCTGGCTCTCCTTTGACAGAGATCCAGCTTGAACTCATCATTAAATGTTGCATCCACTGATATTCCCCAGTCCTCAGACATTCATGGCCATATGTATGTTAAATATTTGTATCACATTAAATGCATCTCTAACTTTTGTTATCATTTTAAAAAGAAATCTCTTTATCAGTAGATAGCTTTGATATATAACGATGGATATAAAAGACACGTTATCACGTCTAAAACCGAAGCTAAAACCTGTTACTAATGGCAACACTTGAAGACGGAACGAAAAGTTGGACTTTAAAGACAGCGGGGAGGCACGGTAAAGGTACAAAGGAGATAACAGCCTTCATGGTGTCACAGCAGTTGTACACAAAAAAGTGACAGAAATAATGAGAGCATAAGAAGTTCAAACCATTTCCAAGTTTTTCAGCTCCACGTAGCAGACTAGTTACTTTATGAACTCAGATGCTGCTGGACAGTCGAAAGTATAGAGTCTGTTAACTGTCTCAGTGGAGAAGGAAAATCTTTGAGAAAATAGGAACAAGGATGTTCAGCCACACCCAGGTGTTGTCTTTAAACTGCATTTATGCTTATTTTGTTAGAAGACATAAGCTAGTGCCTTCACAAAATAGCTTAGCTATCTAACAGTTAACAGAAATGAGAGATAATTATATCACTGTTAGGGCTGCCACAAACGATTATTTTGATAGTCGACTAGTCACCGATTATTTTTGCGATTAGTCGACTAATCAGATCATCATCCATTGGACGTAAAACGTACAGCTTATTGCACCAGCGTGCATCTGCTCTTATATAACTATCATTAGCTTACAGCTTGAAGTGTTTAAGGTCTGTGCTAACTAAAAATAAAGACAAGATGATAGTTTATTAAATTTTAATGAAGTTTGCAGATTGTTTCAGTGAAGTTTAATAAACTCCTTGCTATCTAAAATATAACAGGACACCGGAGTATATTCTCGAGCATCTCTCACTTCTGATAATCAGTTGTCTGCTTGACGTTTAGTCAGCTGTGTAAAAACTATAACTTTAATCTCAGCCAAACCGATTTACTCAGGAACAAATAAAATACTAAAAAAAGCCAAATAATATCATTTTTAAGTTATCTCAGTGACTTATATATCATGTTTAACCTGAGTAGCGAAAGACGGCGGTGGGTTTGAAAACGATTTGCCGGGAGTCCGGTGTTCTCACCGGCTCTATTGAGCCTTGAACCCCGGCTAGCTAACGAGCTAGTGGGTAACAGACGTCTCCGAAAACGTCGGAGCGCTTTTGAAAATATGTGGTGTCTTGATAAACTGAGCAGATATTTGAGGTTTACACAGCTACATTCTCGCCTGAAAATATGTTAATATTAACACTAACTAGCTGCTGCCATTGTTGGAAACTGAGCTGGGTTGCGCTATGAATTCTGGGACAGAGCTTCTTCTTCTCCGGGGTTTAACGGTAGCTGACATCCTTGCACATGCAGTGCTGCCATCTTCTGTTTCAGTCCGTTATTACACTCTTAAATACTACTACTTATTCTTGCGTCTTTTGTGATCTTACAAAGCTTCAAACGACGCGTCGACTATTAAATCAGTCGTCGACGATTTTGATAGCCGACGTAATCGTGACTAGTCGACTAATCGTGGCAGCCCTAATCACTGTAGTAACAGGACTTCATCGTTCGTCATCATTTGCCTTTTATGGTTTGGCTGGATTGGAATTGGGAACCTAAAATCTCTTCAGCTGTTTCATAGAAGAATGCTGCATAAAAGACGGACATTACCAACAGTCAAAGATTAGTTTGTAGGTTCTCATTCTGAAGTCTTAGCTGGAGCATACTCACTGACTGACACATTTAGTTTTTGAAGAGCCACAAGGTAACATATTAGAAGGAAGTGCTAAATAATCAGCTTAAATGCAAGACTGAACTTTGCCATTACTGAAGCAACAATTAACCAAACATCGACGACAGTCAGATAACCAGGTTGGCACCCACCTGTCACTCCCATGTCCCAATAATGTCCTTTGGAACTCCAAGTCGGGGGTTCGACTCCCAACCAGAGCATCTGTATTCAGTAAGGGTCCCCCAGCTAGACCCACCCCATGCTAACCTTGGAGCTGAGCAAGAAAGAGATAACTGAAGCCATACTGGCTTGGAAGTCACCCAGATTAACAAGGTCCACATCAGGTGTTGAGGAACCAGCAACACTGATGAAAACTGGGCTACTGTAACAAGAAAGCATAAGTGGGCAAGGGATGAGAACCGGGCTTTTTAAATAATTCTAATAGAACTCTATTAGAATATGCCCCAAGGTTTCATTAGGTTTATTTTATAACCTATGGTCATTTCAATAAGGGGAGATCATTAGAAAGAATGAACATGATTTGTTGAAAATATGAACAGAATATAGATAGGCGTTTGGCCGTTAGACTCCAATGGCCTGTCTTGGCGGATCGGCGCTTGAGTGATGAGCGGTGGACATGGGGAGAAGGTCGGTTGCACAAAGGCGTCTGCAAAAGAGAAAGACAGATGCGCAGTGAGATTTAAATTACGCAGCATGAATCCTGATTGGCCTGGAGAATGCCGGGAGAAGGTGATCTGACCAGACCAGTGATAACACAAACAGCTTGACAGCGTGGGAAAGTGAGAGTGAAAAAGCTTAGATTTAGCCAGCAGCACCTAGGAGTGGACAGATGTGAGACCATCAATCTTCCTTATTGAATGCATAAGTTTCATTAACAGAGTCTGAAAAGAGGATTATCCAGGCTAAGCACACTAGCTCATAATTTGTCAGTCACAAAGTATGAGCCAATGAATGAGCGCCATTCTTCTCAAAATCCATTTCACTTCGCAGGTCAGGTCAGGGTTCAAAACATCAAGCCGGTGATGCTGAAACTGCTGAGCTCGAGGTTTCAAAATGCAACTTCGTAAGCCACGAGCCTCTGTATACCAGCTATGTTTGACATAAAGCGAACAAAGCACACTGTGACTACATTTATTTATGCTGTAAAGTAGGGCATTTTGACATTGGAGTGTTTTGTTTCAACTAGCCTTTGGAACTGGCCTCAAGTGGCCATTAGAGGAACTGCAGTTTGCCACACTTGGAAGCTGGCTTTAGGATGTTTTGCAGTGTGTCTGGAGATCCCTTTTTAAAGAGGACCAGAAATGTATCTTATGCATTTCAATCATGCTAATAGTGTTAGTAAAAATAAATTTGCTTGAAGTAAAAAATAAAAGTGCCTACACAAAGTGACTTGGCATAGCCTTCCAGCTATGCAAAGTCACTACATAAGCCCCAGGGCTCACAACTCCCTGAGGCAGGCACAAATGCGATGGTGGTTTTATGCGATGCTTACCCACTTAGAATAAATAAAGCGGCTGAAGTGACATGCTTTGAGTTTGTGTAGCTATAGGTGTAACACGTTGCCTCTTTAAGGCAGAAAATCCAGAGAGAGAGAGAGAGAGATAGTGCAGGGTGGGGGCTGGAGAGAAAAGTGGGAGCCAATAAGAGGCAGTGGGAGCAGACACAGTGTTTGTGACACCTTGTGGTGGAGCGTGAGGGGGTGGCAGAGTTTGAGAGAGAGAGAGAGAGAGAGAGAAAGGAGGGGGTACCACTGGATAGAGAAAGAGAGAGAGAGAGAGGGAGAGATCAAAGCGAAAGAAGAGACAGAGGAGGAGAAACGAGGATGAGAGATAGCAGCATTGCAGCGAGAGCGAGCGCGCGAGAGCCCTTCCTGCCTTTGCAACGAGTGTTTACTCCACTTTTCCTGAGAGCCGGTTATCTCCCCTCTGCGTGAGTCATGGAAGTGATTTACTGTAGGTGAGTGGAGCGGCGCGGCAGCAGAAATACACAGATCTGTGCGTGTGCGTGTGTGTGCGGACCGTGGGGAGGTAAGATCGCTCCGTATCTCCCTGGATGTTATTTTCACAGTTTGGTCCCTCCATCCTCTTTTTCTTTCCCATCTCGTCGTGAGAAGCCGTACAACCAACTTCTGCGGAGTTTGGGTCTTGTTCAAACAGCCGCTTCTCCTCCTTTCCCCACATTTGTCCTCTCAGGCGTAGGATACTTTGTGCTCGTGCAGGCTGTACACACACTGTGTAAAGTGTGAAAGGCACGCTGCAGTCTCTCTCTGACAGTCTGAGCAGCATTTAGTGCTTCTGTATTGACAGTCGGACTCAACGGGGCTGAGGGCTGGAAGAGGATGAGAGGGAGATGACTCAAATCTCTGCTTGAGGGACCTGGAGGGTAGCAGCATCAGCGATGATGATGTCGATCTGTAGAAGAGCAGAGATGGAGACAGAGAGAGAGAGAGGGAGGGAAAAAAAGAGATAATCTTGCACAAATAAGCTTTGGCTGCTTGTCAGATTTTTACACAGTATTTTTATGTCTGTGACAAAGCTGATGCCAAATACGTGCATGTAGATCCTGTGTGATGGCTCCACAGCTGGATCTTCTCCCTGAGCATCTCTCTATGTCCCCACTAACTGAGGTGTGCAGCCTGTGGTTTTGTTGGTGTGTGTGTGTGTGTGTGTGTGTGTGTGTGTGTGTGTGTGTGTGTGTGTGTGTGTGTGTGTGTGTGTGTGTGTGTTTAAGGCAGGTGATCAGAGATTTCTGGCTCAGACATCCTGAGTGACAGCTGAGCTCTATCACAGCTTTCATCATGACTCAAGCTGGTAAACTGTAGCTCAGCTTGTGACACAACCCCCCCACCCCCCACCGTCATGAGGGAATAACCTGCCTTCATCTCATGGCTGGATTAGAGTGATTTACTGTCGCTCCCCGTTAGCCTGGATGTGTTTGTGTGGGGTCTGACCTATTATGGCACCTAATGGCCTCATATGTTATTTCCAAAAGGACATTGTCAAATGGTAAGCACTGTTGTCAGCCACATCCAGCTGGACTGACAACAGTTGTTATTAATGTTAGCTCTAGTTCTGACCCCTGTGAAAACTACTACTGGCAGATGTGCTGGACAAGAATTAATAGACCCTTTAAAATTAGAAATTACATTTAGTGCAGACTGGATTTACCATCAGCCAGGATTTCCTTCACTCTTGCTAAAGGACAACTCCAGAGGATATTTTTATATTTTCTAGCTGGCCTGCAAAGTAGTCCTCAACACAACTCTTGATTGAATGTACAAAATATTAGGGTCACTGCCCTCGCATTGATCTTCAGGCCCTCTCTCCACATCCCTGTTTTCTTGCAGCTTAAAAATCCTTTTTCATTGATTCGTCTCCTCCTTTCTACCTGCACTCCCTCTGTTGTGATTCATATAGATTTAATACAGGGAATCAATGAAGGAAATGGCTGGATTGACCTCATCTGTGTTGTTTGTGGAAAGACAAAGAGCTTCTGACACCTTTTTAGATTCAGTTTGTTACCCTGTGAGAACTGCCCGTGACTTTTAAACAAACACATTCGCCTTCTTTTAAATTCGAGACATCATATGAAAGATTCAGAGGTGCAGACAGGTGAAATAGCTCACGCTCATGGATCGATGAACAGGCAGGGAAAAAAGTGTAAATGAGAGAAGCAACAGAGCTAATAAACACGAATAGCAAGTTGTACCACAGTTGGTATTACTTACAAATCAGTGTCAGTCTGCTACCATCATATCGAGCGAGCAGAGCTAAATTGGGCAAATAAAGTTTTTGAAGCATGCACCGAATTTCTTGAGAGCAAAACAGTTTTTTTGTTTGCTTGTTTTTTACAGTACAGTCCTTTCATGTTCACTCACATCACTCACTGCACTTTGAGAAATAGGAGTACATTAAAAGTGCACTGCTGTCCTTAAAAGTGCAGTTTAAACAGTAAATGGACAAGTACTTATAAAACACTTTTCTACTCTAACTCAGCACTCAAAGCACTTTTTACTCCAAGCCTCCTTTACCCGATCACACAAGCATTTTTTTCTCTATATTCAAGCACCTTCTCTAATATTCACACCGCAATAGATGAATTGCAACCTAATGATCTGCTGACATGGAGATTGTAGCTGGGCAGCGAATCGTCAACCGACTGGTAGACAATCGGTCGCTCTACCTCCTGAGCCATAGCCGCCCAGTCAACACCGAAGTAGCCTGCAGGGTTAATTAGTGGTATCCAAAGTAATTAGGCGTGCAATCTCAAGGGTAAAAAACCACAAACAATGGTATACATGTTCCCAAGCAATAATAGGTGCATCATTGCACACTTTCATTTAGCTTTTATGATTAAATATAAATATAAAGGGCAGCACGGTGGTTAGCACTGTTGCCGCACAGCAAGAAGGTCCTGAGTTCAATTCCACCATCAGGCCGGGGTCTTTCTGTGTGGAGTTTGCATCTTCTCCCCGTGTTTGCGTGGGTTCCCTCCGGGTACTCCGGCTTCCTCCCACCGTCCAAAGACATGCAGTTTGTGGGGATAGGTTAATTGGATAATCCAAATTGCCACTAGGTGTGAATGTGCGAGTGAATGTGAGTGTGAATGGTTGTCTGTCCCTGTGTGTTGGCCCTGCGACAGACTGGCGACCTGTCCAGGGTGTACCCCGCCTTTCGCCCTATGACAGCTGGGATAGGCTCCAGCGCCCCCCCCCGCGACCCTGAAAAGGATAAGCGGAAGCGAATGGATGGATGGATGGATTAAATATAAAGTTTGGTAAAATATTAATGTTGCTCTTAGATTTTAAGATTTTTACATTTTAACATGCAATAGTAGAGAGAAAACTCCAACAATGAGGTGACTCCATAAGTCAAGCACTTGGCAACAGTGGGAAGAAAAACTCCCTTTTAACAGGAAGAAACCTCCAATAGAACCAGGTTCAGGGAGGGGCGGCCATCTACCGTGATGACCAGTTGGGCTGATGAGAGGGAGACGGGACAAAAGACAAGCTGTGGAAGTGAGCCAGAGATTAAATATTAACTAATTACTAAATGCAAAGTAGTAAGTTAAATAAAAAAAATAATAATTCAAGTCTCATATTGTGTTTCACTTCTATATTGGTAGCAGACTTTTAGCACTTTTGCCTCACAGCATGAAGGTTCTAGTTTCAGTGGGATCATTTCTCCCTAGGCCTGTTTGGTTTTATGCTATATGAACTGCAGTGCATTTCCGAGGCTATGACTTTATAATTATAAAAATATTGATTGATTATTATGCAGTATTTAAATTTTTTTGTAAAAGATGCATTTTTGTACTCTTACATTACATTTTAAAATGCTCCTTCAAAGCTGTTCTCTATTGGGCCAGAGATGTTTTCTGTCAATTATCTTATAGGATAGCACCCCAATGACAAGCTTTTGTACCTCTAATAGGACAATAAAGGAGCATTTTTAACACTCTCGTGACGCAACTTGTCTTCTGGTTACAAAATATGAAATGTCCACTCAAGATTTTTTTTATATCTATGAATGTTCCTCAGTGCATTTTAAAATCTCAATTGTCACGTTGCACCTCTGTCTTTGAGAAATATTGTTAGTTAGTAAGAAAGCAGAAGTCTGATGGGAGCAATTCGACTTTTGCCAGTTCATAATAAATATTCACTTTCTTTGTCACTGAAACACAGTTAAGTGTTTATGCTTGCTCAAAAGCAGCACTAGAAGAGCCTTGCTGGTTGAAAAGTTTCACATTTGTTACCGACAGGAGGTGCTGGGTGTGGTAACACTTGTTATGCGCAGCTAAAATGTCTTGGTGCTACATCACTGCAGCTGGTGTGAGAGTGGAAGTCAGCAAAAAACAAAGAAAATCTTGGTTGACTGAAATTGTAGCTTCTCTTCGATTTATTTATGTTGGATGGGTTTGTGGTTGTCATTAGATTAATTAAATCTCCTTCAATACACTGAGTGCATACTCAAGGCTTATTCACCAAAATTAATTAGAGATAAAAGTAAAAAACTAGCATTTTAAGTGATATTACACCTTGTTATGATTACAGATTTGTACACCTGCCTATACACTGCTTAGTCAAATCCAGGTGTTTTTTTGTAATGTAATCTTTTACATTACATTATTATGCTGAAGAAAAACAAGCCTTTCTGAGTAATAAATCCCACACATGATATAATTCTTTATATATCTGATGAAAGAGGAGGCTTCTCTTGTAGCATGGTATGCGTGTTGCTGCTGCTGGCAGGTACTGGGAAGCTGCTACAAACCTATAAATAAATCACACATATTGAAATATGTCAATTCTGCTGTGTTTACACTCAAAGCCTTGGATAGTAAATGTAAGATGTGTTGAAACATCGGTACAGAGACAAGTTAGCTTTCTCTTTTTAGAAGATATGGTGTGTGGCTTGCTGAGTTTGTGATATATAAAATGAGATTCAACTCGACTTTTTCTTTTTAATGGGGTCCGTCAGTTTGGAGATACGTAAACTTTCTGCAAATTTTGGTTAGACATGCAATGTTCATTAGGTTATCATGGACTGAGGAAGAAGGACCCAAATACATACCAAAACAAGTAAAACTGTGAAAACTGACTTTAAAAAGTCCATGAGGTACAAAAATCCAAATAGTCCCCCCCCCCAAAACAACTGGTGCTCTAAAAAAGAACTCAAGGACAGGCTGGGCTAATAGGGAATGAGCTGGGAAACTAAACACAGCTAAATCACATAAAGTAATGAACAATAGTTGAACTACAAAACATAATCCAATGACATGACAGAGAAAGTAGAACTACGCAGCAAGTGACTGCCACAATAAAACAGGAAACTGTCATGGTCCAGAGTCTGCGACTCCGTGTTTATGTTTAGTTTATTAGTATTCTGTGGTTTTGGTTACCTTGGGTGTTTGTACTCTTCTGTTTCATGGTTCATGTTCCTATGTTCTGTGTCCCCCAGTCTGTGTTAAGTTGGTGTGTTATGTCATTGTGTGTATGTGTTTCCTGTTTTATTGTGAAGGTCTGCGTCTTATGTGAGAGTTTTCAGATTGCCTCCCTAGTCTCGTCTCGTTAATCACTCCCAGCTGTGTTCCCCACCTGTGTGTAATCTCCCTGTGTTCTCTGAGTGTATTTAAGTTGTGTCTTCTGTCATAGTAGTTGCTGGTTCTGTAGTAGTTGTCTTTTATCCTGTCTCATGTCTTTTATCCTGTTTTCCTTCTCTCACCCCAACCGGTCGCAGCAGATGGCTCCGCCCCTCCCTGAGCCTGGTTCTGCTGGAGGTTTCTTCCTGTTAAAAGGGAGTTTTTCCTTCCCACTGTTGCCAAAGTGCTTGCTCATAGGGGGTCATATGATTGTTGGGTTTTTCTCTGTATCTATGAAGCGCCTTGAGGCGACTTATGTTGTGATTTGGCGCTATATAAATAAAATTGAATTGAATTGAATTGGTTCGTCTGTGTTGTTTCCCCTCGGTCTCCCTGCATCTCTCCATGTGTATTTCCCTGCATCTTAGTTTCTGGTTGGTGTTGTTAGTTTACCCAGTTTAGGTTCCCGGTTTCATGTTCACCCACCATTGCTCTTTGTACCCACCCCTGTAAATAAATACTCACCTGCACCAGAGCTGCCGCCTTTTGGGTCCTTCCTCCAACTCCACACGGCTTGCCCCGGCAAACCGTGACAGAAACAGGAAACCCAAACTGAGACAGAGACTTAATTAAGACACAGGGAACGCAGGATAAACTGAAATACCGAATTATAAAATATTAACAAAACTAACCATGACCAGATCCCACATAGGTAAACTATAACAAAGATGAAAATTAGACAGAAAGAAACCAACCTGGAACATTTTGGAATACAAAATATGAATCTCTAAATATCACAAATGCAAATGCAAAAACTCAAATTCAGGCATGAAACCTGACGTAGGTTTGGTGTGTTCAAAGCTGTCACAATTTAGGGTGTTTAAAGTTTCTTTTTCCTGCATTCCAAAATTTATGTATTGGTCTTATTCGGCTATTGCAGTTTCCATTATGTCCTTTTTAAAGTAACACATTGTCAGACCAACAAGGATGTGCTTGCACAAGAGCAGGTCAACCGGCCAAGCTGTGAGACCTGAGACTATAGCAGGTCTTACAGGTTTAAGATCATGTCAAGCAGTTCTTTAACATAAAAAAATCAATAAAATAAAAAACAACAGTTTTGCTTGCTTTTAATTTCTGGGTCCCTTCTTTTGTCCTGTCTCTCTCCCCTAACACCCAACCAATTTCTTTTTGTTAAAAGGGAGTTTCCTCTACCCACTATCGCCAAGTACTTGCTTATCGGGGGTCATTTGATTGTTCGGGTTTTCTCCATTTATTGGGTCTTTACCTTACAACATAAAACACCTTGAGGCAATATTTGTTTTTTATTTGGCACTAAAAAATTGAATGAAATTGGATTGAATTGAACTGAATTCTGCAAAAACAGAGTAGCTGAACATAAGCATATTTGAGTAGACAAAATCTGAAATTCAGTACATATTCCATTTTTTGATAGTTAACCTCCAATCAATTAAGTTTCACATCTGAATCATTAAATGAATCATTTAATATCAGTCATTTTATGTTGTAGCTGCAAAGTTATGATGCACAAAACAAAATGCAGTACACAAACAACAAGGCTCAAACAGAACAGATATGTGAAAAAAAGCATGTCACAACAAACCTCATAACTAGAAAAGAATAATAACAAAACAATTTCACAATGGAACAATAGAGAGTGTGTTTTGATGTGCCTTGGCCTTGAGTCGTTGCACTCCTTTTCAGCTTTGTCTTCGACAAACTAAAGTGTGAAAAATATGGAGGGTGGGTGGACAGCCTACTTTTAAGCAAGCAAGCGAAGTCTACACGGCCATCTGCTCGCACCAGAATTTTCTTTTAATCAAGGCTGCAGCCCCACAAGAAGCAGACTCCCTCTCACTCCCACAATTTAGCATCTTGTATTAAGTGGGAACAGAACACTCAGCATAACATGATAGCTACATCAAATCCAAGTTGAAATCCAAGAGTGGCTTTGGTGCCATAAACAGATGCTCCATTTGACAAATTAGTCAGAGATTTGCTGTTGGACGCTCAATGCTGATGCTTTTCCTGAGCAGCTTCCTTTTTATTTTTAGATTCTTTTTCTAACTTTGTCACAAACACACTTTATGTTAGAGTTTTACTGAAATTCATTAAAAATGTGAATCAGATTCTTCGAATACACATTAAAGCGGAATATAATGCATTTAAAACATAAGTATCTATGAATACACATTCAGAAGACCAAGTACTTTATTGCAGTGTTTCCCAACCACTGTGCCACGGCACATAGGTGTGCTTTGAGAAATGATCAGGTGTGCCATGCAAGATTATCTGGTTCCACCTGATTAGTGCTCTAAACGATCGGCGTAACGGGCAGAACAATTACATTCTCTTCCACTAGAGGGCAGTACAGCTACCTGCTCTAATTAAATGGGTTGCCAACTGACAGTAAAACAGAAGAAGACTAAGAAGAAATTACATAATAGTCATGCTGTGAGCTGACACAGCACATAATAGCGATAGATAAATATTTGAAAATAAAAAGTAATCAATCTGATCTGGGTCCTGGAGAAAATTCCGACCCAGATCAAGGCCCTAGTATGCGTAGTGGTCAGAAGAAAGCAAAAAATGGGATATTGGGGACAACCTGAGCCAATTCTGCTATACCTGGTGCGCGGGGAAAAATTATCAATATGCTTTTTGTGATATTTTTGTTTGGTGCTGTGTGCCATGGCTCCAAAAAGTTGGGAAACACTGCTTTATTGTACATTTGGTGGTACAATAGCTTGCTACTGCGGCAGTACCCTCGTATGGACCTTCTTATTGTGGTAGGACCATTGTACCCTTAACAAAGAGTAAAAGTTTGTACTTTTGTGGTTTGTCCTTTACAGACACCAGTCTTCAACTTTTAGTGGCACTTTTCTATGTTCATGTAAAGCTACAAAAACTGACATTTAAAAAAATGCATTCATTCATACACAGTGGTTTTCACGTCTACCTAGCACCTATAGCACATTTTTAGCTCATTTTTGTAAACACAAAGACAGCATGGAGACAGCTACATCTTTTCCTTCCCATTGCAGATAACCTGAGAAGGGTAAACCTGTGTTTGTTAGTTTGTTTTGTATAAAATATGATTATAAATTAATTCAAACATTAACAGATAAAACAATAAACAGGTTAGGATAACCCTTTAATGGCCAGCACCCCTGTGGGTACACAGTACCGTACTTGTATTGTTTAATTCAATCCAATTCAATTTTATTTTATTTATACAGCGCCAAATCACAACAACAGTCGCCTCAAGGCGCTTTATATTGTAGGGTAGACCCTACAATAATACATACAGAGAAAAACCCAACAATCGTATGACCGCCCTATGAGCAAGCACTTTGGCGACAGTGGGAAAGAAAAACTCCCTTTAACAGGAAGAAACCTCCAGCAGAACCAGACTCAGGGAGGGGCGGAGCCATCTGTCGCTTCTTTGGTGTTACGTAACGAAACACTTACCAGACACTTTGTCTTTCTAGAACAGGAACAATGTGCTATAAACATTCCTCAAATATTTTGGTTCATATTGACATGATAGCATCACACAGCTGCAGATTTGTTGGCTATACATCCATGATAAGAGCCATACATACATCACATCCCATAGGCGCTCTATTGAACTGAGTTCTGGTTACTGCAAAGATAATCTGAGTAGAAAGAACAAAATGTCATGTTCAAGAGCAGCGGTCCCCAACCTTTTCTGCGCCACGGACCGGTTTATGCCTGACAATATTTTCACGGACCGGCCTTTAAGCTGTCGCGGATAAATACAACAAAATAAATCTAGTACCGGTACCGAAAAAAAGAAGATTTATTCATAACACACATGAAAAGACCGAGGAAAACCGAGTTAACGATAAAAATGATAACAAAATAACGCTGAAAACCAATAAAAACCCTGAAAACCATACATTTCACACCTGAGCCTCAACTCTCGCGGCCTGGTACCAAACGACTCACGGACCGGTACCGGTCCGAGGCCCGGGGGTTGGGGACCGCTGTTCAAGAGGATAATTTGAGTGTTATGACAAGCTGTGTTGACAGCCTTCAGAAGATGGTACACTGTAGTCAAAAAAGAGATGGACATGGCCAGCAACAATACCCAGGCATTGTTGTGCCTGTCTGAATTTTAGCTGCAGTTCCCTGATGTTAGCTAACAGGGGTGGCACCTGGTGTGGTTTTCGGCTGCTGTAGCCTATCAGCTTCAA
Source organism: Astatotilapia calliptera (assembly GCF_964374335.1). Taxonomy (NCBI): domain Eukaryota; kingdom Metazoa; phylum Chordata; class Actinopteri; order Cichliformes; family Cichlidae; genus Astatotilapia; species Astatotilapia calliptera. Next base: position 46,892,017 of record NC_137428.1, read on the forward strand.
GGTTTGACTTCAAGGTTCAAGGTTTACATTCAGAGCTCTTCTGCATTCCTTGGTTGCAACAAGTGGTTATTTGAATTACTCTTGCCTTCGAAGCACTCTGGCCAAGCTTCTTTGACCTCTGACAATAACAAGGGATTTTCAGCTGGTGCCAGCCAGTGGATATTTTTTCTCACATTGTGTGGGAAATACCAGCAGATAAGCAGTGTTTAAAATACTCAGACCAACCCGTCTGGTACCAACAGTCATGCTCCATTCAAAGTCACTTAAATCTCCTTTCTTCCACATTCTAATTCTTGGTTTGAACTTCAGTAAGATGTCTTGATCATGTCAACATGCCTAAATGCATTGAATTGCTGCAATTGGCTGATTAGATATGAGCGGTTGAACAGGTGTACCTAAAACGTCTGCTGTTACAGAGATGCTCAATAATGAGAGTGTTCTGTCTGAACACATACGCAATGTTTTGGGAAAAAAACCTGTTCATCAGAGAAAATGCTGTTTGTGAAAGTCTAATGCTCAAGTCTGACTGAACATGCAGTCCTTAGTCTCTAATGGACAGACACTTCATTGGAGTGTGCGTGGGTGAAAGAGCATTATAGTCTTTTAAATGATAAAAATAAAATGTGTCACCTTATATTTGTTTCTTTTCTGCTCTGTTTCTTTTTTCTTTCAGGCTGTCTTATTGTTGTGATTAAATCTGCCCCATGCCAGCCCAGAGAGCGAACACAGGGGACAAGCAGCACACAACCTGACCACATCAGCAGGCAGGTACTGGTTTTGTATTCTAACTCTTGTAGTTTCTTTTTAATGGTGCTTCAGGGTTCAGTATGTGAATGATTTTTTTCCACAATGTTGTCAAGTTTGTTGTAATCACACATTTTAATTGTTGCCACAAATGTGACTCTTGTCATCAGAACAGCACAGGCACTGCTAATCATTCTGTGTCATCATTTCTTCGAATGTGATAATTCGCAGCTGTAATTGTATGCAAAATCTGTGAATACTATTTGTTCTGGAATTGGGCTGTGAGTCAGAAGTCTAAAGAAAACAAGCAGAATAACACTTTGATTTTTACAAACCCTTGAATGCTTATCAGTTCTGACCTACCTGAGGCAAAAGGAGATGTGTTGAGAACTCAGATCCTGTGAGAACATTTTTCTGTTAATATCATTTTATTTGTATTTTGAAGCATTGAAGAAGAGCATTTAGTTCTTTCAGGTTATGACAGTTTTTCTGGTTAATGTAACTAAAAGCAAAACTAGGTGTAAAAAAACATTTTAGTTATATGAAAAAATATAAACAGAGGACGTGTCCTTGGTTTTGATCTTTTGCCAATTTGTCAGTTGCCTGTCGTTGCCTCCACTTAAAATTTTGCCAATGACAAAGACTTTCTTTATTATAATAACTAAAAAAGATACATATGGTTGATGCTGCTCTTGCAAGCCACTTTGCAACCCAGCTTTACCACAGCACCTCTATTTCATGTTATTTCAGACTTGATCAGTGCCATTTCCAGTTGACTGTGAAGGCTGCTCTGTTCTTTGCCCCTGCTCTCCCTCCTTTTTAGACTTTCCAGGTAAAGCTTGCAGAATGACAGGGAATTCCTAGAACAGAGCTATACCAAATATAACTGCAGATGAAATAATAGTCCCATTTTCTCTAAATGACTGCAAATTTAACAGTTAAACAGGCTCTACTGGTTTATACCTCAGAGTTACGTAAATGCGGGTTAAAGGTTCATCGAAATTGATGCGTCTGAATCTAAATAGCATGTGTTCAACTTCCAAGCTCTATTTCTCAGCAACACCAACCAAAACTACTACCCTATATGATAAACACCCACAAATGTTTGTGTCCAGTAAAAGGGAGACTTTAACATGCATAAAGATTGTTGGTGCTGATCGGGTGTATGCAATTGCTTCAGGGTGTGACCTTAATCTTTGCCTTTCCTGGAAGGAAAGTATGTAGGAGATTTATGATGCACTTATAATCTAACTTGTATATCTAAATAAAACTCTTTTCCTTTCATGCTGAGAGTTGGACGAAATGATTGACAATAAAGATGAAGCTGCAATCAGCTTAGCTTAGTATAAAAACTTGAGATTGAAGAACAGATAACCCGCTGTAAGCTTTGAAGCTTTATTTTCCCCCAAACAATTTTTTTTTTTTTTGGTTGGGTTTCAGTTAAGCTGCTTTTGACTCCTCCCTCGTCACAAAGGGTTGCTACAACAGGTAGCTCTGCATGTTTGATTTAGCACTTTTACACCAGATACCCTTCCTGATGCAACCACAATGAGTATTTGTGTCTCCAGCTAGAATCAAACAGCAACCTTTTGTTTGCCAAGGAAGGTTTCAGACATGTCAGGTATCAGTAAATGCTATTAATTCTCTGTTGCTGACTCTTTCAGATTGAGAGAAGGTTATGATATTGTCGACACCAACACTATGGTCCAGAGTTCTTCTGAAGTAGACATTAAATTGTAAATGTATTTATTTGCTGAATTACGTAGTACTTTGGCAAATAACTTACAGCATTAACTGTATTACTCTGGGTCAATTCACGTGTACGATGACGTTTGATATTCTCCACAGGTTGCTTTGCTGTAGCTTCTAATATACTAAACCATGTGGATGATTGATTAATGGTCACATTCAGTCCTTGTTTTAGTTTTCTTTCAGCTTAAGTGTTGATCGGTGCTAAGCGATTCCTGATAAAAAAATCAATAAAATGGGACACAGGGATGAATTAAAAAATACTTTTATTAACATGCAGCATGCATGTTTGCAAGGACAGGCATCCTGAAAACATTTAATTGGAGAACCATAGACCATAAAGTCTGTAAGTAATAGTTCATCAAACTATCCACATATTGAAGTGGAACAGACCAATTATTAATTATTTAAGGGTAAAGCTGGTATAGCTTTCCTGACTATTCTCAGATTAAGACAGTAACCAACCAAGAACTGACTGCTAACACAGCTTCTGTCTGTAACCAAAGCTTGATACATCATATTTATGTGGAACTGCATGGAACTTCACTGTTGTCCCGAAACTATTAAAAACTCATCCACATGTCATTAAGAGATATCTTCCTTCATTACCATAAATACATATCCTCCTGCCAAAAATGCTTCTCTTGGAAGAATACACTTAAATTAAAATTTCACAGGTCTACACTACCCAGTATGTTACAGTCTTCTGGGGTTTTTTTTAAATACAGAAACTATATATTTTGTGAGTCTTGCACGAATTTCCTTATTTTTATATAAAAATGGGAAATATGTGCAGTTATTTACTGAAGCATGTGGAAGCATTTTGTACAGTTCTAACAAGCTTGAAGGTCGATGTGTTCTGAACACCTTTCTTCTTCAACACAGTCTGAACTCTCTCAGGCAAGCTTTTCTGTGATATCATTAAGTAGTCCTGACGAATAGTTCTCCGGGCTTCTTGGAGGACATTCCAAAGCTCTTTAAAAGCTGTGTTTTGTTCTGTTCTCTGCTGAGAAGATCCCACACTGCTTCAGTAACGTTGAGATCCAGCTCTGGGAAGCTGATCTGTAACTGATAATGTCGTAGTGTGTACTTTTCCTATCCAAGTATGCACGTGATAACTTGAGAACAATGCGACGTCGGATTTTTAAATTCATACCACAAGTGCATCTGCTGGGAGGCTGAGGGGTAGAACTGGACGCTTCTGTATTTTTGCTGTTTCTGAAGGACATGACATTTGGATAATTTTCATTTGCTGTAATTTTTCTTAGGCTTCCCACTGCTTCTTTGTACTCAGATTGTCCAGTTTCCCTATTATTTTTACACAGTGCACACAATGATAGACATATCTAGTTTTGTTGATGCAAAAATATTATTTTATGTCACACTGTGTTATCCTTGACAATTTTCAAAGATTGAGCTAAAGAAATATGAACATGTTTTTGGCTGCTAGTAACAAGTCCCTTGTTAGTTCCTTGCCGGTACATCCCCTGGTGCCTTTGTCCATCCATCCATTCGCTTCCGCTTATCCTTTTCAGGGTCGCGGGGGGTGCTGGCGCCTATCCCAGTTGTCTTAGGGCGAGAGGCGGAGTACACCCTAGTGATGGGATTTCTGGCTCTTTTTAGAGAACCGGGTCTTTCGGCTCGGCTCACTAAAAAGAGCCGGCTCTTTTGGCTCCAAACAGGCTCTTCAGGTTGTTTTGTTGCTTTAATTAATTTATTATTAACAATAATATAAAATTATGCACAAAATGAATTACTAATGTAAAAAAAAAAGTGGTTTTATTTATATATGTTTATATATAAATATATACGGTGGCCCCTAGAGACAAAGCACGTACAAATTCCAAAAAGCACGTACAAATTCAAAAACACATTTCTAGCGTTAACTGAACTTCCTAAACAGAGCTACCTAGATCACACAGTGGTGTGCGGATCGATACTGAAATATCGATTCTTCCGATACCAGCAATTTATGTTCTAGAATCGATTCTCATATTATAATATCGATATTTTAGTACTCTAGGGTAAATTTGTAGTTTTTCCATTAAAATGAACGCAGTGGAAAGAAACTATATTCGGATCGTCTAATTTGGAAGGAACTACTTCCTCTTACGCCTTTCATAGTCATGTGCGAAATACGGCTGTATAAATGTGTCGCAGCCCCTGGTGTGCGCACTCACAACAATGGCTGAGCGCAAACAGAGTCCTGTGTGGACGCGTTTTACCTCCACAAACAGCCCAGACACGGTTTGTGATATATGTGGCAAGACAGTGAGGTGTTGTGGCAACACCACTGACCTCGTCAAACACCTTGGAGTAAATCACATTACAGAATATGATGAGCTTATGTTGAGGTGAACTGAAGAGGAGGAGAGGGACGGGTGCTGCTAGGGCGAGACAGACGTCTCTCGCAGACGCACAACGTCAGTTTTTTTTTTTATTTCTATATGATTATTCTGCATTATTAAGCAATAAAAACAAGTTGTCTGATGTCCTCTAATCATTATGAAGCAATATGGTTATGTTATTATTACAATTACATAATACAATTACATATTGTATTATGAAATGCAATGAAACATTAAGTTTTTGTACAGAGTATCGGTATCGGATCAGTATCGCCGATACCACCCTGAATTTTACTTGGTATCAGATCGGAAAGGAAATCAGTGGTATCGCACATCACTAGTTGTTGTCCCTGGCTCTCTTTCTCTCTCTCTCTCCCTCTGGCTCTGTTCCTGTGCTACTGAGTGTAACTACCGCCCCTCCCCCCTCTTCCCAGCGCAAAGCACAAGGCTCGCATGCTGGGTGAAGCGGAAAAAAGTGCGAGAGAGAGGGTGAGAGAAAGAAGAAAAAAAACCCCACGGATCGCGATAAGGAGCCGGCTCGCGTCGTTCACGTCAAAGAGCCGGCTCTAAGAGCCGTTTCGTTCGCACCACATCACTAGTCCACCCTGGACAGGTCGCTAGTCTGTCGCAGAGCTAACACATAGACAGAGACAACCATTCACTGTCTTCTCATTCACTTCAGCAAACACACCTATGGGCAATTTAGTGTTAACCTAATTAAGTGTTTCCAATTAACCTATCCCCACTAACTGCATGTCTTTGGACTGTGGGAGGAAGCCAGAGTACCCAGGGAGAACATGCTGACTCCGCACAGAAAGACCCCGGCCTGATGGTGGAATTGAACTCAGGACCTTCTTGTGAGGCCACCATGCCAGTGTGCCTTTGTTTTTCTGTAATAATTCATAGGTTAGTGTTAAATATCTTAACAGACAAGAAATAAAATCATCTTCTGAACTTTTGGAAGCAAAATATGAAGAAATGAGAGTTGTCTCATGATTTTTGCACAGTACTATATGTATTATCCTGTATGTCCCTGCACATCATTAGGTGTGGAGTCCAAAGTCCATTTAGAGTTGAAGTTAGGTTGGGAAATGAAAAAAATAACTCGGTGCAAAAGTGCCAAAAACTGCAGTTACTCTGATGGTCATGTGAGGCTGGCTCCAAAAGTGAATGTATCCCTCCAAATTCCCATCTCTGATATTTAGCCATGAGCAAACTCTAACCCTTTTGTGACTTCAAGAAGGAATAAGGCAGTGCCGCACCACTTAATAATATATTAAACTGTCAGCCTAAGAAAATAGATTTCAGTCCAAAACCTTAAACGATCATAATTAAAATGATATAAAACTGATTCATCTTTTGCTAAAATTAATTCTTCATTTTTGGGAGTTCTTTCATATTTCAGTAAGAAACGCTGGTGCGTATTTCTCCTCGTTGCAGGTTTGTTTAGAAGGCTTTGATTACAAAATCTGCCCCGAGTCTGACTGAACTTTTATCCTGAAGTAAGATAAGGGTCAAAGGGAAACCAGGCATCGTCAATAATACGTTTGTTGTCTCTGTCAGATTAGCTCTTTTATTTCGGTTGTGTTTTAAAGGCGTTTGGTCTGCCTCCCTCTAACTTTTGACAACTTAGAAGAGGAAGGCTTATTGTAGTCCCACAAGGCTTAATTATCCCTCCATCTGATAACAACCTGGTAAGAGAGGAGGTCGGCCAGAATGAGAACAGGAACCAAGGGAGGGGTGGGGGGTAGGATTAATGTAGATTGTCTGATATTACCTGGCCTCTGATCAAAAGACTGTGTTGGCAGGCGGAGCACATAATCCTCTTGATTTCGCCTGTCAGTGCCAAAAACTTCTGGTACTGTGTAGCTCAGTGGGTAGGGCAAGACATTACTGACCAGCCAATGGGAACTCTGCCATATCGTTTCCATAAACACATATCTTAAAGCATGAATCATATTAAATATTTCATCAAAATGCACAGGTAAGTACTGACCTCACAGCCCTAGAGCAGAGTGATTTTTTTTTCCTGTCATTTTTGTTTTTATAAATATTGACAAATTTTCGTATGATAGTACTAAGAGTTTTGTGGCATTTTAATATATCCATCCATTCTCACATTTTACTCGCTCTCTGTTGTATTATCTGTGGATCTTTGTGTCCAGAGAGAAAGCAATTTTGAGCAAATTTTCATCTTTAGTCATCTTTTTTTTCTCTTCTGAAGTGCATCTCTCTTGCAATAAGATGCAATAAGATGAAATATTATTAGAATGTTTTTTTTTTCAACTCAAGGACATTTTCTCAAAAAAAAAAAGGAAAAATAGACAAAAAAGTGATGTTTAAAAAAGAGAGCAGCTCAAAAGTCACTGACAAAAGAAATGATGATTAAGATTATTATGATGTGTAGCATTATATATAATAGTAGCAGCTTTAGTCTAAACGTACAAAAACCACCATATGCATATCTATGTATCTGTCTATGTCATATATGCTTAATACTAAGCTTACTGTGCAGTCACACACATCAATATGTCCTCTACAGAAAACAAAGAACAACTTGCAAACAATCTATCAAGTGCAGATCCTGATGCCACATTCTGATGGACAATGTTTCTTTTAAAGCCCATTTTTTTGTATAGATCTGTGCTTTTGGCTTCCTTTAAAAGACGTTTTGTGCATAATCTAGTTTGAAAATAGAATCTATCCTTTGAAAGAGCTGTCCTAATGCTAAACTGCTTAATGGATAGAAAAAGCAGCAATTTGACTTACCTACAAAGAAAGTACCTAAAAGAAATCTACCCATATTTTGCAACATTACCAACCATGGTTAGTTACTATATCATGATAATTGATTTTTCTGACATTTGTCCCTATTCACTTTAAGAAACTTTCCCACAGTGGATTCACCTCCATGCTGAAGGTTACATTTTAGAGATGATCTCAATTGATGATATATGATTATATCAGATAGGAGGAGAGGAGAGCCGAGCGTCCATGTCTAATGATTCAAATAGCCGCTTTCACCTCTGTTGGGAAAAGTAATTATGAGAAAGTCACGTGAGGCTGAAAAAGGGAATGTGGATGAGGACAAGATCAGTGAAATGCACCATTCATCTTTTGCAAAATAATTTTTTTGCTGAAAAATTGCGACATTTGTTGACAAGAAATTGTTTTGCATGCAAAGCAATAATTTAAAAGTCTAAAAAAGGGACGTTGATTATAAGAGGAACATAAAAGAAGAGATGAGAAGAGTTCGATTCAATTGTGTGCAAAGATAAAAATTTAAAAAGTGCAAACTCATTGGAGTATGTAGGGCAGCGGTCCCCAAACCCCGGGCCTCGGGGTTTGGGGACCGCTGCCCAAACCCCGGTCCCATGTTTCATTGCACCATAGGTGCATTTCATAATACAATATGTAATTGTATTACGACCGTGAGTCGTTTGGTACCAGGCCGCGAGAGTTGAGGCTCAGGTGTGAAATGTGTGGTTTTCAGGGGGTTTATCGGTTTTCAGCGTTATTTTGTTATCGTTTTTATCGTTAACTCGATTTTCCTTGGTCTTTTCACGTGTGTTATGAATAAATTTTCTTTTTTTCGGTACCGGTACTAGTTTTACTTTGTTGTATTTGCAATGTAGCTTGCCATCACCAGTGTGTGAATGTGTGTGTGAATGGGTGGATGACTGGATATGTAAAGCGCTTTGGGGTCCTTAGGGACTAGTAAAGCGCTATATAAATACAGGCCATTTACCATTTATTTATCCGCGACACCTTAAAGGCCGGTCCATGAAAATATTGTCGGGCATAAACTGGTCTGTGGCGCAAAAAAGGGTGGGGACCGCTGATGTAGGGGACACTGGGGTAGCATGTCCTATACAGTAGATCTGGAAATAACAAAGCGTTGTATGATGCAACACAAAGAAGGAACATTGCCAAAGTCTCCATTATTAAATAACTGTGAGCTGCTCTGTACAAACCTCAAAAATTTTAAGTTACATGACCTGTTAAACTGTTCACAGATACATGCATCAAAAGTTGGTTCAAGGAAATAAACTTGCAACCTTTGCTCATTTGTTAGAAGTGCTGCCATTGCTGTGCCTCACGTTTTATTCACCAAATAGAACCGCGTCACAAGTGTCAGAAGTCCAATTGTTATTCTAAGCAATGACAGACCTTCTCTGCATCAAATCATAGCAAGACTCAAGGTTTCTGTGGAGGTGAGGCAATTCACTTTAAAACACTGTGAGGAAACTGGAACATTTGTTTCCCAAACACGATCAGGCAGGCTGAAAGTGCCCACACTGTCAGAGGATCCAGACATTTAGCTGTATTGGCAGAGAGACGGAGAAGCAATTTGATCACAGATGATGTGAAAAATGCTTAATTTACCCTTGTTAAGGGACTTCTTACAGATAATGTAAATAAAGAAGAAGAGTCAGAAGAAGGCTGTCCAGCAGAGGAGTCAGGAGTCTCCAAACCGCTTCTTGTGGAAGGAAACAAGGTCAGATTGGCGAGGTAGTCTGAGACTAACATTTCACTGTGATTGACTGAAAAGGGTTTTAGATTTTAGGTTAGTTTTAGATTACTGGCAGTAACAGAGAGGTGTGTGTAAGTGTTATCTACACTGAAACGAGTGGGGAGAATATTCAACATTATGGCTATCATAATTTAGACCCCTGCAGTGAATCGACATCTTCCTGACCAAGGAGCATTACGGTCCTTGGAGTCATACTATTCTGACTGGTTTATATATTTATTTATGAGTATCCATGTCTTAGACCAACGTGCGCTGACTGTCATGGAATAAAAAAGCAGCCACAAAAAAATCCGTCAGTCAGATTTTTCCTACAGAAGCCAATATAAATGAATGATAAGCAATGATAATGCTGTTCATAATGAGCAAATTAGTTACTTAACAGTTCAGTAATCACTGAGTGGGCCATAAATTTGAAGCCAGAAGGACAATCAGATGGAAGCTTATCAATCCTCCATGTATATCAGCACCCTGCTGAACTGTGAAGAGCACACGAGTCAAACACATGGTCTGTGACATGTGTTCGACGGTGTTTCAGATCAGGGATTATTGCGTTAATTAGCATGGATATGCTCTTCAAAAACTGAAACCCGTCAGTGATTGGATCAGATAAGCATTTGACATTCAGAGCTTGCTTTTACCCCTCTCTTTGCAAATCCCAGGGAGGATTTCATAACAGACGCCTGCCTGCTACTGAGCTGTCAAATTCTATTTTCTTCTTTACCATTTTTACTGTCTGCAGTAGTGCTGTGCTGTGTATCAGTGTTAAGTTGTTGTAGAGTAGTGCCATTATGTTTTCCAGCTGAATATCGAGTAGTATTTCTAGACTGTATATAAAAGATGAATATAGCCTCTGGGTCTGAAAAGTGAAGCCAAAGGGGAGCTTCTTTAAACCTGCATTCTTCCTAATAACCAGCAGAGGGCGACTTGTTTGGTTTCAGAAAGTTTGTGTACGGAAGTCAAGTGTTCTTTTGTCTTAGTTTCTGTTGGATTCTTGCCTTTTCACTACTTTACACCTATGACTTAGTGAAACCCCGTCAGCCTGAGTGATCTTTGTCCTCACCATCCTCTGTATTTTCAAACTGTGGATCTGATTGTGATGTGCTGTTTATCTTGCAACCTCTTAATCACAAGTCATTAGTCAATGGCCAATACCTTCTTTCTGAGTCTTTGAATTAACATATTTTAATAATGGTAATTCTCTTAGTATTACCCAAAAATGAGTGACAGAGCCCATAATGTCATCAGAACATTTTTCATTAAGGTTAGAGTCAATTCCTGTTTTCCCACAGACAGGATCAGATGTCTTTTTGCAGCCACAGGTATCACCTGCTGGTGGTTCATCTTATATATTATCTGGAGATGTAAGTGAACTTCAATGTCTCTTTTTGTGCTCTATGTCCAAGTCTCCTTCCTTTATTCACTGCACATCACTTTGTGATCAACAATTGCTTTCTATTCTGGATATTCCAGGCTCTGGCATTGTAGGTAACCCTTGTTTATTTTGAACTCTATCATGTTATTCAGCGATAGTTTTTCTGTGTTTTCTACATTTTTGACAGGGTTATATTGTCTGAAACAGAACACAACAAATTTTCACTCTACTAAAATTATAGTTGAGTGATTTTTGCAAATATGAGCACGCTGCCAGTCCCCTGACTACATAGAAAACAAAAATTTTGACAATTTAACAAACAGTGCCACAAAAGAAAACATCATTGAGTAAAAATACATAAAAAAAAATTTGGTGCTGTTAGGGCTCTCTCACTCAGACCAGAAAATGGGTTAGTGACCCCCTGGCAATCACAGTTGGCTCCGGAAAAAAACATTCCCCAATCAGTTGGTAAATGGTTGCTGGAATTCCCTGGCTGCTGATACAGTACGTAAAACTGGTCACAAAAAGGGTGCTGCACCAAAAACCTCTTTGTAATTGGTTTAGGTGTTGGCAGGTTGCCATGGTTGGTTGTTGCATAGACGATGCAAGCTTGTCTGCAAGCACTTGCCAACTACTTACCAAGTGGTAAGGAGATGTTTATAGATATGTTGTCATCTTCCAGGCAAACTGTGGGGAACCACAGCAACCTGACAGTGACCTCCATACGCCTGTTTGCAACCAACTTCAACTAGTAATAACCAACAGCCAGTCACCAACCAGCTGAGGAATACACGTTTTTTTCTAGAAACCATGACTGCCAGGGGGGTAGCCGACCCTACCGGCTCAAAAATTATTAGCTCCTCCTCTTCAGCAAAATATTTAGTCAATATGATAACCTTTGAACATTAGAAACTTTCAGCATTCATTCAATTTGATTGCAACAAGCACCAGCATCTGGACAGTTGGTAGTGCACTGCAAGTAGTGCAAGCTTAGGTAAGGCCACAGCTGTTCTAACTAAAACAAATAATTCGTTATTCGAGGAAGACATTTTGAGATGTCACGGTAGGAAGACCACATGTGTAAATTAACAATAACAGATTCTTAACGGTTTAGGGTTATTTAAAAAACAACTTAAAGGACATTTTTTTAATCCTTAAGATTTATTTAACACTTTAAATAATAAGTATGATCAAATACTTTTTAACAAAAGAGAAATTCTTGGTAAAATGACTACATAAGTGATGTAAAGGAAGATTTACTTCTCATTCCAGTGCCCTTACAACTCGTACTTTTCGCCATCTATCTTGAGTCATTTCAGAAGAGAAAAACAGTAAAAGGCTCTTGAATTCTCAGAGTGAAAAGCTGCTGTCCATCTTCTTTTTTCCCCCCAACTGTCATATGTAGACAAATAAAAGTATGCTGGCTTCTTTCATTCTATTATTCTGTTACCCTTGACTTCATTGAGTAAAACAGCCCTTAAGGGCATTTTAAAAGTAGAAGCATAAAGCAGAAATGCACTCAGCATCTAACTTTAAGTGTGCCAAACTGCAATTTGAAATGAACTTTACACAACTAACCAGATATATTCTTTGCTTACAATAAAATAGTGATTTTTCTTTTTTACTTTGGCCCTCCAGTATGTGAAATAAATTTGAGAAATGATTCTAGTTTGCATGTAAGTGACTGAGGGGGCCTTTGGGCTATTTTTAATCTGAAAAATATGTCCTGCGCTAAATTGGTCAGTCTGTTTCTCTTATTCATATTTCCGCCACAGTTGGCCCACTGGTGTGGCAATGATGATGGAAATTTTTATATATACTTTTTAACATTATAAGCTTTCATTGTATTGTAATTTTTCACTTTTAATGCAGTAAACTTCCTGACAGAACTAGAGTAGAAAGATTTATGGCTACAGACAGTCATTGATAGATGCTTATTGCCCAAAGATAGATATATCGATACATGAGGACTCTTTTAAGAGCTGGCCGTCCAGCCAATCTGAGCAATCAGGGTAGAAGGTATTTAGTCAGCGGGGTGACTGAGGACCTGAAAGCACTCCTGCATTAGTCTGTGGAGAGAGGCAATCCTTCCAAAAGGAAAACATTTTATGTAGCACTCCACCAATATTTGTGTCTTTGTGGTAGAGTGGCTAGATGGAAGCCACTCCTCAGTAAAAGGCAGATAACAGCCAGCCTGGAGATTGCCAAAAGGCACCTGAAGGACTCTCGGACAATGAGACACAACATTTTCTGGTCTGAAGAAACAAAGATTGAACTCTTTTTCCTAAATGCCAAGTATCTTGTCTGGAAGAAACCAGGCACAACTCATCACCTGTCCAATACCATTTCTACGTTAAAGCATTGTGTGGAGATGTTTGTCAGTAGCAGGAACTGGGACACTGACTAGTCAAGGTTAAGGGAAAGATGAATGTAGCAATGTACAAAGATATCCTTGATGATGTCCTGCTCCAGTGCGCTCTAGACTTTCAACTAGGGCGAAAGTTCAGCTTCCATCAGGACAATGACCCTAAGCACACTACCAAGATAACAAAATGAGTGGCTTCAGGACTATTGGGTAAATGTCCACGAGTTAAATGGTAAATGGCCTGTATTTATATAGCGCTTTACTAGTCCCTAAGGACCCCAAAGCGCTTTACATATCCAGTCATCCACCCATTCACGCACACATTCACACACTGGTGATGGCAAGCTACATTGTAGCCACAGCCACCCTGGGGCGCACTGACAGAGGCGAGGCTGCCGGACACTGGCGCCACCGGGCCCTCTGACCACCACCAGTAGGCAACGGGTGAAGTGTCTTGCCCAAGAACACAACAACCGAGACTGTCCAAGCCGGGGCTCGAACCGGCAACCTTCCGATTACAAGGCGAACTCCCAACTCTTGAGCCACGATCGCCCGTTAACCAGCCAGAGCCCAGACTTGAACCTACTCTAGAGAGATCTGAACATGTCTGCGCACCGAACCTCCTGATCCTGACTGAGTTTGAGAGGTTCTTCAAAGAAAAATGGAAGAAACTTCCCAATAGGGTTTCCAAGTTTGTAGCATCATAGTCAAAGACTTCAGCATGTATTTGCTTCCAAAGGTGCTTCAACTAAGTATTGAATCTAGGCTGTGAATACTTATGTACATGTTATATATGTTTTTTCCAATAATATTTTTTTTCACTTTGTCGTTATGGGGTATTATGTGTAGAATTTGGAGGAGAAAATTTATTTAATTAATTCTGGTATAAAGCTTTAACATGAAAAAATGTGGAAGAAGTAAAATGCTGGTAATATTTTCCAGATATACTCTGCTTTAAATTTCAGCCTCTTAAGGTTCTTCTTCTTCTCTGTGCCCTTTGACTACTATTTCTATTCTGTGATCAGTCCCCAGTTCATCTATTTTCGGGTGTTAAAATATTGCCATATTAGTTACAAATTATATTTTAGTTACCAAAATAGTTTGGTTCCTTGACAGTCAATAAATGTAATTTGCGTAATGTTGGGTGAGCCTCACACACTTTCACAGTAGTTTGTGGTGACTTTTGTATCATTTTATACAATTTTCATTCCATTCACCATTCAGATTTGTCACACTGGATAGCAAAAAACAGGACGGTGATGACCAAAATTCCAAACTAGAGGCTTGTGGTGGGGCGTGGTCTGCGGTGCCGTGCAGGGAGGGCGGATGCACCTGCATGGCATCCGTAATCACGCCGGGTTAAAACACAGGGACTCAGGTGTGTGGGGGTTGTGTTGTGGTGAGATGTGAATAAAGACGGCTCTAAATGATACTCCGTGGTCCCGCCGTGCCTTATTCTCGCCACAAGGCTTAAAAACAGTAGTCATCAAGTCACGACAGGAACATTGACAGTAATTCAAGGAATGGGGAATTGAAAATGTTTAATTTTACAAGTATGCAAGATGCACCTGAATGCATCATTTTTTTCTGTCTGTTGAGACTTTGTTAGTTGGCTTTCAGGTTTCATTAAGAACACAGATTTCACAAGGCCTTCTGCTGATTCAGTCATTAAACTGTAGACTGCTTTAGTCACGCTTAACTTCGCAGCCGGTCGTGTTTGATAGGAAAGACACGCGAAAGGAAAGGTCGACCTCTACTATTAGTCTGTGAGTAGGTGGGACAAACTGCATTATTCCACACCAGACCCTATTTGTACACACATTGTTTTTTACATATCACCCTTTCCTTTCAGTGTTGGAATTCCCCTACTACACAAGCAAAGAAAAATGAAATCCATAAAAAGGTAAAGGATAAAAGCAGACAGCATACAGATTCAAATACAGTTTAACAGTAGAAGATTCTTTTCTTTCAGCTTGCAGGCATGCATAATATAAAGCAGAATGTGCTTAAACTGGGGCAGTATGGTTTGGCAATTGTTCTGAGATTATTGCATGCAAGATGATGCAAAGTTTGCCTTGCTGCGATGTTTAAAGATCCCAGTTGGCAGCTATATACAATACGCGGCTCCTCCAGTCCTAACAAGCTCAGCCTGTCTCTTCTGTTGGTGGCAGGTTTGCCAGACAGCCACACCTTGTGAAGGACCCAGTTTCAAAGTTTCCTGACAGATCCTTTTGATTATCGTGAATGTTGGCAGCATGAAACAAAAGGCATTACAGAGTTATTTTCTACGGGAACAAAGGCACTGGCTCACCACATTCTTAGAGCAGCTATAAAAAAATGAAACTCCCAACATACTTTAAAGGGGTTACAGTGGGAGTTGCTCTTTAAAATTACTTTTCTTTTGTCAGATCTGATGGTTTGAACCCAGCTGTCCTCAAGCCAAGGTCTCTAAAAATCAGAAAGAAGATGTCTGCGTGTTATGATCTAAGCAATGTTAGGAGCTGGTGGTTTCTTGTAGTCTGCAACAATATTTAGATGGGTGGTCAGATACTGAACAACCATCCCTGTGAATACTGAGTAATACTGAGTAGGTTTGCATTCATCCAGGTTATACAGCCCGTTCTCACTGCCGAGGCGTAACATCCTGACCATTTGTCACGTCCCGCGACGTTCCTGAGGAACGCGAAAGGTGACCTTCCGCATGCTTATGCTACGTGCCAGGTTATGGGTGAAATACAGTAGAATGATGGTCCCGCGGTAATATACGTTCCAGCCATGTATTCCAGCTCTAACCCTAACCAGCACTTTAATGACGTTAAATAGTGTTTTCCAAAGCGATTTAAGTAAAATGAACGAACATGTGTAGATTGATTCCAAACGGTTCTCATGTTTCCTCATTTTTTCCGTTGACGATTTGTCACCTAGCGTTGGGAGTGAGAACTTGTTGGGTTATAGTAGTGCTGAGAGCTTGAAAAAGGCAAATGGATATTTCGCCCTTCTTCCGAGAGGCTTCTTAACCTCTAGAACAGCCAGTGGCGAGTCCGAGGGACTGGGATGAGGGGGTCGATCCAAACATCTTCATATTATGTTGTTATCAGCTCAAGTTCATTTGGGACTTGGCTGTACTTTCAGGTAACACCAGTGTACCAGCAAGTTGTGAAGACCCCGTTCCTATATGTAATGGCAGCTTGGCAATAGGCAAAGCTTCTTGAGTAAATGAAGTTCAGGCTAAAAAAAAAAAAAATCCATCAAGGTTAAAGGTCAACCAGCACCCACCCTAAAACACCTCAACGGCTACTTTAAGGTTTTAGATAAATACTGCAAAGGTTAAACATGCTTTATGCACATCCTGAATATAAACAAATGAAGACAGATACTTAATACTCAAGTTTGAGTATACTTTTATTTCTGCATGTTAAAGCAACTATAGTAAAACTAACTAACTAAATAAATAATATAAAAATAAAGGAAGGAAGGAGGTGACATTCTGTGAATGAAACCTTCTTTCAGCTGTTCGCTTATTGACAAGATGTCACTCCTCATGTTTGATTTGGCAGATGCCATATGCCCGATGCACTTCTTGAAACAACCCCAAAGGGATCTGGGAACCAGGGATTTTTTCCTAGTTAGACAAGTGTGCAAACCACACTATTGGGCCACTGGGCAAACTTCAGAGACAAAGACTGCAAAAAAAAAAGTGCAATTCAGAAAAAAGAACCCATGAAAGACACATATACATTAATAACTTTGCTCTCACATACTGTCAGAAGTAGGAGCCGTACTTTGCCTCGCATTAAATTAACTTCTTTAAATTTGGTTACTGCACTTTCAGTTAGATATTCACTGTAATTAAAATTTCCCCCAAATGTGCGTAGTCTATAACTGAAAATCAAAGGTTGTAAAATGCACAGACAATCTCAAAATCAGTTAGAAGTCACATTTATAGACCGTGTGACTCAACAGGACCCCCTGCAGCGTGAAATGTAAACAGTGCCTGAACATAGTCACCTGTGCTGCCAGCATGTCTGCCTTACTGACATGGTTGGAAATAGGTGTTGTTTGTCTTCTAATACCATTTAGAAGATATTTGCATATTTGATCTCAAGAGTTCAAATATGCTAATTTCTTTCCAACTCAGCCTTGAAAAGTGAAGCAGCATCACTCCTTCATGAAAAAATGTAAATTTTCATCTTTATTTTTGCTGTGAATTGAACAGGTTTGTTTAATAGAGTTATGCCGTCATGCCATTTCACAGAGGAGTCCACAGTAGAGTGTTACATAAAGAGGTCTCCCTAAAGATGAGAAACAGAATCACAGTGGACGAGATATCTGTGTCTTTGAACAAAAAAGGTGCCACATCAGATCACAAAGTGGAAGTGAGAACCGTACGAAAATGCATCACACATTACGAGATCAGTGAGAAAATCAGATTGAATTTAACCGTCTACATCCACACAAAGGTCCAATAAATAAGGTCGTTGCAGGGGAAAAAAAGGGGGATATGAGGGAAGTATTGACTTTAGGAACAAAATTAGAATTGATCCGGTCAGCAGAGAGATGTTTTACACTTCCTGCAGTGAATTGTTATACTCGTAGTCGAAGTAAACCTCTGGTAGAGCCATCCCCTCATTATTCTTCCAGGCAGGCGTGCAGTTCTCAGACTCGAAATGAGAGTAACTTCAGATGGCTTAAAAATCTTAATTGATGAAGCTGAGGTTGATGTGCAGGTCCTTCTCTGTCACTTTCTCTTCTCGTCAAAACGGCGCCTCTGTGAAGAAAAACCATCAGGGAGCGAGACTCTGCTGCTCTCTGCCAAGAAAGAAAAAAAGAGAAACCTTTTCTCCCAGCACATCCACATCTCCACTTTAAAGCGGAAAGATAAACTGTGACACTGTGGGATGTCCTCAGCTAATCCTTTTGAGAACACAAACAAAATCCCACCCCAACAATCCTGTGTTAATGCTGATGAAATCTTTAGGAACAAGGAGGCTTACAGCAGCTAAGTATTAGCTGATTAATATTCATCTATTCATTTATTGCTACTAATTTAAAAAGAATTTAGAAGTGATGTAGGACAGTTTGGTTTAGCTTTTCAACTTCTTTTCGTCTTAGAGGACCAAACAGCAAATCCTCTTTTATAAAAGTCCGTAAGTCATGTTTTTTCTTTTTTCTAACTTAATTTATTATAGGTATATCCAGTCTAATCCAATCCACTCCAATTTCATCTAATATGAAATATGAAATTCCCATCAAAACCGCTCAACAATCTTCATGTGACATTTTCACACACGTTAAAGGTTCGTTTTATTACCGACAAACTGTGTCAGTCGGGCAATTTTCGTGTCAGCATGATGAGGGAACCTCATGATGACAGTTTCAAAACCCCTGGAGTCAGACATGTTTTCCAAAGTGAGACAGGAACATGTCAAATATAAATATGTTTGTGTGGATTTCATAAGATGTGTTTCACAGTGAGCACTGAAGTTCAGTCTTGACAACAAAATGTCTTACTTAGCCTAAAGCTGCATTAGCTAAAATCCATCCATCCAAAATCTATAAGGCGAAAAAAAAAAAAACTTGCTGTAAGCAGTCAACCCTCTACCTGCAGCCTGTCCCTATCTATTTTAATTCCCTTCCATAAACATGGGCTTATGCATATGTTTCATAAACTAAGAACAAGCCAGTACGTTTTAGATTGTCCAGAATAAACAGGGCCCAACAGAGCTGTGGCCCTAAAACATTCATTGGGTAACAGTTACACAATTGTGTCTTTAATAGAAGTGGTCAGGATAATATATAAAAATCCATCCATCCATCCTCTGCTGTTTATCTGGGTCTAGGTCGCTGAGGCAGCAGTCTATAGAGATGCCCAGACCTCTACTCAGCCACCGGCCTCTAGCTTTTCTGGGGGAATGCCAAGGCCTTCCCAAGCCAGCCAAAAGTCATAATCTCTTCAACATGTAGGTTTAGGGTCTCCTCTTAGTTGCTTGAGGAGAGACCCCTTCCACTTCTTTGGTGTCCCACCAAAGAAGTGGAAGAGGTAGCCGTGGAAAGGGAGGTGTGGGCATCTCTTCATAGACTGCTGTTCCAATTCCCAAGGCCCAGACCGACAAAAAATGGATGGATGGTGCAGATGGTGTCCTGTTGTTTGATAAAATACAAAGCCTACTTTGTATTTTACTTGCTCAGTTTAGCAGGTCCACATGCATGCTGCTCCTTACACTTTAAACATTGTGCCTAACTCATGATATCATCTTTAATAGTAGTGGAGGGGGGTAACTTTATTATACCTGCTCTGTAAATACAAGTCTGAATTTCAGAATTGTTATTTATCCATCTTCTTCTTGGCATGCAGTCGTGATTTTGGTTATCACTACCTTGGGTGTTAATTTGAGCAGTAAAAGCGTGGAGGCTTTTCTTATCCCTTGAACGCTTCGTGACACTGCTGTCAGCCCACATTCATATCAGATATTTATTACATCCAAGCAGAGATGTAAACAGTGATCCAAAAAAATCAGACAGGAGCAGTAATTTGGAAACAAGCCCAAAACCCACATTGTAAATGTAGCTAGAGAGTGCAGAAAAACGGCAAGCCATCATTTCTCAGCTGTCTGCCAAAAGCGTGCACAGGAAGCTGCTACTATAAGATGAACATAATAGAATGCTAATAAATCCTTTGGAGATCACCGGGAGTTCAGACTGATGTTTCCCAGAATGCTCATCAGTCAGACATGTGAGGGGTTGACTTACTCCTGGAAAGCATCTTGTTTCACCGTTGCTTTGCTTCATCTTGCGAATAACTGACATTCCTTTTTTTTTTAGACTGATGTAAATAATTACAGACTGCAGCTATCATTTACAACTTCACTGTTACTCAAACTGGCAACACATCACTCCTCCAGCGTTTTCCTGCTCACGATGTCCTGTTTTCCCAGGACATTCCCGACAGTCCTGGCTAGTTATCATCTTTACTGCGCTGCTGTAATGCATGAAAAATTATATAATTTAAAACACATACTGGTACTTAGCCATAGTTTTTTAGGCGTTACTTTGAATTTAATCCTCGTGAAATTAAGTTTGTGAATGGACTTTTAAGCATCCTTTCATTAGTTTCAATGCACAAATCACTTGCTACATGTTTTTATATGAAACCTGAAAGGTCAAATGGCCAACATACTCATCCTTTCTCCAAGGGTTTGACTTGTCTTTGACTCTAATATAGAATATAATTTACAAAGTTATATTCAGCTACCAGTCCTGTCTACACACTGGTTGAAATCTGATCACTGCAAAGCCATAAAGCCGTTCGGTCATATTTCACGCTCTATAGATTACACTAGTCAAGACAGAAATGTGCCATCACAGGAAAGTTAGAAGTAGACAGATGAAACCATGCTGGAAATGCACCCCTCCACTACACAGCTGAGGCACTGGATCTCCTCGTTGTGGAAGAGTTCAGAGTTTTTCCTGAAATATTTCTTCTGTCTGTTGCATTGCAGCAAAACAGGAGGAAGGTTTAATTTTTCACACAGTTTTTGCTTACTTGTTACTTTTCGATGAGCAAATCCTTGATTTCTTAATGACAGGACTCTACATAACAACCATTTCTCATGGAATGCTCTGTGATTAACGGCAAAACTGTCATGTATCCAACGTCAGTCTAAACAGTGACGGGTTGGAACTAATTGGGAAAGAAAAAATATGACCAGGCAACATTAGGCCTACACAAAAACAACATTAGTTAAAGATGGTAGTGATGATAATGATGATGAACAGTTGGTGGACTAATGCCAATAAAACTTAATTTGATTGTATAGAGCGATATTACTACAACTAAATAATGTCATTATCAGAGATGGGCAGTAACGCGTTACAAGTAACTTTCTTCTTCCAGTCAGAGAATGTTGCATATAATTTAATGTTTGCTTCATGCGTAAAGTTAAAAGATTAAAACTAATAAAACTAGCTAGTTTATTGTGATGGTGCCGTTTTTTTTATTATGTTGCTCTTTGTTGTTTGCTTTCTCTTCTGTTTTTTTTCTCCATACAGGTGACCCAGGTGTTTTTTTTTTTGTTTGTTTGTTTTTCTTTCTTCCCCCCCTTCTCACCGTCTCTTCTCCCCTTTGGTTTTCTTTCTCTCCCTCTCTTTCTTTCATTCTTTCTCCCTGTCCTATCCCCCAGTCATGTCTGTCCCGTTTGTAGCAACTGAAAATAAAATAAATTCATAATTATAATAAAGGTCAATCAAATGGACCAATATGGCAAGGCCATGATGATCCACTTGGTAAAATAAATCCACTTGGCATCTTTCTTGGCCTTAAGACAACAATTCTGATGGCTAAAGATCCAAACGGGACACAAAAAAGCAAAAACAAACAAACAAACAAACAAAAAAAGATTGTGTGGCAGGGGACAGTTGATGATGTGGCACACTTCCTTGCTGGCATACTCAGGATGGCTAAGAGGGAGTGTTGTCTTTCAAATGTAAATCCCAGTTAAAAATGATCCAGACATTTAAAAAAAAAAAAAAAGTAACGGGATTACTTTTGGGGGGAAATAATCAGTAATTAGTTACTGATTACTTTTTTCAAGTAACTTGACCAACACTGGTTATCACAGTGGCATATAGCAGTCACATTTAATGTGATGCAAGACCCTGTGGACTGTATCAACTGTAAACCCACACCTGATGAACTGACAGGTCAGTTACATGTAGTCCTTAGTTGATGTGGGAATTCCTGCTTATTATTTTTTTAATGCTTGTAATCTTTTGAGCACAGCTTTGAGGCGATGAATGGGCTAAAAATGCCAGAAAGAGCTCATTAACATCAGGTACATTTGTAAATATATATACTTGAAAAATCGCCTTAACTGGAGTTTAAATCTCTACTCTAATCCTTGCATATGGCCATGACTGCAAATACTATAAGAATGAGATCATGAGGTTACAAACGCAAACAGCTGGAATGAGTTTCCTTCATATGGGTTGAGCTTAAAGTAAGATAGGTGTTATAGTTTCTAGGGATGCACCGATCAACCAGCCAGGGACTTAATTTGGCCAATTTCCAGCTTTCTCGGTCCGAACGTATGAGCATCTGGTCAGCCTGCTGCTTACAATTATGAGCTGATTGTTTCATGCATACACAACATCCACACAGTGGCGCATGCAAATAGTTGCACACACACTCACAGCCACACACTAATATATTTATAGTGTTAAAGGTTGTCACAGTATGTAAACACACAAAGTTTGTTTAAATAAAACGTGCGACAACACAATGAAAACGCTTGCGACAACAGACCGAATCAGACACGGAAATCCCCCTTAGCTTAATATTTGAAAGAAGCTAACAAAGAAAAAGTGACTAAAGCCAAAGCTATCCAGAGCCCAAAGCCAGCCACAAGCCAGCAGCAGGGATCAAAACAAAGGATCAAAATTTTCAAAGCAATTTTTTTTTCATTATGAAAATAATATTTTGCATCGGACAATTTTTTTTCTTGATGTAATTCTTAGAAAGGAAATAGCAATGTGCTATTTGTCATGTGCCAAGAGAATTGCAATCCATGTATCTCTAATAGTTTCCAAGTTTGTGGGTTTCCTCTAACCTATGGGAGAATTTTGAGACGCTATTAGGACAGTTTGCCCACAAATAGCCAATTAACAGCTGAAACAGGAAACATTTAAGCCAATCATGTTGTTACTCACAGTGAATGTTCTGTGTTCTGTATTACAACTATTTCTGCGTCATAGTAGAAGGCATAGATTTCAACCTCTGATTGTGGTATAGTGACTTTTTTTTCTTGTTCTTCGAGTCTGGGTCTGCCAGAGGTTTCTTCCTGTTAAAATAGATTTTTTCTTCCCTCCGTATTTGCTCATTGAAAACCTCAACAACCAGAGGACAATCTACTATTGTAGGGTCTTTACATACCTCATGGCATCAAGCACCTTAAGGTAAATACTGTTGTGATTTGGCACTATATAAACAAAATAAGATTTATTTGAATTGAATTGCTTGTGTGGGATGAGTAGAGGTGGGTAGAGGCTAGGGCCACTAAGGAATGTATAATGTAATACATGCGGAGCAGAAGTACAACTTGCTTTTTAAACCTTATTTTTGTGCAAAGCCAACAAACTTTTAAACTGACTTTCCTTGAAGCCAGAGGAATTATCACGAGTCTGCTTATTTAGCCTGCTGACTGACTGAACTCGTACATTTTTTTTGTTTTTTGGTCGTGAGCTCAAGGTGACAGCTTGGATAAATAATAGTCTGAATGCTCTACTGAACTGAATAAGCCTCGAACATCAGACTTATTGTGGCTGCACTGACAACAGTTTGAATGGTGCTGTCTTCTCATCACTGCTGTAATTAGTGAAATGCATTTGAACTGAAAAAGCAGACTACAAAAGCAGAATCTTCATAATCCTTCAAATTATTTAAATCAGTTGAGTGATCTTTGATTTCCATCCCTACTGTTCAGTTTCCTCCGTTCTGTCATCAGAACTCACTACATGTCACATGGTGACGACTTGCTTTATATCACATGCTGTTTCCGCGCATCACTTCCTCTATAACACTTCTGAATTAGGACACCAAGCTGTAGTGTGAATCAAGCTCTATTTTTTGATGATGATCATATTTCTGGGGGGGGGGGGGGGGGGGGGGGGACTGGGAATTTAAGTGACAGCGTGCGCTTCAGAGCAGAGCTTTGTGCGCTCTGACACCTCTCCCTCCTCTCGCTCTCTGTAGAGGTGTGGGATGATTTCAGAGTGAGCTGTATAGTTTCAGAGTCACAAAGATTCGGGCATCTCAATGCCACTCTTCCACTGAGCTCACACTGATGTTTCTATTACACTTGTCGCCATGGAGACCAACATCCTCTCCCCCATATTCTGCTGCATCTCTAAATCTTTTCTGTTTCCCACATATGTACCGCCCAAAGTAGTGGCAATGAGACTGTGCCCTTTTTAATGCTCTGTGCGGATTTCCCTTGTTCCTGCAAAACTGAGAGGAAGTGATGTGCTTTGAGAATACTTATTATCGTCTGTATTTCCCACTCAGGCAGTTTCATTTCAGATGTGAAATCTCACTGCGGGCAGCTAGTGCGTGATTTGCACTGATGCAGCACACATTGTCATGCGTCTACAGTGACAAATAGCATTCTTCTCACCTTGGGGCATTGTTGACTTCTCACAGGAGCGTTGTTTGTTACTGAAAATGTGGTTCAGACTAGCTTGGCACTTCCCAGAACAACCCCCACTCCTTGGTCTTTTCTCACGTGTTGAAATTTATTATTGGCAGGTCCTCGGTGATATCAGATCCCTTCGCCCTATTGCCCCACAGCAAGTCAAATGCAACAACAGCAGAATTGATTATATGTGGACCACAGAGCAGCACTCAGAAAATGTGTTTACTGTAGTCTCCCTCTCGTCTAAATGCCAAGAATCAGCTCTCAGCAGACGCTCGCCTGCCCGATGAATGTTTAATGAGTCACAGAGCTTCTATAACTGCCCGCACAAACACATTTTCAAACAGGTAGATCAGCAGCGTGTCAGTCCTGAGGCATTAAAAAAAAGGTAAATGCAGGAAAGTATTTTTGCAGAGTTATGTCTGTTTCCTGGTTTATATCCCTGGACCAGCTAGATTGTGTTTTGATGATTAGCTTAGCAGGTAACTGGGAGCAATTTAATTATAGATTCATGTAATAATACACAGAATCTTAAAATCTATATAGTCGATAAGAGTCATACTGACAGATTTCTTTTATTTACTACAGAAGCATTTCACCGATCTGGCTAACTTACTACTACAAAAACACAACCTCCTTGACAAAGGTAATAATGATAATAATCATAAAAATTATTATATGACCCCTGGTAAAGTGTACCAGATGTGATGTAAAAAAATATATTTTAATGTTTTCCTGCATTTTGTGCAACAAACAAAATGTTATGTTGCTTGTAGCCGTCTGATAACACCTGCATCCTCAGTAAATTCTGCTGAAGTGCCCTTAAACCACACAGGAGTACCATCAAACTGTCCATCAATGAAACAATGACAGGATGAAATGAAGCAGCTGGATTCACCTATTTTAGTCCAGGACACTCACACTCTCAACACAAATATTTGAATCCTTTTTCCTCTCACAATGTTTTGGTGATTTATAGTTTTGTGTATTAATTTAGATTTTCTGGGTTGTTGTTTTTTGTTTTGTTTTTTGGGGGGGCGGTAAAATATACACAGCAAATTCAAAAGTGTTAAATTTTTTGGTGTTAATAGTCTCCTTGCAAAAGTAGAGTTAATTTTACTCTAAGCAGAGTCACATTCTTTTAATGTAACTCTGAGGTGTAAAATGATAGTAGTTAAAATCGAGTGTTAAAAATGAGTGTTTCTCTGTCAAATCTGGAGGTGTTACAATGGAAACATTAACTCTTGACCTCTTAACTCTGAACTCCTACAGGGGCTATGACACCAACAGAGTAAATTCACAGACTCCGCCCCCAGCACGGCTCCAATCGAAGCTGAAGTGAAGCCGTTTCAGAACATTTTGCTCTACATATTTGAGTTGTTTGCCATGCTTGGTAAGTCATTTTTTCAAAGATTGTTTCAATTATTATTAGCTATTACTTCTGTGGCTCTTTGGAGTTGAGACAAAGCTGTGTGAAAGGCATTAGCCATGTTGCTCGCTGATAGCATAATATTCTGTCTTAGCTAGCTGAAAGGTATTGTTTGCGGGCAAATACCACAGCCTTGAAAAAAAGCTTGCATGTGAATTTTCAGTCAAACCTTTGGTCAAATACACCTAAAACAATGTGTAGAATGTGAAATGTTGGTATAATGGTGCTACTTGAAGCCTGAAAACGATCGCCCATAAAAAAAAAAAACAAAAAAAAAACGAGCAAACAGCAGTAGCAGATGTCCTGACTGGATTCTACGTTAGCATAGATCCCTTCAGAGATTTGTGCACACGGTTTAGGTAAAAATGAAAAAAGTTGAGGTTTTACATTTAGTTCAGTATTACCTGTTGCCTGTGTCTTTGTTTTTTGGGAAAATACTTTACACAAGTAATGGCTCAAAGAGGATTCCTTTTTTTTTTACTGTGCTGCAATTGTTTACTGGATTATTTGTGCCATTAATTACTGTCAACTAATTTTTATTCGATCTCCACACAGGATATGCTTGTGAAGATGGAATATGGGGGAGAGCAGAAGTGCGTTGAAGTTCCACAAAGGGATGAATGAAGGACATGCATATTGTATTGAAGAAATAAGTGATGAGAATGCTGTTATTTGCATTTACCAGCTCATCTATGTCAGACCTTTTGATAAACAAAATTCTAATGAAAGTGAGAACATGTATACTGTTACATCTTTCAGAAAATGTTTTGAAATTGTGGTGCACAGTTCAGAATAAATGTTTTTCAAAAACCATTGCATCTTTTTAGTAAATGTTTATTTCCAAAAGAAATTTCTAGAAGTTCAGAACAGTAAAATTCCCGCTTTTTAGAATGAATTAGAAGATAACTCTTACGTAGTTAAACTAAAATACTCTTTGAGAGTTAAAATATAAACTCTTAACACCAAGTGTTAAATTATCAACTCCAGACAGATTTGGTGTTTAACACTAAATCAGAGTTAACGTACCAACTCTCCAAAAAGAGTTAAATTAGCACTCTCTGGTGTGGACCCATATAGACACTTTAATAGTGTTGAAATCAAATCCGACAGTGTTAATTTGGACATGCTGGATTTGCTGTGTACTTGATTAAGAATTGACCTGCGATAAGCTCACAAAAGCTTTTAACAGAAGGAAATGCTGAGAGAATGATGCTGTGAATTTTTCAGCGTTGCACGACATGAATTGTCGACATGAGTAATTCTAACTACTAGAAATATGCCATTTCTCTTAGATGATCATGCTGGTGGTGTTAGAGTGCGACAGTTACCTGCAGAAGTGTCACGTGGACGTTATGTAACACCACACAGACTTTCTAACAAGGAGCTGGCAGGCTTTAAGAGTGTTTGAACTCTTATGCACTCTCACATCCACCTCTGTTGAGTAATGAGGGCTGCTGTGCATGTGTGAAATACACTAAAATTTCATCACATATGAAATTCTTTATTGTTTGTCAGATTTTCTGTCCCACTTCCTCTTGTCCTCTTTCTTCCCTTTACCTTTTTTTTCATCCCCACTGCTTTTCTTGGATTAAATGAACTGGTTAATTTTGTATCTCCAATCTGGAACATTTGCAATGCAATAATTTGCCAGTCTTATAAATCCATAATTTAGTCACTGGAGAACACAGAAAACATTAAATGTTTATTGTGAGAAAATGTACCACTTTTGAAAAAAGCATTTAGCTTATTTTAAATTGATGGCAGCTCTCAAAAAGGATTGGATGGGGCATGTAGCATCCTTGAATGCCACCCAGTGCACGCTACACTCAACTGCGTGTGTTGCAGATAGTGGGCTTACAGGATGTTACACCCATACCTCTTCTTCACGCTGTGCCCAGCCAGGACCTATGGGCTAAGGCCACCAGAGGCAACCCTTGGGCACCCTCCCCAGGCCTGGCTCCAGGGTGGGGCCCCAGTAACCTTATCCTAAGCAAGGTAAACTGGTTCCATGGTTTGCCTCTCACAGGTTGCCTGATACTCTCTTCATCTGGCCCTTCATCCAGAACCAATTTGCCTTGGTCCTGTGCACCCTCACAAGCCTGTCCTCCACCATGGTAAGGCGGTGATTCACAAGCATCTGAACTACCATTAAAGAACAATAACAAAACCAAAACATTTAGATCTCTGTGGAATAAAGGTGTGGTATGGTGAAATTAGATACTACTGCACAAATCAAACAAACTACTACAGCCGTCAAAAAGTTCTGAAAATATATTAAAAATTAGTTGCAACTCTGCCTGATAAAGCTGACATGCCATAAGTGTACCCCAAGTAAGCCGTCATTTAAGAGCAGTTTGGGGTGGAGGAGATCTTTGAAGAAGCGTCCCATAGTTCCCAGTGAATATCAGATTTCTTTTTATCAGTTTTTTGCTGTAAAGACCTGTACTACCATGGCAGTAATTTCTCACTGTGAGTCATTATATCTGCCACTAAATACTGCTGGACTCAGATAAACACCTAGAGCACAGATAGAGCTGAGACCTTTATGTGAACCAAGCATAAGGAAACCTGACCAAATGAAAACATCTCTTTCAAAGTGTCTCTCTCTCTCTTACTCAGTTTTTAAGGTTAATCCTTTTGTATGTTTTGCTCTTAAATACCTTTGAGCAAGGCATCTGACCTGTTGTCCTTGTCAGTTCCCAGTGTACGTCTATAGCCGGCGCTGCTGAAAGCATCACACTGACTGACTTTCCTGTGATAAATTAATGGAGGAAGAAAATTTTTATCAAAATCATCAAAGGCTATTAATGTTTCCAAGGCTACCGTGTTTCTCAAACTGACCCAGCGCTACTCACTCCCCCGCTACCACCACAAAACCAACCACCTCCTAACATTTCTACAGAATTTTGTCATTTTCCGACATTCAGCTCAGCTTTGACATCCCAAAAACCTTGGGGAGAAAAAAGCTCACTGGGTTAGTAACCACGCCCCATCATTGATCCTGACACTACATAATAATCAGTCGAGCTTTTTGCATCCTGGCTCCAACGAAAAGACCGACACACTGAATGCAGAGAACGCTGAGACGAGCAAGCCTGTTCTTTAATAATAATAATGAACCAAACTACTTTAAAAACATCTTTTAAACAATAATAGACGTATTTATGCTTTAACCTTGTAGTCAGACAGGCTTTATTTCCCCCTTTGCTCAGAGCTGAAAGCTCTCATCTGCATAAGCTACATTTAAAATATACAGTATTTTCCACAGTTCTGCTGACTGACAGATGATGAAAGCGGAATATATTACAAAGTGTTTTTGAAGTCTACATCAGCGTTGAAACAGGCGTAATGTTTCCTGGGAGATTGATTCACTTTGAAACTCTTCTCCTTCTGTCATAACTTTGCTTGTATCAGTGTTTTTTCCTATACGCTTACAGGCAGTTTGTTAGCATCAAGCAAAACAAGTTGAAGAGGCAGAAAATGATTCATATGAAAAATTAGCAGTATTAAAAATAATTTAGCCTTTGGCAGATGAAATAAACACTAACATCCTCTGCTTTCTGTACCTACAAATCTTCTCTTACATATTAATGTTTTAACTTGATGTTAATTTCATCAATTCTACATTTAGAAGCTACCGACACCAACCGAACCTCTGGTGCTGGGGCTTTGTAGATTGTACGCTTGACTTGTCAGAGCGCTTTAGACTGTGTGACTCTGGGAGAGAAATGTGGTGATGGTGGTGTTCAAAAGACTGGCCCCATTTTTCATTGTGAGACGCATCCACCAACAGCAAGATTTAGAGCTTTGGAGACAAAAGAGGCGCTTCTGAAAACTCTGCAAGTGTTAGAAGTTTAGGATCAAAGAGCAACGTAGATAGATGACCTGAGAGGCTCTCCTTGCATTTTATTCTTTGATTCTTGGGCTGCCGTTCACCGTACTGTTATTGCACTGCTGGATCTGACCAAAATAGATATCATACAGCCTGAAACTGGCTACGGCCAAGCTTTTGTTAGACTTGTCTCACACAACGTGCAATTAAATTGCAGGATTACTGATATGTCTGTACAGCAGGGGCGGGCAATTAATTTTCTCAAGGGGCTGCATGTGAAACTGGGACTGTTGTGGAGGGCCGCACCAATAAGCTAAATTCAGTTTTGCTCGGTATTCATTTTATCTCTTTATAAACTGCTACTGGTAAGAATAGATGTTACAATTAGGCAACGAAAATGGCACAGTACAAACTGCAACATTTTTTCACTACCAAATCAACATTTCCAAAACCAATTATGAAAATAAATTGCATGTTTTTGTAAAATTTTGAAGACTTGCTATTTTGCTCATAGTTCAGTTACTTTATCTGCAGATTAGGAAATAGGAATAGGAAATGCGATGGACCGTCATGTGAACAGCAAATGTAAGAGCTGCCTTGCATTCTGCATCTGGGAGTCCCACATTATCCTTGCCTTTGTTTTCACAAAGCTCGTGAATTTCTGCTCTCATGTCCCATACTCTTTTTAGCCCAGGCTGAGCCACCTGACACCCGTGTGTTAGCCTACGTCACCATGTTCAGTCTCATTTGCCTCCAAAAGTGCAATAAACGGCCTTTACATATTCAGTGCTCTCCTCACCCTCATGAACAACTTGCATAACACGTCCTAGTGTATTATACAATGCAAAAATATCCATTCATTGCTGGGTTCATTTGAGTAAATCTATCTTTCATCCACTTCAATAGGATGACATTTTTTCTTTTTCACATTTGCAACACCCATTTGTTGTAACACCTGCCAGTTTGTCCCACTGCATGCTGGAACATTCAAATGTAATTATCAAATATAGAATATAATGTGGGTTTAATTCTAGGCTAGGCTAGGACTGAGTTTGTTTTTTGGTCCATGAATTTCTAGTTTCTAGTATTTTATGTGTTAGCACTAATCAGATGTTATCTGTATCGTGCAGTCCATGGAAGCATCATACTAAGAAAACAAGTAGTATCAAGTCATGACATTTGAAGTAAAATGTTTGAGGTCTGAAGATAACATTCGGACCAGAAATATGTAAACTTTTGCTGTTCTGTCATCCTACTTGAATTGTGAGTTGAGACAAAAGCCCCAAAACCTAAAAACAGGTCTAATATGCTGATTGTTTCCAAATTCTTGTCTGTGTATAAAAGTATTCCCTCCAAAACCCAGCTGACATTTTAGACATTCAGAACAAAAGTGAGAACATGTTACAGATTATTAGTGTAACCATAAAACTTGCAGACAAATTCTAAAAACTGTCAATGTGGTTCACCCTCTCTATCATTAACAGACACATTACACTGCATCACATGTGACTTGAGCTTTTTACCGCTCTTTTTGTGGAGCATGTCATGCATAAAAAATGTTGCTGCAGTTAGCCACCCACTTGATGTCATCCCCCACTTAATTATACAAGTCAGGTTTCTAGAGATGAAAGTTTGGGTTGTCATATCTTGTTTTGATAGTTGTTTTTTACTGATACCACCTCTCAGAACTAAAACTTGCATCACCGCCTCCCCGCTATGTTTCCTTCTCTTCGCTTGGTTAAACAAAAAAAATCACAGCTGTCAAAAAAGAAGCTAAACTTCAATTAACACTTTTCTTCCCACTCTTTACTGCAGGTCCTGTGCGTGTCCTTTAGTTTAAATCATAAACTGATCATTTTTGAATGCATTAAATGAATTCAAGTACTTGCATGAAGAACTTGGTTTCATGTCCAGAATAAAATCAGTTAGACGGCAAAACTCGACCAATCTAAACTGGTCTGCCTTGTTTGTGTCAGTGTTAGAATTTAATCCTCAACAATAATCTGAGCATTAGGATTAGGCAGAGACCTTGTTGCCATTTTTTACAACACTTCAGTGATGTTTCATTCCAAGCTGATGATGCTTTGTCCCTGTAATATTTCAGCTGTCTGGTGGACTTCTATGACTTCCATGTATTGTGTAGGCATGCAGCCTCAGCTTACAGCTCTTCACCTGTGCAGTTATGTCAATCATAACTAGCTAGCTTTCGCTGTAAACAATACATGGAATGCCACAACTGCTGCTTTATGTTAATTAGGCTGCAGCGCTTTTTCAAGGTGTTTATTCCGCATTTGATGTTGATGCAAACAAAGTTTTGTCACAAAGGCAAATTTTGGTGATCATAATTTACATATGGATGACATACATAGACGCTGAACGTGACAAGTAAGGAAGAAGCAGGGTACAAACATACGTAATGCTGGTTTTATGCTTGCCACGCACCCCCTCCACATCGGTCGCTTTGTGCGGCGCTGCAACATCATCTCACCGTCACTTCTATTTATGCAAGCTGTTAAAATGCACAAAGCTGTTGCGGTATTGTCCTGAGTGACAGGTGTCGCCACAAAGACAATACCACCACATAGGCGCTGATATAGCAAGAGAAAAAGTCAAAAGTTTTCAAACTGTTGCAACATATCCAGTTGTATATCTGAGTTTCTGTACTGGAATATTATTTTTAAAAGGCGGTAAAATATGACTGTACATTCGTGTCTTTCACCCAGCTGTGGCAGTGGTGGCAAGTTACAAATATCAAGAGATGCACGACCGACCGAAGTGCCACAAATACGGTGGTGTACGCCAGAGGATGTGATGTCAAATAAAAAGACCGGCATATTGATGCATAGGCTATAAACAACTTTGTAGTAGCATTTCTATGTGGGTGAGAATTATGTCCTTGGCAGTTCCAGGTATAAGGTGACCGTTATTGTTATTCGTTTGTTTGCCTTTTTGTTTCACTCAAACTAAATTCACTATATGACGAATAAACGCATTTTAGGAAAAGTCATGAATTTTAACAGTGATAAATGATTTTTAAAATTCAAAGGTGTCACAATCACTCCCGTGGCAGTTCAAGTATTAAACTATCAAAATGTATAATCTATTGTGGAAAAAAACAACAACAAAAAGGCTGCTAGCAACACTCTGTGAATGTAAAGTTGCTTTTCCACAGTAACACGCACTCTGTGTCAGAACAGAACAGCTGTTTGGCATAGGCCTGCTCTCCTTGCTTCAGCCTCTTAGTAGCCTAAAATTAACCCCACAGCAAGTCATACACACTGCTGCCACTGTGAGGAGAACAAGTGAAAGAAAGAGAGGGAGAAGCAGAGCGCTGACTGTGTTTTGGTCTGCCGTAATCAGTGACTGAACTCAAGGGACAGATATAAGCTGAAACACTTAAAGTAAAAGTCGTAACATTTTCCTGATTCTTATTTATTTTTTTCTTCTGGCTCTTTCAGGGTGTTTTTTTTTTTTGTACAGTTAGCATTTGATTATGACAATAAACCATAAAGACATATGTATAACTGCTAGCTTTATAGTTTTGCTTAAAAACATCTTAAAAACAATGCATATTCAAAAAAATGTGATTAGCTTATGTGTATCTTGTTACTACCATATTCACCACATCAGAGAGCCACATCATCTCTGTGTGCTGCAACCAAACATGCAGCATGAGCGCATGAATACTCCTTGCAGGTCTTGCAATTGCACATGTTCCCATTCATTTTTAATCACATCTACCCCTCATGTACAACAGCAGGAAGATGGTAACTGTTGGAGTCTAAGAAACTTGCTGGCCGCCTCCACCTTGATGAATAAGTAAACACATCGAACCAGGCAGAGATGCAGTTGGTGAAATTCCCAGCTGGAAGCAAGAAGATTTGCTTTCTTCTGGAAGAAATGCTGTTTACTTGCTGATAATTCCACTGCTCGCACTCTCTGAACTCTATTAACATTTTCCTTTGAGTCTGGATTCCTGCATCAACTTTAATTCTGGCCGGGAGATTCAATTTTAGTGCCTCAATCATACTCAGAGCAACTCTAATTAAAACATATGCAAAAATCTTCTCGGTCTTGACAGTTGCCTTTAAATAAAGTGGCTTTTGCATAACTCTTTATTTACCTGAGTTTCTGATTCAAAGCGCCTGACATGCCTGCTGTGTTGTTAAACAACTACTCTGCCAATCAGCCAGAGATAGAGCAACAGTGGGTTTTTCCTGTTGAGAGATTGTGTTTAGTGTGTCCTCAGTGATTCAAGTGGGCAGAGAGAGTTTTTTAAGGGAATCTCATGCATTAAAAAATTACAAATGTGATAACAGGTGTTGCAAATTTGCTTATTTTTCCTTGGAGATGGGATGAGATTATTGTTAAACAAACTGGTTAGGCTGCTTTCTTTCTGCTAGATTTTAAATATATATATGTTTTAATATATATGTTACTGTTGGTTTTCAGCATTGCATGATATGCTCCATAGACCAATAATCCTGTTTCTCCTTTTTGTAGTCAAATCATAGATAGATAGAGCTTTAAAAACAAATAATAGAACCTTGAAATCGACGCTGTACTTACCTTGCAGCCATGTAAAGATGCAAGTATTGGAGTAATACTGTCTCTCTTTTTGATCCCTGTCAAAATCTTTGCAGCTGCATTTTGAACACGTTGCAGGCAGAACAGACTTGACTGACAGTTGCCTAAATAGAGAGAGTTACAGTAATCAAGACATGACAAAATAAAAACATGGATAACTCTTTCCAGGTCCTTAGATGATAAGATAAGTTTAAGTTTAAAAATGTTTGTCTTGAGTTGGAAAAAACTGCCATGAAACAACTGAGTTTAGTCTTTTGTCCAGCTTGAGAGTAGAACTGAAAATGAAATGAAGTTGATTGTGGGCACAAGTTATTTATTATAAGACAGACTTGCGGTTGGCAAAAATTATAATCCAGCAGTTTATGTCACTAAGACAATCTGAAACTTTCTGCAATGTACCATCATCACCTGGCTTCAGAGAGAGATGTTGTTGAGGTCCCTTGTAAGGGATCTCAAAACTGGATTGTAGGTGACAGGTGTAGGTGATTTTTGGCCACCCCCTCTGTTCAAAGATGGTTGTTCACATCGAGCATAGATGGCTTCTTTCACTCCCCTGTCAAACCACCATCTGTCTTCTCTGTCCAAAATGTGAATATTGGCATCCTTGAAAGAGAAGAGGAAAGGAAGGAAGACGAGTTTCTCCAGAACCTTAGACAGAAATGGCAGCTTAGAAATGATAAATCCAAACCAGTCTTTTTAGAAGCGGCTAGACAATAGTTTAAGAGAATGAGGAACAGTCCCTTTGGAGACACTGCTATAACAATAGCGAGGGTGTTGGGGTCAACTGTCTTCACCACATCTCTGAAAAATGGCGTAGGGAACACGTCCAGAGAGGAAGTAGTTGTTTTCATGTGCATGATTATATCAGTAAGATTAGCTAAAGAGACTGGTTTGAAATAAGTGAGAAAAGAAGAGCATGTTTGTGGCTCACAGGGGTCTTGAGATTAGAGCAGAATATTTGCTCTGATATTATAAATTATTTTAGTAATGAACCTCGTGTGTGTGAGGCAGTCTCAGCAATGGCTGTAGTGGTGGGACGCAGGACAGAATTAATTGTGTTAAATAGGACTTTAGGATTACCAGAATTCTTAGTGAGATATTTAGCTCTTTCTGCCTTGATGGTGCGCTAATAGTTATTCAAATAGTCTCTAAACACATTCTACTTTCCTGTCTTACTGCATGAGTGGCATTATTTAACCAAGTTTTAGTTTATACCGTCTGCATTTGAAATGAACGATTGAGTCCATAATGTTGGTGCGAGGTGAACTACAGCATGCAAGTAGCTCATCAGGAATATTGCGATGATTAGAACTTCCATT
Organism: Astatotilapia calliptera; assembly: GCF_964374335.1. Classification (NCBI taxonomy): domain Eukaryota; kingdom Metazoa; phylum Chordata; class Actinopteri; order Cichliformes; family Cichlidae; genus Astatotilapia; species Astatotilapia calliptera. The sequence continues at coordinate 46,927,482 of NC_137428.1, forward strand.
AATAAAGGAGATGTAGCAAAAGCAGCAGATAAATGGGGAAGGTTGAGACGTTTAGGGTGTATTAAAAAGGGGATGAGGGTTTGTTTAGGTGAGTGAGGAATGGGAATATTGAAGAAAATGAGTTTATGATCAGATGGACACGCATCAAACAAGATGAGGTCTGTGTGTCCTTGCTTGTATGTAGGGCCATTGACAGACTGGGTTAAATTAAATGACTCCAAAGTTGTAAAAATTCAGCAAACTAAGGTTTGGAGGTGTAAATATTGAAGTTACCAAGAATTAGAAGCTTCGTTGTCACAAACGAAAAGTCTGAAAATTCCTGGATGAAATCTTTGATAAGAACACGTCTATACACTAAAGCGCCGAGTACAGGAGAGGACAGATCCGTCACAAACAGCTCTAGTACAGAAGTACTGTAGTCCTTTCTGAGCATCACTCTGCATTCAAAGTGATCTCTGAAAACTGTTGTGGAGGTGGCCTGGCAACATGAGGTTGCTATGAGGTTGCCAGGTCACCTCCACAACCTGTTGTCGGGGAGGTGGTAACCTCGTGTGTTGAGGAAATTACAGTTTTCAGGAGTCAGTTTAACAAAAGGAGCTAAATCACCGGCTGGTAGCCAAATTTCTGTCATAACAAAAGGCGAAACCATAGGAGACAAAGAGGTCATGGAAGATGAAAGTCTTATTCACCACAGAACTTTCACTGAACACCATTTAAGGGGCGGAGAATCCAGTCTAGTTGAGAAAAATTAGAGACTGTCCAGATGGATGGGACTTGCAGAAAAAGCTTTCCCAAAAAACGAGTAAATGCATGCATAGCGTGGGCTTCAAACGATCCCCAAGGGGGCACAGCACACATAAGTTTAGGGAGGCAGCCGAGTCCTCGTATTTAGACGTAGAAGTTCAGATTTTGAATAGTGAAGCATGTAGCTATTCGCATAAAGGTCCAAGCTTTTGATATGGCTATAAAAACAGCACAGTCCAACAATAAAGCCAAGCAACACTCGGCAAGCATACAGTTAAAAAAGGAGTCATAGTTTCTCCATTTGTTCACACAGCCAGGTTAAACCACATTAGCCAACAAGCCACAGGGCTACGATTAACAAGCCGCTGCCAGAAAAGTAGTTGTAATTACCTGCTTGGCACTATGTATACCACCCACAGCTTGAGAAGCCAGATACTTGAGGTGCGTTAACCAACCAAACAGCAGTGAGGGCTCGTGTTAGGCTGGTGAGTTAGGTGCTCAGAGGAGTTGATTAGCACGATAAACGATACAGCCCAGGTTTTCCAGAGTCAAATCAAAAATAGTGCTCAAGGGCTAAATGGTACGTTAAATACTTTACAGTGAAAATAAAACAAAACCAAATAAACAAACATACAGAGAGCAGCGGCAGAAAGACACAGCAGCATACGCTCACTGCACCACTCACTACGCCTACCTCCAGCTAGTATTTTGGCCTTAACAAGGGCAAGTGGGGGAGTTTTTTCAACAAAGCAAAGGATTTACAACATAGCATTTGTAAACTAGTTTTCTTTAAGAAGAATAAATGATCTCTATTTGTAACAGAATGATTTTAGGAAGAATTAACAGGGTAAATATAATTGGGCCTGTGAAAAACTGACCTTTGTATTGAGCTATAGCACAAATTAGTGCAGTACAATGCTTTAACTTTGTAATACTCAAAGCTTGTAAAACCAAGTTACAGCTGAGCGTTATCTTCCAATTTGCATACAGTAAGTTTGAGCTGTCACATGAGAAAGCATCAAACTTCAAACAAAAGATATTCATTTAGACTTGATAAAAGAATTGTTAATGTTCACAGAGCAAGAAATGAATATACAAAGTTATCACAGTGTTTCCAAGTGCCAAGATTGGATCATCATCAAGAAATTCATAGAGAGCAACACAGCACAGAACAAGTCTGGCAGAGATAGGAAGTGAGAGAGTTCAAAGACACCGGAAAAGAAAACTAGTGAGAGATGTGTCTGAAGACATCTGCCGAGACACGAGTGAATGACTTTGCCTAGAAGACAGTCACTATAACCTCACACAGAAATGGGCCGCAAAATTGCAGACCAAGAAAAACTCCACTTCTGCAGAAGAGACACCTTCAAACCAGACTGACGTATGCTAAGAACAACCTGGAGAAAGATCATGGGTACTGGAAGTGTGCCTGTTGGTCAGATGAGATTAAATTGAAGCTCTTTGGTGGTGGAGGTGCTGTTTATATTTGGAGAAAGAAAAAAAGAATACCATCCCCACAATGAGACATGGTGGTGGGATTATTATGCAGTGGGAATGCTTCAGCCCATCTGGAACCGAGAATCTCGTACAGGTGGAGGGAATCATGAAGAAAAAAAGACGTGCAAAGATTTTGAAAAAAACCCTCTAAGTTGCCACTTTGTCTTCCAATATGACCCAAAACTGTCACTTCAAGTAAATAACTACCTCCAGAAAACCAAGGTGAACGTTATGAACTGGGCTGCACAAATCCCACTGAAAACCTGTGATTGAAGTCCAAGTTCCATGATACAAGACCATCAACTCTGAAAGAACTTGAGAGTTTTGCCAAACAAGAATAGGTTGCAGTTTCTCAGGAGACACGTGTGAGACTTGTTGAAAAGTACAGCAAATGACTGCCGGCTGTTATCCAGCAAAAAGAATACACAACTGTTATTATGAAGCAAATAATTACTTTTACCCTCTAGTTTGTATTTTTTGTGAAATAACTTTCTTTCAGTGTATAAACTAAGCTTCCAAAATAAAGCTTGTTCTGTTACTTGTTCTGAAAAATACAAACACGGCTCAAAAAATAAATCTGCAGAAGATCAAAATTATTGGATAAAAAAAGATTGACATGTACAGTATGTATTTTTTCAGCCAGCATGTACACTTCAGTACTAGCTGATAGCAATTCATTTTTGCTAGCGCCCTAAATGGCAATTTAAGAGTAATTTTTTCTTAAGTCACCAATAAAACATACATCCAATTTTTGTGCTTTTTCATTTGGAAAGACAAACATAAAACAAAGACGCCAGGTGTCCCCGTAGTCTAATTTTCAAAGTAATTCCTACCATAAATGAGTCTGTGTAGTTTTAGTATGGTGACCACGGTGTATACAGACTCCTCTGTAAATAAAAACTCAAAGTTTAAAAAAAATTACTTGCGTAACATTTATCATGTTGAATATATTAGAAAACTTCATTTAAAAGAATCATTGAAAAACATGCGATGTGAAAACACTAAAATGTTCTCCCTTCATCAAAAGCTTTCCTGATGCCTGTTTTCCCGACACACCCACACACTCCAACCCACAAACACACAGCAGCTCAGCAGTGTCCGTGTCAGTTCATGTGCTGCCCTGGTGTCAACAGGCAAATGAACAATGGTGTTTACCAAATGGCTTTGTTGTTCAACACGCAGGCTTATTAAAATGGCATCTCATTACAGGCGCTGAGCAGCAGTTTTAAGAGATTATTTGCATTCTGTGAAACCACGTTCTCTTCATTATTATTCCGCATTGCATATGGATTTTCTGTGACCATAATAGCTGTTGATATTCATATTACAGGAAGCTTAGGAAATGGGTAGGGAATGAGGCAAAGGCGGAGCTGCGATTGTGTACACACAGATGCAAAATTTTAAGCTTTCTTGCTTTTGACATTTCTGCTGCTAAACTAATGAAATGTCCAAGAATTTATCTTCCACTGATCTTCTGTCAAGCAGAGGTTAACAAAAAGCACAAGATTCGTCTAGTAGCTGTTTTGTAGCTTTCAGTAAATTCCACTGATCTTCATAATTATCTTCAGTCAGCCATAAACGCTTGACGTTCAAACTTCAATGCTGATCCCAGAACACAATCACATCCTCTTATCTGCAATAGAGCATTTGATCGTATCTTACAAGCTCAGTCTTTTCTCTCAAGACAAATTACAGCATCAGTCAATTCAGAAAATGCACCCGCACATTTTTTTGCATCTAAATGAGAAAATTTTTTTTTTTGGGGGGGGGGGGGGTTGTAGGAGTAATGTCTGACCGGATTGTTACATAGCAACAAATTCTGCACGGATAGTTGCTTGTGGTGGATGAATGAGAAGCTAATTATCATTTTACTGATTTTGCTTTAACCTCCTAGGACCTGGCGTCCACATATGTGGACATCACATTTTGGGAGGTCTAAACCAAAATACTTAATTTTTCTCTACAAGGGCCTGATATCCACTTACGAGGACATTATACTGCTACTGTTCTATCAAAATTTGAAACGAATGTCCTCATATGTGGATCTCATTTTTCTCAGAGGTAAAAATTAGGTAAAGAAAAAAAATTGGTAATTCTTTGCTTTTACATTCATCGGGTCTCAATCGACCCAAATAGCAAAGAAAAATTAAAAATGCATGCCATGAAAGAGTTCGGGTCTTAGGAGGTTAAAGTCAGACACAGTTCTCCGTGTTTTATTTCATACGAATTGTCAACCTGGTGTTATCATGATAATGATCATTGTATAACCCTGACAGTATGTCTTGCTGTGTTGTTTTTGTGGCTACATTTACATGTCGTGCCAAACAAAATCTTTGAAACAGCTGACTTGAATGAGATGCTGTCATCTTGTCTATAACATTGTCCAAATGTATGTGTGCATCAGTGCCTACATCCTATTAACTGTTAATTGGCTTGGTCTGTTTATGGAAAACAATCCTAACAAGGAATTTGGAGTGTGTTGACCTGAGCTCACTAATGACGTAGAAACCATTGTCTAATTAAATTCAGAAAATACGACCAAATGAGCTCTGATCTTTGGTGCTTAGCACTAATATGGTAACCTCTAACTTAAAACCAAAAACAAAACAAAAAACAGCAAAGACAAATATGACATAACTGAGTATTCAAAATCGCAATCAATAAAACAAAACAACACATTCAATTTATTTATATAGCACCAAATCACAACAAAAGTCGCCTCAAGGCGCTTCATAGATACAAAGAAAAACCCAACAATCATATGACCCCCTATGAGCAAGCACTTTGGCGACAGTCGGAAGGAAAAACTCCCTTTTAACAGGAAGAAACCTCCGGCAGAACCAGGCTCAGGGAGGGGCGGAGCCATCTGCTGCGACCGGTTGGGGTGAGAGAAGGAAAACAGGATAAAAGACATGCTGTGGAAGAGAGACAGAGGTTAATAATAGATATGATTCAATGCAGAGAGGTCTATTGATCACATGGCATCACCGTGGCTACATCTGTCTTTTAAACTCAGTGGTTAGTATATTAGTACCTGCTTTGCAGGTAGAACAACCTTAATTCTTCATGGCAGAAATTCAACAAGGTGCTGGAAACATTCCTCGAAGATTTTGGTCAATATTCACATGATAGCGTCACACAGTTGTTGCAGATTTATTGGCTGGACATCCATGATGAAATCTCCTGTTTCACCACATTCCAAAGGTGCTATATTGGATTGAAACTGTAGGGGCTATTCGAGTACAGTGAACTCACTGTCACGTTCAAGAAACCAGTTTGAGATGATTTGAGCTTTGTGACGTGGCACATTATTCTGAATTATGTCGCAAACAAGATGGGTACACTGTGGTTATAAAAAAATAACATGGTCAGCATCAATAGTCAGGTAGGCTGTAGCATTTAAAAATATGTACCGAGGGGCCTAAAATATCTCTCGCACCATTGCAACAACACTCCCAACCTGAACCACTAATATAAGGATGTATTCTTATAAAGCCCAGCAGCGCCTCCATTTCTTGAGGGTTCTGAGATGGAACAGGCTGCAGACTGAACCGTGCCACTATCGAGAGTGTGCTGGTGCACGCCATCCCTGTGTGGTACGCTGGTTGCACAACAGCTGACAAGAAGAGACTACAGAGGGTCATCAGAACTGCAGAGAAGGTGATCGGCTGTCCACTCCCCTCCCTGGACTTAATTGCCAGCTCAAGATGTCTCTCCAGGGCCAGGGCAATTATAAAGGACCACCTCCATCCTAACCACCATCTCTTCAACATCCTGCCCTCTGGAAAAAGGTTCAGATCCATCAGGTGCAAAACCAACAGACTAAAGAACAGCTTCTTCCCGTGGGCTGTCAGAACTCTTAATGCAAACTAAGAGTGTGTAAAGACTTCCCCAACACATCCACTCTGACACTGCTGTTGATCATCTATGTGCAATATCTCAGTCTTTCCATGCTATGTGCAATATTTTGGTCCCAGTAGAACTACCATCTCCACCCTAAATGACCAGAGGTGGGACCAAGTCATTGTTTTGCAAGTCTCAAGTAAGTCTCAAGTCTTTATCCTCAAGTCTCAAGTCAAGGCTCAAGTAATGTCAGGCAAGTCAGAGTCGAGTCTCAAGTCACTGGTGTAAAAGTCCGAGTCAAGTCACAAGTCTGAAACTTTGAATTTCAAGTCCTTTCGAGTCTTTAAAAAAAAAAACGAAAAAATAATGTTGCAGTTATGCTAAATGTAAATATTAGACCATGTAATTTTTTAATCTGTGTTTTTCTCAACACATGACAAAATAGTGAACTTAGAAAATATACACAAATTGTGAAATTGCACCTCTTTAAAATGCAGCTCAATTAAACCTAGCTCCAAGAATAATTTTCACCGACAGTTCTGAGATAAGCTGCATGTTATTCTTGGATGCGGTTGTAGGACCGGCTTTAAAATCGCATGACAAAAATATCATACATATTAAAAAAAACTGAATCACCAACGTAGCCTGGACAACATTTGCTAGTTAGATGAAGTCAGCTATCTCATCTTAGCATATTTATATGCATATTTATAATCATACGGTTCTTGGAGTGAGTGCATACACTCATGAAGTTTAGTAACTTCCGGTCACTGCAACAAGCCCAGGTACAGTTTACCGACGGATGGGTACAGGACCTTGAAACGCACCGTGTAGAACGAAAGACCATCGTACGTATCATAAGTTTACCAGTCTCACAAATTGTCGTCATAAATACACATTCGTTAACCGTTTATTAATAGGACCTTTGAGCTCAACGGTAATTAATTAGTAGTGGAAATAATTTCTGGTACCCATCACAGAAATGTAGCAGTGACAATAATACTGTATGCTGTAATCGTACTGGGCAATTAGTGATACAAAAAACCTGTTTTATCCTGTGAATAAAAGTATATGTTTTTGTCAATGTACCATAATAACAGAAGCGAAACGCAATATTGTGTCAGGACAATTTACTATTTATGCACAATAAACAAAGGAGCATAGCGCGACAATTTCTGTTCAGCGCCAGACTTGCTTGTAACCTATATCACCAATTATGTTATGAAAATGACGTATTAACTACTAAAAAACACTGACCTTCGTGTAAATGCTTGGAGCAGACTAACCTGTGAGCTGGAGTGTTCTGGGACGTTATATTTGATCTTTGAATGGCTGCAATCCAGACCATCCGTCGTGTCTTTGTTACTTTGGAAACATGGCTCGAACAATTTCTCTTCAACGACGTAATCCGATAACAACCGATCTCTTTACCCGTCGGCTTCTCGTGGCTGTCATGCGACCGGCTATTGCAGTTAATAATACAACGGCTTCTTGACATTTTTGTGTTTCTTTTTATCGCTGTGTGACTGATTTCAATTGAAAGCCTGCGTGCGCTAGTACCGCTTGCCACGAGTTCCCAGAATCCTTTGCGGTTCTACCCGTGAATGACGTCACATTTTCAATCTCTATATAATATGCATGTTAAATTTTATATTTGGGGTAAAATATCAAGTCTTTTCAAGTAAACCGGTTCAAGTCCAATTCAAGTCCCAAGTCATTGGTGTAAAAGTCCAAGTCAAGTCACAAGTCTTAGAACATTTTTTCAAGTCAAGTCTAAAGTCATAAAATTAATGACTCGAGTCTGACTCGAGTCCAAGTCATGTGACTCGAGTCCACACCTCTGTAAATGACCATGGCCCCTCCACCCTTATTTAATTATTATATTATATAACTGCCCTTGTATACAGACCCACAATGTTTCTGTTTCAATGTTTCTAACACATACACCATGTATATAGTTTCACTCACATATATGTATACATATACATTGCTTTTTATTTTATTTATTTTCCCCCTCATTGTATATTGGTTTCTCTTCTTCTTACTTTTGATACTAACTAATTTCATAACAATATTCTAATAAATATAATTATTAATAAGTGTTTTATGGTAATGCCCAGCTTTGCCTGAAGTTGATATCAAGTACAAAGGCAGTCTATTTTTAACTGGATTATTTCTTCTTCTGTTTTCTGACTGGCGATGATCACCTGTACATCACGTTTATCTGTTTACTGTGAGTTTATCTCAGCTTCACAGCACCAAAGAAAATAACAATGTTATCATTATTTCAGTTTTTGCCTTTTGGTTTTTGTCAGTGGCCGTACATTGAAGTTGTACATTGAAGTTAGTCGAAATTTATTTTTTAAAAAAAAGAGTAGATGCTGGTTGAAGAACAGAGATCATACTTTAAAAATATGTCATTCTTAAAAAGCCACAAACCATTGATGCTGCAAGGACGTTATCCTTTCAGTGGGTGTGTTTAAGACTTTTCTTTGATTGTTAAGTTTTTTAGTAGTTTTGAATCTAGGAAATCAAGTGTAAACAGTCTTTATAGTAGCACAACACCCAAACACAGAAGAAAGAAAAAGAAAGAAGAGCAATCAAAAATAGAATATACTCACAGTATGTTCATCAGGTACACCTGCTTAGCTTTTAATGCCCAAGAAAGTTACTCAAATACACAGTTGTTACAACCAACGTGTAGCAAACAGCATCTTTAAATAAACACAACATCCAGACTTGAAGCGATGGACTACAGCAGCAGCAGATCACACTGGGTGCCACTCCTGTCAGCTAAGAACAGGAAACTCGCCAAAATCGGACAGTAGAGGATTGGAAAACGTTGCATGTCCTGAGTCTCAGCTCTGCATCAACATTCAGAGTCAGAACATGCTGTAAACATCATGAAAGCACCATTCAGGCTGCTGGTGATGATGTAATGGTGTGGGGGATATTTTTCTTGGCACACTTTGAACCCCTTAGTACCAACTACGCACCGTTTAAATGCAACAGCCTACGTGAGTATTTTTGCTGACCACGTCCATCCGTTTATGGACACAGTGCCCTGATGGCTGCTTTGAGGAGGACAAGGCGCCATGAAGCTCAAATCATTTCAAACTTGTTTCTTGAACATAACAGAGAGTTCACTGTACTCAGTAACCAGATCTCAGACCAATATTACACCTTTGTGATGTGGAGGAACAGGAAGTTTCCATCTGACAAATCTACGAGTGTGATTTCATGTAAATATGGACCAAAGTCTCTCACCTTGATGACCCCCTGTCATGAAGAACTTGTGCAGTTCTAAAGGCAAAAGGGGGACAAACCCAATACTAGGCAGATGTGTGACCAGTGAGTATATATTGATAAAAAGTCTAAATGGACTACAAACAAAAGATTACAAAAGATTCAGCTTTTTACACCAAATTGTGCCTAATTATTTGATTATACTATCATGAGACTGTGACTGAATTGCATATCAGCATCACACAGAGACAACAAACAGTCCACAACCGAAATCCGAATCAGAGGAAAACCAAAAAAGCCTCCAGTACGTACTGATGGAAAACATTTAAACTGCAGCTTTTGGACTGTTGTTCTATGAACGGGTCTGTTGAGGTGTTTTTCCCCCATAGTTCTCTCCAGGTTCCCCTCAAAAAACAAAACATTTTTGATAATGATTCGTGTAATTGGAATATTAAAAAGGTGCAGCATGTAGCATTTATGCTGAGCAGCAGATCTTAGTTGTTCATTGCGGGGACGGAATTTACCTTAGAGGGTAACTGCACCGATTTTACACATCAAAGTCTGTTTGCAGTTCTCGCACAGGGGGGTGAAGAGCACACGTTTGAAAAATGAAAAAAACAAAACAAAAGATCTGTGGATGGGGAGCTGCATAGTTAGAAAGACGTGAGCTTATCAGACCTCTCTAGACTGGACCTAATCTGCGCTTCAGGGTAGCAGGAAGTAGAATGCATGGAATAGAAAAGATGATATCTCTGCTCCTGCTTCTGCAGATTTTTTTTTTCTTTGTTTCAAACAGTTGTGAGTTTAACTGGAGTGTTATGCGTAATCAAAGGGAAAAATTTTCCACAGCTCCAAAATATGTATACCTACTTAAAACTGTCTGAGTAAAATCAAGCAAGTATAGGATACTCGAGCTGTAGTAGTCCCAGTACTGGTCTCAGATTTTTGCCTAAAATAATCAGATCTCTGTGAGTTACTGCAAAGTGCAGATGCTCTGTATTAGTGATTAAAGTAGGCTTTTGCCCTAAGCACACATAATTCTCTACTTCTAAAGCATGATGTGTGCTGCAGGCCTGCAGTACATGTAAACTGCAGCTGGAGCGTATTTACCTTTCAGGTCATAGACGAACATAAAAGGCTTTTGCGGTCCCAGTGGTGGCAACTGTAATGAGGATGGGCTCTCCACAGCAGTCAGTGCTTTGACCCACATTAGCTCTCTGCCCAGGGCCCGCCGAGGCAGGATGGAGATGGAGAATAATAGCAGGATAGAGTGTGAGACGTACAATGTGTGTTAAATTATATTCACAAGAGTTCCACAAGACGGCATGAAGTTCATAAACTGGAGGGGATTTTAAAAAAGCCATTAAGAGCCCTTGGCACAGATTCCCAAGCACGTCTCAGCGCTATGATGATCTGTTCTAAATCACAAGTGAAACAACCTTACTGCAAAAGCATTGTCATTACTATTGTTCAGACTGCAGTGACTTTGAATGCAATAAATTTGATGTAACATCACTCACTCAGGGCGCTTTTATTTTGTTCAAGGTGACACACAAGGAACTCCTTTTATTTTAGGCTTTTTAGTGGGATAAAAGACTGAAATGGAAAAATGTGAGACATGTGACTGGAGTGCTAGCATTTTGCATGCTGGAAGTCACAAAAGCAGCAAATTGAAGCTATATATGCTGTATCTAATCAGATTTTTAATCTATAATTATCAAACTAACCTAACAAGAAATCAGTGGGCACCGCTGTTAATGCCTATGCTAATGTGAAGCCAAAAACAGTCAGCAGCAAATCCACTATTTCCACATATTTGAACAAGTGTGAGGAAAAGACTGAGTTTGTTAAAAATAAATGAACTACACATTTATGAGATTTCTTTCTTATGTTTTTTTTTTTTTTTTTAAATCTTCAGCAGAAACAAATGGGCTGACTCCTTTATGCAGCAATATCAGACTGATCGCTTAAAAGATAAATGCTCTGTGTGATCATGAGCAAAAGGTTGTTCTTATATTTGTTTTTGAAAATAAAATTATAGTGATAAGGAGTGTGGGGATATACTTGATATCTAGTTAAATGCACCTAACATCAACATTTTCTTAATTTCAAAAACAGTTTTAAATGTATCATCCACAGTCTAGCAGATCAGCAGATGCAGACCTATTTCTTTTTCTGCAAAATTTGAGATTTTTTGAAGTCAGGCTGTCTGTAAAAAACAAACAAAAAATTAATAAAAAGGCAAATCTCACTATAGAAAATCAGTTTACATATATATACGAGCTAATTTCAGCTGCAGATGACGATGGATGTGGTTTGGCATTGTCTTGCTGAAATATCCAATGCATTCCCTCAAAGACTTCATCAGACTGGAAGCATATGTTACTCCTGTATACTATAAACTTCTATATATAGTTTTCATATCATATAAAAACTGCTTGAGTGCGTTCAGAGGCAGTAATGCAGCCCCATACAGTCAGAGATGCAGAGACCACAACAGAGTTGTTCTACTTTGCCTCAATCTATTTTAAATGAGTTTTGGCCCAGAGAAGACAGAAGTGCTTCTGGATCATGCTCACACATGACTTCTTTACATGACAGAACTTTAAACTGCATTGGTAGACGCCACGGTGAAGCGTGTTCACGGACAATGATTTCTGGAAGCGTGGAAGAGTCCACACAATGATTTCCACGACAGTTTTTAATGTGCGTCCAATATTGGTTTTCAGCCTTGTCCTTTACACACAGACATTTTTCCAGATGTTATGTACTGTAGACTGTAACAGCCACTGAATTTGATAATAAGAAGAAAGACGATGAAACAATTAAAATGCTCCACAGTTTGTAAATGCAGTTTTTTGCAGATTGTTGAATCTCTGCCCATCTTTACCTCTGAGGAACTCTGCCTCTCTAGGATCATCTTTTTATACCCAATCTAAAATTGTCTGGGGTTTTTTGTGGTACGGTACTATAATGCCGTTTTGTCAGAGCGCACATGTTTTAATGTTTCATACAAGATATCCTCCTGAGGGTGGTGTCTGGGCATACCAAGTTAATGCTCCCATTTTAGAATCAGAATCACCAGTGTGTGTTAGAAGGTTGGCGTGATGGTGGTGGAGGTGGGATGAGTTGGTTATTCAACCAGCAGACTGTGGTTTGCATTCGTTGAGGATCTTTGTTTGGTTTAGGCACTTAAACTGACTTATGTTATGTTTAGGAAAAGGTTGTTATGTGAGGGAAAATACACTGGGCTTGAAAAATGGCATCATTACCCAGTCGGCGGCTGTGACAAAACTAATTGATGTTCCAGGAATGAACAAGCTTGAATACAAGTATCGGGCAATATTTGCCTTGTTGACTGATATCCGCCTGTCGCTAAATGGCTTTTATCGGAGTCACGTGCTCATATTTATCTCTCGTGTCACATGAGTTTTGCACTGACTAAATGGTCGAATATAATGAAGACAGCGTGTAGAAAACAGTCTTAAAACAGTTATTAAATACATTTTTAAATGACAACACTTGAATTAAATAACAGGGGGGTAAAAAAATCTGCAAATAAATTATATCAATTCCAGCCATCATCCAAATTGATATAAACAATATGAACAATCGGTTTTGGAGTTTCACATCTAGAGAATCAGCAACGACTGAATCAGGAGGAAAAACGAGTATGTCTCGAGTCTGCTGACAGTAGCATGTTGCTGTTTTCTTTTCCCTGAGAGGTGTTTACAGCATTTGCCTCTAAGTGAAGCTCCTACTTTAAAACACACAATGAAAATAGAGAGCAGGAAAGAAAAAAAAAGAAGCTTGGCAATAAAACAGAGGACATGTGTTTTGACTTTAACTTTTGTTCTGAAACCTGTTAAAGATAATGGTGCCCCTTCACTGTGTTATACGGTACCTTTCTTTCATTTCTGCTTTTTCAGGCTGAAGTGTGCCGATCATCCAGGCGCTAGCTGTCTCTGCTCTGTTTTAGTTGTGCCTTGCTTTTGTGTTGCAGAAGCTAATTGATGGGTAATTAGCTTCATGAGCTACACCTGGGCACGGTTAGCTGTAAAAGCCACTTTCTTCCTCCAAACCGTCCCTCAGGCTCTTCCTGGCTTCCTGACTTTGCCCAGTGCGGTTCTTTTTCTTCCTGCGATTGTTTGTGCATGTAGTTCACTACTGACCTGCGGAAAAACACCCACTCTTAATTGAGTTATGTTTTAGTACATACATTTTAATTTTCTAACTTACCACCGTGTCTTGTTCCCCATTCCTTGTCGTCGTCCAAAAGCCCAGTTTGCATGGAGCTGTAGGGAGGGGTAATGTGGCTGAGAGCTATCTGTGATGAATGTCTTTACACAGCAGATGTGGTACAGTCTCTGCTAGTGTCATTAATTATTTTAAATCATCCGTGTTCATCGAGTCAATAATGAGCCAGCTGTCATGTATAAGAATACATCCCTGTGGAGTCTCTCAGCAATTTCTCTGCTGCAACAAGTATCTCATCCATCTTTTCCTGTCTAAATGTATACAGGCGAGAGTTTTGCTGAGCAAGCGGTTTCTGTTTCAGCATTTCACACAGTTACACGCGTTCCCACTTGGGAGCCTCCCAGTACAATCACAGTCTCCTAGTGCTGCTACTGACACTAATGGGGATTAAGTGCCTTGCTGAAGGGTACCTAGATGGGAGTTGTTGAATTCAAAGCATTTCTCATTTATTTTCTCTGATCACACTTTCACAGCACTTTTCACAACACACTCACTTATTAAAGCTTCACAAGCTTGGCTCCTATAACTTTCATACAGGCTTCAGGCCTTCAATTTTCCAAATTATTCCCCAAATCAGACTTTTTCTTTTTCTTTTTTTTTTTTTAAAGAAGCTCTAAATCTTCATTTTAGCTAGAGTTGGAATGAAGAACTAGGCACATTGGAGTTTGAAACAGAGAATACATTGAATAAAAAAGCTCTAATATGTATGTCAGATTCATATTTGCTCCATATTTTGGTCTGAAGCTAAAATACTGACAATGTTCCTTTGAAGCTGCGTGGGTGCGCAATTGCGCACTGCTGGCACGGTCTCTGCACACAGAAAATCTGCGTTGCGCACACACAAAAAAAGGGATTAGAACGATGCCACCTTATCCCATAGTCCAGCCAATGATGCGATTTACATTCGAATATACGCAGCTAATCAACGTCGTTGACAGGCTATGACAGCGTCTTTATGTGCCGACACCGGTGTTTTAGCTAGCAAAGCAGCGTGGCTGATGTGGAGTGAAGCCACGGTAATGACAACGTGGACAACCATTGGAGATATGAGCACGACAGACGGAACAATTGTGTGAACTTTATACCAGTTTTTAAATTGTGTTGACAGGCCACGTAAAACCAGAGTTATGATAAAAAAAATGCAATGTTTGTTTTCTTCCTGAATACTATCGTTGTTTATATTTACTGCAGGAAGAAACAGTAAAAACGGCGTTTTATAAGGAAAACGCTCGAATGCATTCTCCGCCTGTGAGCAAAAACAAAACCTCCACTCTTTCCTATTGGTTGAGAAATGTACCATGTCGACCAATCAAAAAGTGATATGGCAACATGGCATTTAGCTGTTTAGGAAAGGGGGAAGTTTTAGGAGTGATGGCGGTGTTTTGAGATGTGAGAGATTTGCGACGTTTAGCGTGTTTGGAGTCTAAAGTTAGTGTGTTGTCTTGTGTAGTTAGTGTGTAGTGTAGTCAATAGTTTCTTGCGTGCGTCAGAACAATGATGCGACTGCTGAATGTTACAGGTGTTACAGGAGTGATACATCTCCTGCTGTCAGGCTGTTGTTCTCCTTTATCTCATAGTGGGCATTAATTATTTTTTGGAGTGGCACAAATAATTTGTGTGGCATCAAATTTGATGCAGAACAGCTGATTGTTCTGTAAATAGTTTGAAATGTTTATTTAAAAAAAAACCCCGCCTTGGTTGCATTTTTAGGTAAACAGCTGCAAAAAACTTTGTTGTTTGCAAAACTCAGTTACTGTTTTTTTGAAGAAGTAACTATATAATTAATTACCCAACATTGGTAATTATTTACTGTATTTTGCAGACAGAGAGTTACAGGACTCTCTCCCAGACCACAGACTCATAATACAAGTCAGAGCCTTATAAAAAAAAAAAAGAAAGTTGTGTTTTCAAAATTGGAGTTCAAGTTATTTTTACTTCCAATAGTGTTAACGTACTGCACAGGTCATGAACAAGATTTTTTTTAATTTTCATTGTAAATGGGCTCAAGCAGTTAATTAAAAGTAGTCTAACATAAATGTAAATGCTGTAATTTGATTATTTTAATAAACCATGTAACTTGGATGGATTTGATGCTGGCGTGACCACAGTGCACACGTCTGCTGTTGCTCACAGTGGTCCAAGAGATCGCTCAGGGAGTTTGTGTGTTCGCTCAGACACATGAAAAATTAGAGGGAACATTGCTGCCAAAAGGTTTCATATGTTTGGAAACTACAGAGCTGTTGTTGCAGAAGCTCAAAGAGGGCCCACCGACTGTACATACTTTCCATATTTAAATAATGTGTTGTGATAACTTGTGCATCTGCCAAGAGGATCAATATGGAAAAGAAATAGAAGCTATTGAGCTAGCAGGCTACACCACACAGCGACATTACCGAACAGTGGACAGTAAGCACAAAGGAGGGGGGCTCTGTATGTATGTGAACAACAGCTGGTGTACCAGACCGATAACAGAACGTCACTGTTCACCGGACATTGAATATCTGACTGTCAAATGCAGGCCCATCTACCTACCTAGGGAGTTCACATACCACCAGATGCTAATGCTAACTCGGCAATCACACTCCTGCACACAAACATCAATAGTAAACAGAGCATTTACCCTGACGCTGTACATATCGTAGCAGGGGACTTCAATCACGCAGACTTAAAAACAGCAATCCCCAAATTCCACCAGCATGTCAAGTGTGCCACTAGGGGTGACAAGATTCTGGACAAAGTTTATTCCAACATCAAAATGGGCTACAGGGCCAGACCTTTGCCACATCTGGGTCAGTCTGACCACTTGTCACTGTTTCTAATCCCTGTATATGCCCCCCTCAAGAAAACTGCTCCTACCATCACAAAGAATATTACCATATGGCCAGAGGGTGCCTCTCAGCGGCTGCAGGACTGTTTTGACAGGACTAACTGGGATATCTTTGAACATCAGGACTTGGAATTGTTCACAGACAGTGTTCTCTGCTATATAAAACACTGCATAGACACTGTTACAGCAGTCAAATGTATCCGGGCTTATCCCAACCAAAAGCCCCAGATGACCCGGGAGGTCAAGCAGCTGCTAAAGGAGAGGAACATCGTGTTCAGGTCTGGCAACAGGGACCACTACACTAGCTTGGTACTGTAATAGGATGCCACTGCTGGAACAAGACAGTTTGTGAAATTCCTTCTCTTCTAAATATTCCACGATCGACTGTAAGTGATATTATGCGGTGGAAGCACTGTGGAACCACAGCCACTTCAGCTATGATCGTGGCTCAAGAGTTGGGAGTTCGCCTTGTAATCGGAAGGTTGCCGGTTCGAGCCCCGGCTTGGATAGTCTCGGTCGTTGTGTCCTTGGGCAAGACACTTCACCCGTTCCCTACTGGTGGTGGTCAGAGGGCCCGGTGGCGCCAGTGTCCGGCAGCCTCGCCTCTGTCAGTGCGCCCCAGGGTGGCTGTGGCTACAATGTAGCTTGCCATCACCAGTGTGTGAATGTGTGTGTGGATGACTGGATATGTAAAGCGCTTTGGGGTCCTTAGGGACTAGTAAAGCGCTATATAAATACAGGCCATTTACCATTTATAAAGTGGAAGACCATATAAAGTTACAGTGGTGCACAGTGTGTAAAGTCACCAACAATCTGCTGACTCAGTAGCTGCATAGTTCCAGATCTTCTCCTGGCATAAACATCAGCTCAAAAACTCTCCACCAGAGCTCAGTGGCATGAATTTATAGGGCTGAGCAACTCCTGTAGATGGCCCAGTACTTTTGTCCATATAGTGTAGCTCATTAACATTGTCTCACAGAACCCTCACTATCAGAGGAACCTACCTAATCAAACTAGTGTATCCTGCCGTGTCTTGACATATCTGCAGTATCCATTATGGGGTGTAAAAGGTGGCATATGCTGACCTAAACTGCCTCAGTGTTTGACCTTGTTTACCTGAAACTCTATCCCTTTAAATATTAACGGAAACTGAGATACCAGTAGTGTAAAGAAACTACTTCTTGAAGCTCCCTGAAGAAGATCAAGCAAGCTTGAAATTGCAACACTTAGGAGCTGCAAAGGCAAGCTGTGTTCTTTTTCACTTTTCCATATCAATTTAAATAAATCTTGCACTGCTTTTTCTAATGACTGGGGTTAAAAAGAAAGCGACAATATAGACAGTATAGACAATATATACATAGACAGATACATACATCCCATTTGGAAAGGAGATACAAAAGGAGGAAAAACTGAAACCCTGTCAGCTGGGCTATAAAAATGGCTTTGATTTCTGGCAGCTTGAATATGCAGTTTAAGAACAGTCACTCTAATTTAATAAAGTTTGCTGCAATTCTCTGACTTCTCAGAACGATTCAGGACTACGTAAAATGCATTTATTTACTTTTCTCAAAAAATTTATTTTTCCTCCAAAAACCTAATACCTTTACGGATTGCAGCAATTTCCCTTTCTTTCCGTCGGTTTAAGAAAACACGTCGGGAAAAAGGAAATTACCGCTGTTCTTGCTCCTTTTTTTTCCCCTGTTTTGTTTGTAAAACAAAAATATTACTGAGCGGACAAATCTCCCCCTCATTTCCGTTTTTGGAGAGACTGTTGTTAATGCGCAGCACTTAAGATAAACCCTCCTAGGACGCATAACAATTTTTAACATTGGAACTCATTGGTATTCCCCTCTACCTGTTATTATTTCGCCGGCTCTAATCTAAAATGACTTCAGTCCTAGAAATGAGCTCACAGGGCAGACGCACTGATAATTTGCTGAGGGGGAGAAAAAAATAACAACTTGGCAGAGAAACATTTTAAACTAAAGCAAACACACTAACAAATGGTGCTTATTTATTCACAGACGCACCTTCATTTCCATATAAATGTACGTGACCTATAAGGGGTCTGTTTGTTGTTTAGACTCACTGAGAGAAAGCAAACAAAAATCTAATTTCTTAGTATTTTCTCTTGCAGCGCAGGCATGTGGCTCTTATTTGGCCTTGTTGGACATTCTTTCATTGTCTCAATATCTGATGTTCGCAGGCTTCTATCTAAAACGACGGTTCATGTGTGAGTTGGTGTGTAGGTGGTTTAGGGAAGACATTCATAATATTGACTTACAGCCGTCGTTGTCTTTCCACTTATTTTCATCGCTGCATCTCTCAGGTGCCGCCGTTTGGAGCTTTTTCATGACAGAAACATAAAATGGCTTATTTCTCTTGCAGATGGCAGATCTTTTGTTTTTTTTCTCCCCCACCTCTAAAATGGAACTCAAGCAATGAATAACACAATGAATAATAAGTTGTTTATTCAGTTATTGGGCCCAGCAGCAGGCCTTTGCCAAAATTGTCCCTGTAACTGGGGAGCTTGTGGTTTCTCACACTGAATGCTGCATTTTCACGTTACGAAACATCAAAATTAGAGAACGTGTCCTGGGATGCTTAGTTTTTGTTTTTTTAGATGAGGTTCCAAATAGGACATGCTGTGTAGTCGGGGTGATTCTTTTTCATTAGAAGACACTGAGCATATATCACCCCAAACAGGCCTGGGAGCGTTTGTTTTCTTTCGAGAGATGTCACTGATGTTTAATGACTTCTGAAACATCACCGGGCATGTGTTCCTTCTGCACGCAAGCTAAACAGATGACTGACAGACCCCTGCGCAAGCAGGTAGATTAATGACAGAAATTATCCATTAATAGCAGCCGTTTTGCATAATCCAATGATAAACCTTCAAAATCAGCCTTCTATAGCCTATTTGTGCCGTTGCCATTGGCCACATCTGTCATGTTGAGCAGCTCATCAGAATCTAATTAAAGATGGATATCCTTCCAGCTTTGTGATTGATACTCCAGGGCTGCAAAAACCAGCAATTATTATTTTTTGATTAAGCCCTTAAGGCCTAGTTTGATGTAAAAACGGCTCAAAAACTGTGTGGCCAAAATGAGCATTGAACCCTGTTTGTTGGAGAAACTATTGGAACACAAAAAGTCTCTGAGCTAGCCTGAACCACGGAGTCAGATGATGATGAATCTAAACCAGAGCGCGCAGCAGCCTTGTAACAGGGAATTAGTGTAGTACTGATGCTACTCAACCAGCTTTAAAAATTCTCAGTTCCAGCTCTCATGAAGTCATAGTGGTAGTGTTTTTATTAAATAACCTCGTCCTGATACAGGGACCACTTTGAAACAATTGGAAATAAATGTTTTTGGTCTGGCCTTTAGTGCTATTTATGCATCTATATTGTTTCGTGGAAGTTATCCAGTTTTGGTGATGTCGGCTGTAGAGATGTCTCCTTTTTCTGTGGAACAATAGGAGCAGCTGGCTCTCTGTGTGGATGAAAGTGTCATGGGATGGTAGCAGTGAACTGGTTCTAGTTAGAAATGGCTCCTATGCACTCAGTTGCAGACATGCACATAGACACTGTCATTCCTATTAGACTTTTTTCCTACACAGAGCCTTCCATTCCAGTCTGTGGGTGTTAAAAGACAGCCCAGGTCACAGACAATAACATAGGATCAAATGCTGCTAGAGCCTCGCATTCCAATCCGGTAATGCCATTTACATCACTCTGACCCAAGTCGACCCTTAACACTGGTTTAACCTCCTAAGACCCGAACTCTTCCATGGCATGCATTTTTAATTTCTCTTTGATATTTGGGCTGATTAGGACCTGATGAACGTAAAAACAAAGAATTGCCAGATTTTTTTTTTTTGCCTAATTTTTGTTTCTAAGAAAAGTGAGAGCGACATATGAGGATATTAATATAAAATTTTGATAGAACAGTGGCAGTATAATGTCCTCGTAAGTGGATGTCAGGCCCTTGTAGAGCAAAATTCAGTATTTTGGTCTAAATAACCCAAAATGTGATGTCCACATATGTGGACGCCAGGTCCTAGGAGGTTAAATCTGTTCACTGAGTTTCTGGATTTTTCCAAGTAACTGGGTCAGGATATCTGGGAGTGATACATGGCTGTAGAGTTTTTCAACAAAACAATGAAGCTGGATCAAAAGTAACATGGGCCACAGGAAAAACATGTATTTTTGAATTCGGAGTGAAACGCCCCTTTAAAGCTGCACTAATTCAATTTTTTTTAAATTCAGTTTCTTGTATAGCAACTGTAGAACTATATAACTATAGAACAGGTGTTTCATATTATAAAGTAAAGATCCCACAACATTATAGAAAGGACCGCAGTGATCAGCTTTCCTATGAGCAAACTCTCTGTGACAGTGCAAAGGAAAAAACAAACTCCCTTTTAACAGGAAGAAACCGACGGCAGAACCCGGCTCAAGGACGGGCATCCTTCTGCCATGACAGTTTGGGTGTGATGGGAATGAGAACAGTAGGGAGAGCACAGAGAAACCACAAATGAGGAGAAAAAGGACAAAACGCAGGCTACAGGAGACTAGACAGAACTTAGTGAAAAGGAGTGAGTGGAGGATGAGCCCACAGTGTATCATAGCGTGGTGGCTCAAACATCCTATGGACATACACAGCCTGAGGACAGCTTTGCAGATCACTGCTGTTGTAGATGTTAATGATAGTGTCACTATCTGGCTCTGGCATACTGTACTTGTGGTGTTGATGGTCCTGCAGAAGATGTTTGATGCTTTGTATCTTTGTGATTTGTAGTAACAAAGTTCTAAAGACACAATCTATAAATTGGTCCTTTGCTGGGCTGTCTTTCACGTGTAGACACAACATTAGTTCATCCCTTGAATTGGTTTATTTTTTTATGACTGAATAATTCATAGGTCAGTGTTAAATGGCTTAACAAGCAAAAAACAGTCCTCTGAAAATTAGCAGGTGCAAGGACTGGACTGAAAATGAAAAAGCAGTCAAGAAAAACTTTGAAATCCTGGAGAGCTATTGCTCAAGACCACAAATAACAAGATACTCTAAACCAAGGCACAATGTACATTCCAAATTCCTTTAATTTTAAATATGTTTATATTGTCTATTCTGTAAAATAGTCAGATGCAGAATTCACCTGCTTGCTGCTACTACTGCACATTCACCCAATGCATATACTATATATATATACAATGTTCTTCCTCTACCCCCCCCCCCCCCCATTTTTGCACATGTCGAGGAGCGTGTCAGGCTACATTTCACTGTGGGTTTTACCTTGAACCTTGAGCAAGGCAAGTTTATTTATATAGCACAATTCAACAACAAGGTGATTCAAAGTGCTTTACAGAGACATTAAAAAACAAAAACAATAAAAAGCATGATTTGAAATTGATTTAAAAAAACAGTAGATAAAATCAGTAGTTAAAATATAAGTTTTGAAATTTAAGCTTAAAAGTGTGGATTTGGTGCTTTATTCAAATGCAGCTGAGAACAGGTGAGTCTTCAACCTGGATTTAAATAAACTGAGTGTTTCAGCTGATCTGAGGCTTTCTGGGAGTTTGTTCCAGATATATGGAGCATAAAAGCTGAATGCAGCTCCTCCGTGTCTGGTTCTTACGGAAGCGTAGAGCTGCCACCAGGCAAAAGAAAAATACAAGTGTATCACGTTATAACGTAAAAGGTTTATTGTTCTAACAAGATACTTTTCCTGTTTGTACAATATACTTTTCACGTTTGAACAACATAATATCACGTTATTACAATATACATAATTATCACGTTAGTACAATATAATATTTATATTGTACGAACGTGATCCTATATTGTACGAA
Source organism: Astatotilapia calliptera (assembly GCF_964374335.1). NCBI lineage: Eukaryota > Metazoa > Chordata > Actinopteri > Cichliformes > Cichlidae > Astatotilapia > Astatotilapia calliptera. Next base: position 46,949,747 of record NC_137428.1, read on the forward strand.
CGTGATAATTATGTATATTGTAATAACGTGATATTATGTTGTTCAAACGTGAAAAGTATATTGTACAAACAGGAAAAGTATCTTGTTAGAACAATAAACCTTCCACATTATAACGTGATACACTTGTATTTTTCTTTTGCCTGGGTGGCAGCTCTACGCTTCCGTAGGTTCTGACTCTGGGAACTGATAAAAAATAGGATCCAGATGACCTGAGGGATCTGGAAGGTTCATACTGGGTCAGGAGGTCACTGATGTATTTTGGTCCTAAACCATTCACAGCTTTATAGACCAGCATCAACTTTAAAGTCTATCCTCTGACGGACAGGCAGCCAGTGTATAGACCTCAGAGCTGGACTAATGTGGTCCACTTTTTTGGTCTTAGCAAGGACTCGAGCAGCAGAGTTCTGAATGAGCTGTAGTTGTCTGACTGATTTTTTTAAGTAGACCTGTAAAGATGCTGTTACAGTAATCAAGCCTGCTAAAGATGAATGCATGGACTAGTTTTTCCAGGTCCTGTTGAGCAATCAGATCTTTTATCCTTGATATATTCTTAAGGTGATAGTAAGATGATTTTGTTATTGTCTTAATGTGTTTTTCTAAGTTTAGGTCTGCATCCATCACTACACCCAAATTTCTCGCCTGGTTTTGGTGGTTTTTAGGTGTATAGATTGAAGTTCTCTGGTGACCTGTAATCGTTTTTCTTTGGCGCCAAAGACTATTACTTCAGTTTTGTTTTTGTTTAGCTGGAGAAAATTGTGGCACAACCAGTCATTAATTTCCTCAATGCATTTACCAAGAGCCTGTACAGGGCCTCGGTCTCCTGGTGACATTGTGATATATATTTGTGTGTCATCTGCATAGCTGTGATAGTTTATTTCGTTATTCTTTATAATCTGTGCCAGTGGGAGCCAGTGGCGTGTCTAGAAAATTTTTGTTGGGGGGGCCAGGTAGGGGCACAGATTTGGAGAAGGGTGGCAGATGTAATTGGCAGATAATGTTTAAAACAAATTCTACCAACCATTAACCATAATTCAATAACCTTATAAACCTAATAACCGAATGCGCTTTTAACTCTTATTAGAATGAGATTTTAACCACTACGGTGCAAAGTTTTTAGATACTGCGTTGATAAAGTACAAGAGATACAATCAGTGCTTTGTCAGTGTTTACTCAGCATTCAAGGACAGCAATATTTGCATAGTATTTTTACTGCCATGTAGTGCACATATGTTTTGGGCAAAAACAGTTTTTAATATTAAAATACGAACATTTGTAACAAACAATTGACAAATTAGCCAATGCCAATGCAAAACTTTATCTGCCTGTTAAAAAAAGAAGATAATCTTCTCACAAACTGGTGATTTTGAAACAGGAAAAAAGTGGAGAAACAACTGAAAAGACTAACATTTGAATAAAACCTGAAAGCAAGTAAATACTTTCTATGCTGCCTTATGGTAAACTTCTATACATTTTACGTCAGATAAAAACTTTGGTTGTAAGATTCAGATAATTATTTAATAAAAGCTAGATATTTTAAATGAGGATAAGAAAGAAAAGTATTTCTTTGTGCCCCACCTTTCCCTGTTAATGCCCTACATGGACCCCTGGCAACACTTTGCTAGATCCACCCCTGCACAGTTACCAGCTGTCAGCTACCTAAAAAAGGATCCTGGTGTTATTTGTCTCTCAGAAACAGTTCATAACTTCCCTTCAACTCATTCATGTTAACTAAAAGGTAAACCTGTTTCTCCATCACCTGTTCAGCTCTGATGATTCAGTAAGGACATCTCCTGGTTTCATCTTCATGTTTCCCTCTCACCACATATCCAAACCGACACCATGACCTGCAGTTTTACAGCTGTGGCTCCAGCAAACATCAGCTGATACTAGAAATTAATATTAAATAAATTCTGACAACAGCTGATCAAGCTTAAACGTGCTGTTGTTGTTTAGCGCGACATCCGCTGGTTTCCGCTTTCTGGCGCAAAGTGGGCAATAAACAAACAAGAGAGAAAAGCCGATCAGCTGATCATTGATCAGTTTCATGATTGAAGTAGCAACAGGAGAGGGAGGGGGGAGAATGAAAGAAGAAGAGGCAGCTGTGCAGCGTAACGACAGAATAACTCCAGCTTTGTGTCTTTTTGCATTCTAGCTAAAGTTCGGGACAAACTGCGTCTCTTCTCAGCTCAACACGAAACGCGTAATATTTTCTCTGAATGAGGGACCATTCCATTTTTTTAAGGAGCCGTTGGCAACTCTACTAACCTTATGAATAAAATAAAGTTCACTATCAGTAACATCATAGCACCCACCCAGCTGTATAAAAACTCCGTCAAGCTGGCTAGAACGCAGTACGAGTTATTGCAACTGAGGGTAAAAAGTCAGCACAACGAAAATAAACTCCACCTGAACTTGGTTTATATCTGACCCAGATAGACTGCAGGTCATAACTTCTTACCTGAAGCTCAGTTCACCTGACACTCGGACTGGCGGCTGCCTCGGGGCTCTCCTCCTGCCTCCCCTTCCCTCATCCACCTGCTGGCCTCTGTGGAAGCTCCGCCACAGCCACCACCAAACAACTGAGTTATTTTTACACATCGACCTGCATCTGGCCAATCCACCACCTCTCATTGTTCATGCCATTACAAAAAAAAATAAAAAATAAGTCACCGGGCATATGCCCGGTATGCCCGATGGCCAGTCCAGCTATGTTAACCTGCAACCAAATCTGCAGCTCCATACAGCAATGTTACGACTTGGATTATATCTTATAACTCATAACTCTTATGTTAGCTCCCCTCAGCAGCAAACTGTCTGAAATATTCCACGGCTGCGATAATTCTTTAAGTGTTATTTTTTCCTTGGTATTCTAATTTCACCGAAGTTTACTAAACTCAACAAACTTAATATTACTTACCGGGACATTTATTCTGTCCTCATTTTCTTTCACCGAAAAATTGTTTCCTGCAGTGCCGTCTTTCGTGCTTGGCTCTCCTACCTTTGCTAACGTGATGCACATAGCGCAGAAGCGATGCTGCATTCACTTACACTCGGATATCTGAGCTTCACCGTGAAAACATAATCGTACATTTGATATCTGATTGAATTTTATTGTTTTGCCTTTGGGGTGGCACCTGGGGTGGCCAGTCTGGTTGGGGGGGTTGGCCTGTGCCCCCCCAGGCCACCCCGCTGGACACGCCATTGGTGGGAGCATGTAAATGTTAAACAGAAGGTGTCCCAAGATGGAACCTTGGGGAACTCCACATGTGATACTTGTCTGCTCAAAAGGGTAAGTTACCTATTGATACAAAGTATTTCCTGTTTTCTAAGTATGTTTTGAACCAGTTTAGTACAGTTCCTGAAAGACATGCCCAGTTCTCCAGTCGTTTGAGTAATATGTTGTGGTCAACTGTATCAAATGCTGCACTGAGATCCAGCAAAACTAAGACTGACATTTTTCCACTGTCTGTATTCAGACATATGTCATTAAACACTTTGGCCAGAGCGGTTTCAGTGCTGTGGTTCTGTCTAAAACCTGACTGGAAGGCATCATAGAAGTTATTCTGTTTTAAGAAGTAATTGAGCTGTTGAGAAACTGCTTTTTCAATGATCTTACTTAAAAACGGGAGATTTGAGATCGGCCTGTAGTTGTTCATTTGTGTCTTGTCAAGATTGTCCTTTTTCAGTATAGGTTTAATTACAGCAGTTTTTAGTGGTTCTGGAAACACACCTGACATTAAAGAACAGTTGACGATCTGTAACAGGTCTGACTCCAAAGTCTTTGAGACCTTTTTGAAAAAACTTGTTGGCAGGACATCTAAACAGCAAGAGGAGGAGTTCAGTTGACCTCAGATGTCCTCCAGGTCTTTGCTGTTAATAGGTTGAAACTGTTTCATGGTGTTTAAACAGTTTTTTGGTGGACACAGTACATATCCTGGATCTGCTGTTGATGTACCAATTGCTTGTCTAATCTTTTGAAATTTGTCTGTGAAGAATTTGGTGAAGTCATTGCAGGCCATGGTCGAATGAAGTTCAGCTGCCACTGGCACAGGAGGGTTTGTTAGCCTGTCAACTGTAGCAAATAAGACCCGAGCATTATGACTGTTTTTAGTGATGATGTCAGAGAAGTTGGACCTCCTTGCACTCCTCAGTTGTAAATTATAATTGTGAAGTTTCTCTTTATAGATGTCATAATGAACCTGGAGGTTTGTTTTTCTCCATCTGCGCTCAGCTTTCCTACACTCTCTTTTTTCATTTTTCACTAGTGTGGAGTTTCTCCAGGGAGACTTTTTCCTTCCAGAGATAACCTTCACCTTAATGGGAGCAATAGTGTCCATTACATGTAACATTTTAGCATTGATGCTATTGACGAGCTCATTGACTGACCCTCTGGACAGGCCAGGTGTTAAGGGGAAGACCTGGTTAAATATCTCACTACTGTCTTCAGTTATACACCGTTTTGTGATCACTGAAGTTGATATATTTGTGTGGGCTGAAATTTTACTTTCAAAGAAAACACAGTGATGATCAGACAGGCCCACATCAGACACAGTAACCTTCGAAATGCTCAGGCCCTTGGAGATCAGTAGGTCAAGAGTGTGTCCTCTATTATGTGTGGCCTCTGTTACATGCTGAGTCAGCCCAAAGTTGCCCAGAGTGTTACTCAGGTCTTTAGTCCCTTTGCCCTGAGGGTTGTCCACATGGATGTTAAAATCCCCAACAATAATTACACAGTCGAAATCAACACAGATCACAGACAGCAGTTCACTGAGGTCATTAAAAAAAGTCTGTGCAGTATTTGGGAGGCCTGTAAACATTAAGAAACACAACTTTGGATGGGGCCTTCAGCTGTAAAGCCACATATTCAAAAGACTGAAAATTTCCAGGAGATAGCTGCTTACATTGAAATAATTCATTAAATAAGACAGCAACCTCTCCTGCTCACCCTGGCCTCACTGATAAAACTGTAGTTAGGAGGGGTCGTCTCAATGAGAACAGCTCCACTGTTACTTTGGTCCAACCAAGTTTCAGTTAAAAACATAAAATCAAGGCTGTGCTCAGTGATTAAATCATTAATTAAAAATGTTTTCCCAGCTAAAGATCTAACGTTTAATAAAGTCAACTTAAGTGTTTTAGAGGTATTATTTGCCCCGTGTTTGGGAGCAGTCTGTGGCACACAAGGTATATTTACTATATTTAAAGATCTTTTAGAGTGCAGCTCTCTGTGTTTTGACCAGGCCACATGTCTCCTTCTGTCACCTAAAAGTACAGAACTTTTAAAACCCTGTCTACCCTAGTAGACAGGGTCCCAGCTTCTCCTGGGAAAAGTCACCACTGCCATAATCCTCATAGCCCGGACCCTCCACACATCACACATCAGACTGTGGAGACAGAGCATGAAGGTGGTAAGGAGGAACTAAGGGGGGCGAGGCTGGGCAATGTAACTTCGATTGCTCTGTTGAGGGCGGGGCTCAATGGCGAACCTTTGGCTGCTCTGGTGGGGGGTTTATGGGGGACAAAAAGGGATTGGGCCGGGGGTAGATCTGAGCCCAGCATTGACCCGCTCCATCATCTCCTCAGTGAATTTCAGGTGTGGCGAGGAGGGAGAAAGGGAGGGGGGGGGGTGATGGCCTGTCAGGGGTTTGGGGGACTGGCGAAGGTCGTGGTCCCTGGTCCTGGTCGTTGGTGTTGTTGAGAGAGTTGGAAGCAAATAAGGACCCCTCTTCTTGCCTCTGATGTCTCTCCTTTCTGAAGCTCATCCCAGGTGGGGGCAGATGAGGCTCCTCCTCAAGGTTTCTGGTGGGCTTTGTCTGTTCTTGGAGTACTGTTTGTTCCTCCGTCTGTTGTTTGGACGCATCGTTTGACCCTGTATGCAGAGCAATGTTTGTCACAGTTGGATATTCATCTGCAATTTGAAGAATTCCCTCCTTCAGGTTGTTGACCATATTCTTAGGAAAGCAGAGGACTTTAGTGTTCTTACCGCACATGCTTTGTACATCCTTTACGGCAGAGTCAGCCTCAATCAGAGTTTCAGGCCAAGCCTTTAGCTTTCCCTGTGGCTTTTTACTTTTCAACAGATTTTCAGACCTTACTTCACATTCAGTTGTTTTGGAGGTTTCTTGTTAACCTTCCTATTCACGGTTGTCCAGTCCTGTTTCCTCCCGTATACAGGGGTAGAAGAGCTTCTCTGTCTCGTAGGAAGTGAAGGCCAGTCGGTTTCAGAGATTTCTGCTCGCTGTGCCCTGCCTGTGATACGTCCTCCCCCTTCCAGGAGACATGATTTATGTCTTGGTTTTTCACCAAGACAGTCCAAGGAGAGATTATCGCTTGACGATTTATTATAATGCACAGTCTACTTTCTTGGTCATGTTATCTGTGCTCCTAGCTGTGTACTAGCTTGCTCATCGCCATTGTTTTGAATCAAAGGCAAGGTTGTTTCATTTCCACACAGTCCATTTACCTCCACGTTTACTTCTAAGCGATGAATTTTTGTCTCCAGTACTGCAATCTTCTGCAGGAGGCTGTGGTAGTCATCTGTGGAGAGGGAACGCATCTTGTTGCTAGTTAGCCTAGCGGTTAGCACCTTTCCAGGCTATTGAGGCTGTTCGGTGCCCAGACGCTGTAATCAGGCTTCAGCTGTGTCTAGGCCACAGACACACAGAGCGCTGAAGATACGGTAACTATAAAAATGTTGCTGTTTCTGTTAAGAACACTTTAGTCCTAATGATTTATAAGCTATCGCAGGTAAGCTCGTATGGAAAAAAGGGGAAAAAATCAGCATAAAAATCAATAAAATCAATAAAAGAAGCAAAGCATTTAAAGAGCAAAGAGAGGAAGCGTCCACACTCACAAAAAGGGGGAGGAGCAAGCCTGTGTGGAGGCACAATCCGATTGTTCAGTGATGACGCGACAAATCCTACTTCCGGGCCTAAAGTAGTCTGCGTTTAATATGGCTTTTGTGTTGTTAACATGTTTAATGTTTTGTATTTTCTTCTATTTAATCTCAAAAAGCTCCTAAAACAGTCAGTGATCACTGTTGACCTCCCTCGGCTTTTATTACCGCTAATCATTTATTTAAGCTCAGTTTTTAAAACCTTAGGATGTAACTACAGCCCAGCCCATGCAGCAGTATATGAATGACTAACCTCGTATTATGGATGTATTATCTCAGTTGTTCTCCTGCCTGAAGTTTGGTCCTTTTACAGCATCCTGCCGTGCGATTACATTTGTTCCTGACCACCGAGAACACTCACGTTAACTTTTATTGAGTGGAAAAAAAGTTAGCTTGTTTATATTATGCTAACATAGCTGTGTCGCTAGCGGTCACGTAGCACATCATTATATACCAGCTAGCCCAACTTCAGTAACCCTACAAACGTCACTGCTGTTTAGTTTTCTGTCTTCATTTATGCTGGAAGTGATAACAGAGCTGTACGTTTTAATTTGTTTCCAAAACCCCGCAGTCAGGACATGCTATATTGTATTTAGATAGAAGCTAGCGAGCTAACTCCCTGCTAACTTCTAACTCCGTTAAATGTCATAAATTCCGTTTTCATGGATGCCTGGATGTTAAACTCAATTGTTACACCTGGTAGAGCAGAACGCTGATCATTTTATTAAAGATGAAAGACTTTAGATAGTTTTTCAACTCTCAGTAATGCCATAGTGATCGTTTGATATATGGACCTGCAGCGGAGTTTAGGTCCAGACACGGCTAGTGACGTCAGACTGAACAATCGGATAGGAAGAAATCTGGGGCGGGTCAAGAAATTGCACAGTACTATATGGAATTACTGCAGTCCAGTCTAATAGAAAAGAAGGCATTTACTGTTCAGTGTCACTCTGACACAGACTGTCTGCAGTGTTGACAATGTGACGCGGATAAAAATAGGCAGAGATTTGCTTAATGTGGGAGTTAAAGGACATCCCCAGGTCACAGACAGTACGAATGGATCAAATGTTACTAGCTTGACAACAGAGAGGGTTACCATCTGACTTCACAGTTCCCTCTGCTCCACAAAGCTTTTTAGTGTCTTTATTTCTATGGCTTACACCTTTTAATGCAAAAAAGAAGCAAAAGCACACAGAGACTTACCTTGGTTAGGTTTTTCTCTGGAATTAGTGGCGTTGGCAACAAGAGTGTAAATATTGGCTATAAACATGTCAAGTGCCAGGCAACAATATCTCAAATGAATACTAATGTTACTGGTAGATGCATGAAAAGGTGATAACACATCAGCCATAACAGCCAGAGAAGGTGATAACATCTTACTGTTATATTTATAGTTTGCACGCCAACCACCAGAAGCCATAAAGACATTTTTCCTTATTTAATACAACAGATGTCATTTGTGAATGATTTAATCAATTGTAAATCCTTTAAAATGTTACAAGTTTCTGAAAAGCTCTTTGAAGTTTATTCAGTGCAAACACAGAGTTTAGTGTGAACTGAAAAATTTTCCTATTATTTTTTTTTCTTTCCAGCAAATTGAGCAACCTCACTCACTACAAGCAGTCACGATAACCTCTCTTTTGTTTTCTTTAACAACTCTGCCCTGCCTATGATTTTCTTCCTTTATGTGTTTTCCTTCTTTATATGTCATGTTTTATTCTTTTAATTAAATAATTTTTAAAAAGAGAATCTCTGAGGTGGAAAAATTGTCACATAAGAATCTGAAGCCTGTGAGTATTGGGCTTTTTTGGAAAGATAAATTACATAAAGCAACTCTGTTAACAAAATAAATAGAAATGTTGTAAATTTACAAAATGGTTTATTGGCAACTCCCATCAGCACTTTCAGGACTTCTTTTCCAGTTAAACATGAGGTCAGCATACCTTGCTCTGTAGTCTTCACAATGCACAAATTAAATTACAGCTCCTGATTAAAACAGATTATGAGTCCTTGTTATTCTATTACCGTAAGTCTTCCACTAATCCTTCATAACGATGTTGTAATCCCAGTGTTCACAGGGATTGAAATAAAACCGAAATTACTTTGCCAAGCTCTCATAAAGTTTTATTTGCTTTTTGATGTCTACATTTCTGTTTTATCTGTGATGTTCAGCAGTGAGAGACTTGATCATGAGGGTAATGTGGAAGTCCATGGACAAGATGAGGTGCTTCAGGAAACGATCCATCTTCCCTTTCCTCGGCTTTCTCATCGCCTTTCTGCTCTTTTTCAACCATTATATGGATGATGGATATGTGCTGGTAACTTTAATCATGTTGTTGTTTGTTTTGTTTTTTGAAATTTTGACTCTTATGCCTGAAGTGTTCCTACAGATGTTACTCTTTGTGTTTGCATGTTTGTGTGTGATTTAGGAGGCTGAAAAAAGACAGCTAGGAGAGACGCTGATCCATCCTCCGAACTCTGAAAGATACGTGCACACGTTCAGAGACTTGTCCAATTTCTCTGGGACCATTAACGTGACGTACCGCTACCTTGCGGGGCTTCCTTTACCACGTAAAAGTAGGCATTTCTACCAGATACCAGTTTGAATTCATTTTTACTTCGAACAGGAAAATATTTACTGACTGAACTAACTGTTTTTCACTGTTGGAACAGAGTACCTCACCATTGGCTTGTCGTCGGTCAAGAGGAAAAAGGGAAACTACCTCCTGGAAACGATCAAATCCATATTTGATCAGTCCAGTTACGAGGAACTGAAAGAGATTGTGGTTGTCGTCCATCTGGCGGACTTCGACCTGGTCTGGTGTGAGAACCTGGTGCAGGAAATCACCAGGAAGTTTGCACACCACATCATAGCTGGACGTCTCTTAGTAATCCAAGCTCCAGAGGAGTACTATCCGTCTCTGGACGGATTGAAAAGGAACTACAACGACCCAGAGGACAGGGTCCGTTTCCGCTCCAAGCAGAACGTGGACTACGCTTTCCTGCTCAACTTCTGCACAAACCTCTCCGACTTCTACATGATGTTAGAGGACGATGTGCGCTGCTCCAGGAACTTCCTGACGGCACTGAAGAAGGTGATCACCTCCAGAGAAGGTTCCTACTGGGTGATGTTGGAATTCTCCAAGCTGGGCTACATCGGGAAGCTGTATCACTCCAGAGACCTGCCGCGCTTGGCTCATTTCCTGCTCATGTTCTACCAGGAAATGCCCTGCGACTGGCTCCTCATCCACTTCAGAGGCCTGCTTGCACAGAAGGACGTGATCCGCTTCAAGCCTTCGCTGTTCCAGCACATGGGCTACTACTCCTCTTATAAAGGTGCCGAGAACAAGCTGAAGGACGATGACTTTGAGGAAGACTCCATAGACATTCCCGACAACCCCCCCGCCAGCCTTTACACAAACATCAATGTCTTTGAAAACTATGATGCCACCAAGGCTTACAGCAGTATTGTTGATGAGTATTTTTGGGGGAAACCTCCGTGCACTGGAGACTTCTTCATAATAATCTTTAACAAACCAACAAAAATCACCAGAATTAAAATCCTGACCGGCACAGAGGACAGACAAAATGATATTCTTCACCACGGAGCTCTGGAAGTGGGCCAGAAGTCTGTGGACACCAAACAGGGCAGGCAGTGCACATCCTACATCACACTGGGGGAGTTTAAAGTTGGAAACATTGAGGTTAGCAATGTGGACCACAAGATAGGCTTTGATATTGAGTGCGTACGAATTGTCATCACTGCCAGCCAGAAAGAATGGCTCATCATAAGAAGTGTCAGTTTATGGACCGCGCAGCCTGTCGCTCAAATATAGAAATAAAGCTTTTTAAATGATTCTCTGCTCGTGGTGATTTTGGATGCAGATGCTGTGACTTCATTTGGGACTTCTACTGTTTGCTGAATTCAAATCAATCCACATTTTTCTTGGGTTGGCCAGAGATCTGCTGTATGTTTTCATTGTGATGTATTAAATTGACTACTGATGTGTACAGTATGGAGCTTTTATACTTCTGTTCATTTTCAGAAAATCTGTATATAAAAATATTCAAACTTGGCTGGTATTATATCTCTTTTTTTTTTTCAATTAGTGAACTCCAAGGGTTTTTCCACAGAGTCTGTGGTTCAAAAGATAAATTTGCTGCTTACTTTTTAAATCCACAGTGGGGGGCAAAATACACAAGTGTAAAATAAACAAAAACATTTTTATGGCACAAAGACTCATCAGCTACCTTTTTGTTAGTATTGTCTAACAGAAGTGAGCAAGAGCATAGAATAGCTGTTACCTACATCTAATATTAAACAGTTTTCAAAAACTATAGGGAAGTGTTTTCAAAGCTCATTAAACTATGCGTGATGTGTCGAGTGAGGACTTCTAAGTTCCTGAGATAGAGCTGTCTGACAATCTGTTAATGATTTACAAAAAATAAGGTTCCACCTGCTGTTCAGTGTAAGTACATGCCTAAAAAAGAGAAGTCAAGCTGTGTAATACTGTTAAAAAAATTTCAGACGATCATCATCCCTGAATTGAGTAAAAAGAATCTACCACCTGTGTGAGGTTACTCTAACAAATGCAAAATGAACTGGCAAAAAAATTAGATGGACAAGAAATTTAATTAAATACTATAATATTAACTACAAGCTCTCGTTTTTGTCATTAAGTCATTTTTGGTGAGTTTTATTAAACGAATCTGTGAGAGTTGACAAATATGCTCTTTGGAGTACCTTGCTGCCACCTTGTGGTAAATTATAAAAATAACAACGGAAAATATACAGATTACCTATTGACCTAAGAGGTACATATATCATAAAATATGACCAAAATTGTGCATTAAAGGTGTATAGACTGTTATATATATATAATAATAGTCTATACACTATAGTGTAATTACAAGTAAAATAAAGAGTAACTTTTAAAAATCTTATAACTCTAACAGGCAGCGCAGAAAGTGAAGCACCTAAATTATAATGTCATAATTTACACCCTCTGTTTCATGCAGCGATATGTCAAAATCTACAAAGCAAGAGTAAACCACAGTTTTGTCCTGAAGAGTTATATCAGAATTATACATAAAGTGTGAAATGTGCCATAGTATGTTTTTTGTATGCGGTACCACGGGCCACACTTTGAGAAACCTGGCTCTAGAGCTTAAATGATTAAATATTTATATTTTAACATAATACCATTTTGGAACTTTTTATAGTAAATCTCTGTGTGTGTGTGTGTGTGTGTGTGTGTGTGTGTGTGTGTGTGTGTGTGTGTGTGTGTGTGTGTCCCAGAAAGATTCACAATTTTGCCTGAAGATGCTTCACCATCTGGGAAACTTATGGGACATAATTCTTCTTTCAGGATGAACAGATATGCAAATAAATATTATGCATAGTAAACAGAAGGAATATCATTATGCTGCAGAGGCGCGGGGCTGACTGTAAATAAACAAAGTGCAACCATGTATGAAGCACAGTAATCCATGAAGAATGTCCCTGCTCTGGTCGGAGAGTGTTACAGGTGTCGTCTGCACTGCAGCTTCTTCTCTGCGTGAGTCCCCTTCAGGTGTTGAGGTTGCCAGAAATAAACAGATGGCATGATTACTGATGGAGCCAAACACCAAATGAGTTTTCAGCTCACAAGAACTAAGTTCAATGCTTTTCCTTCATTTTTATTCATCCTGTGCACATCCTAAACCTCATTTTCAGCAGCAATCTTCTGGGACATTTCTCCTCATGCTTCGGTTCAGGTGTAAGTGTTTTTTCACCTTTTACTTTGTGATGTCTTCCTCTTGAGGCTTACATTATATTCACTTATATCTGTCTCCAGGTAGCTTCCAGTCTAATGTATTGTCCCTTTCATCCTTTTCTCATCACATTCACTACCTCCTCTTGCTTTTTTTAAAAAAAAAATCACCTTCTGCCGCCCTGACCTCCTACCATCATGTGCAATCCAAATCACTGTCACATCAGCGTCCCCCTGCACTTTTAGAAGAGAAAGATTACAGAACCACTATTTTTCAACCTTATAGCAGACATCTGTTTATTAATATTCCTATTTCTTCAATTACTTGGAAATATTAGGACCTGATAAGTTAAAAAATTGTAAGCATGAATTTATTTGACTGTGCCTGACAATAAAACTTAATTAAGCAAACTCATGCCAAGATCAGACTGTGCAATGTTCAGAAAAACTGCAAAAAACCCAAGAACTACATCTCACTCTATAGGTCTCAGTTAGCATGTAAAATGTTAAAGTTCGTGAGAGCAAAATTGGAAAAAGACTGAACAAGTATGGCTTGTTTGGAATCCTTCCCAGAAAGCCTCTTCTCTCTGAAAAGAACATGGCAACATGGCGTAGATCTGCAAAGTTACTAATGTAAACAAACAGATGAGACCAACATTTGGCCATAATGCACAGAACCAAACACAGCCTATCAGCACAAACAGCTCACACTGACTGTCAAGCACAGTGTTGTCGGAGTGATTGTTTTGCAGCCACAGAGTCTGGGCACCATGCAGTCAACCATGAATGCCTCTGCATGCCAAAGTATTCTAAAATCACATGTGAGGCTGTTTGTTTTGCCCAGACTGGGTCATGCAGGACGAGGATGCAGCTCAGGAGAGCAGATCGTCTACTTGTTGGAAGGTTGGTGCTTCAAACTCTGGTTGCTCCAGTCTGCATGCCAAAGTATTCTTTGGCAAAACACTGAACCCTAAATTCCTCTGATGCATTTACTGAATTCAATTCCATTCAATTTTATTTATATAGCACCAAATTACAGCAACAGTCACCTCAAGGCGCTTTATATTGTAAGGTAGACCCTACAATTATACATATAGAGAAAAAAAACCAACAATCGAATGAAATGATTGATTGAGTACAAATGTGCATGAATGTTAGATAGAAAGCACTTACGTGTAGAAAAAAGTGCTAGTTTGAATGGGTGACATGTTGTATAAAGCGCCTTCAGGGCTAAAGTCGAGCAGAAAAGTGCCATATAGTAACCAGTCTGTTTAACAATGGCTGAAAAAGAAAAGTCACAGTCCAGACTTAAACCTGATGAAATGTGACATTGAAAGCTTAAGAGAGCTGTGTATATCCAAATACCTGCAAACCTCAATGAACTAAAGCAGTGCGATTGATAAAAGATGTTTTGTATGTCATTCAGTGAAAATTACAGGGAGTGCAGAATTATTAGGCAAGTTGTATTTTTGAGGAATAATTTTATTATTGAACAACAACCATGTTCTCAATGAACCCAAAAAACTCATTAATATCAAAGCTGAATGTTTTTGGAAGTAGTTTTTAGTTTGTTTTTAGTTTTAGCTATTTTAGGGGGATATCTGTGTGTGCAGGTGACTATTACTGTGCATAATTATTAGGCAACTTAACAAAAAACAAATATATACCCATTTCAATTATTTATTTTTACCAGTGACACCAATATAACATCTCCACATTCACAAATATACATTTCTGACATTCAAAAATAAAACAAAAACAAATCAGCGACCAATATAGCCACCTTTCTTTGCAAGGACACTCAAAAGCCTGCCATCCATGGATTCTGTCAGTGTTTTGATCTGTTCACCATCAACATTGCGTGCAGCAGCAACCACAGCCTCCCAGACACTGTTCAGAGAGGTGTACTGTTTTCCCTCCTTGTAAATCTCACATTTGATGATGGACCACAGGTTCTCAATGGGGTTCAGATCAGGTGAACAAGGTGGCCATGTCATTAGTTTTTCTTCTTTTATACCCTTTCTTGCCAGCCACGCTGTGGAGTACTTGGACGCGTGTGATGGAGCATTGTCCTGCATGAAAATCATGTTTTTCTTGAAGGATGCAGACTTCTTCCTGTACCACTGCTTGAAGAAGGTGTCTTCCAGAAACTGGCAGTAGGACTGGGAGTTGAGCTTGACTCCATCCTCAACCCGAAAAGGCCCCACAAGCTCATCTTTGATGATACCAGCCCAAACCACTACTCCACCTCCACCTTGCTGGCGTCTGAGTCGGACTGGAGCTCTCTGCCCTTTACCAATCCAGCCACGGGCCCATCCATCTGGCCCATCAAGACTCACTCTCATTTCATCAGTCCATAAAACCTTAGAAAAACCAGTCTTGAGATATTTCTTGGCCCAGTCTTGATGTTTCAGCTTGTGTGTCTTGTTCAGTGGTGGTCGTCTTTCAGCCTTTCTTACCTTGGCCATGTCTCTGAGTATTGCACACCTTGTGCTTTTGGGCACTCCAGTGATGTTGCAGCTCTGAAATATGGCCAAACTGGTGGCAAGTGGCATCTTGGCAGCTGCACGCTTGACTCTTCTTAGTTCATGGGCAGTTATTTTGCGCCTTGGTTTTTCCACACGCTTCTTGCGACCCTGTTGACTATTTTGAATGAAACGCTTGATTGTTGGATGATCACGCTTCAGAAGCTTTGCAATTTTGAGACTGCTGCATCCCTCTGCAAGATATCTCACTATTTTTGACTTTTCTGAGCCTGTCAAGTCCTTCTTTTGACCCATTTTGCCAAAGGAAAGGAAGTTGCCTAATAATTATGCACACCTGATATAGGGTGTTGATGTCATTAGACCACACCCCTTCTCATTACAGAGATGCACATCACCTAATATGCTTAATTAATTGGTAGTAGGCTTTCGAGCCTATACAGCTTAGAGTAAGACAACATGCATGAAGAGGATGATGTGGACAAAATACTCATTTGCCTAATAATTCTGCACTCCCTGTATTAGTGGTAATGAGGCCCTCTAGATAAGAGCCAGTAGAGGGCTTATACACCTGCTAGTCAGTCAGAAGGTTTTTATCATCCATTCACATGGAGGACCACTAACAGCAGCACGGGCAGACTCCAGTCCTGCTAAACATTCTCCCGAGACTGTTAATGTGAAAGAGCAACTTGATAAAGCAGATAACTGTTTTGTTTTGAGCATTTCCTTCTCCACCTTTTTACACCTTTTCGCTAAAAGGATGAGCACACTTTGCCATCATCGCTGACCAAAGTACAATTAATGAGTACAGTGCAGTTTTATTTATATAGCAGTAATTCACCATAACAATCCTCTCAAAGTGTGTTCTATGTTACAGTAAAGATCCTACAGAGAGAACCACAGTGCTCAAGAATCACTACAGTTATTCACAGACTGTATATAGCATGCAGTCTGGGCTCTAGATAAAGAAATATATTCCAGAAAGGATTCACATTATTAGTGCTAAAAGTCATGTGCTACATATGTGTTATTAAACACAAATATACATGTTTCAATGAATAAACTAAACTATTTTCTTACCTTTATCTCATTGATGAGGACAACATTCACTGTATCTGACTGGCCATATCTGACTCTGTTTTATCTCTGGATAAAAGCACTAAACAGTCAGATTTATAGTGTTTGAAACAATACTACAGTGGGGCAAAAAAGTATTTAGTCAGTCACCGATTGTGCAAGTTCCCCCACTTAAAATGATGACAGAGGTCAGTAATTTGCACCAGAGGTACACTTCAACTGTGAGAGACAGAATGTGAAAAAAAAATCCATGAATTCACATGGTAGGATTTGTAAAGAATTTATTCGTAAATCAGGGTGGAAAATAAGTATTTGGTCACCTCAAACAAGGAAAATCTCTGGCTCTCACAGACCTGTAACGTCTTCTGTAAGAAGCTTTTCTGTCCCCCACTCGTTACCTGTATGAATGGCACCTGTTTGAACTCATCATCTGTATAAAAGACACCTGTCCACAGCCTCAAACAGTCAGACTCCAAACTCCGCCATGGCCAAGACCAAAGAGCTTTCGAAGGACACCAGGAAAAGTATTGTAGACCTGCACCAGACTGGGAAGAGTGAATCTACAATAGGCAAGCAGCTTGGTGTGAAAAAATCAACTGTGGGAGCAATCATCAGAAAATGGAAGACATACAAGACCACTGATAATCTCCCTCGATCTGGGGCTCCACGCAAGATCTCATCCCGTGGGGTCAAAATGATCATGAGAACGGTGAGCAAAGATCCCAGAACCACACGGGGGGACCTGGTGAATGACCTGCAGAGAGCTGGGACCAAAGTAACAAAGGTCACCATCAGTAACACACTACAACGGCAGGGAATCAAATCCCGCAGTGCCAGACGTGTTCCGCTGCTGAAGCCAGTGCATGTCCAGGCCCGTCTGAAGTTTGCCAGAGAGCACATGGATGATACAGCAGAGGATTGGGAGAATGTCATGTGGTCAGATGAAACCAAAGTAGAACTTTTTGGTATAAACTCAACTCGTCGTGTTTGGAGGACGAAGAATACTGAGTTGCATCCCAAGAACACCATACCTACTGTGAAGCATGGGGGTGGAAACATCATGCTATGGGGCTGTTTTTCTGCCAAGGGGACAGGACGACTGATCCGTGTTAAGGACAGAATGAATGGGGCCATGTATCGTGAGATTTTGAGCCAAAACCTCCTTCCATCAGTGAGAACTTTGAAGATGAAACGAGGCTGGGTCTTCCAACATGACAATGATCCAAAACACACCGCCCGGACAACAAAGGAGTGGCTCCGTAAGAAGCATTTGAAAGTCCTGGAGTGGCCTAGCCAGTCTCCAGACCTCAACCCCATAGAAAATCTGTGGCGGGAGTTGAAAGTCCGTGTTGCTCGGCGACAGCCCCAAAACATCACTGCTCTCGAGAAGATCTGCATGGAGGAATGGGCCAAAATACCAGCTACTGTGTGTGCAAACCTGGTAAAGACCTATAGTAAACGTTTGACCTCTGTTATTGCCAACAAAGGTTATGTTACAAAGTATTGAGTTGTATTTTTGTTATTGACCAAATACTTATTTTCCACCCTGATTTACGAATAAATTCTTTACAAATCCTACCATGTGAATTCATGGATTTTTTTTTTCACATTCTGTCTCTCACAGTTGAAGTGTACCTCTGGTGCAAATTACTGACCTCTGTCATCATTTTAGGTGGGGGAACTTGCACAATCGGTGGCTGACTAAATACTTTTTTGCCCCACTGTATATAATCCAAACAACTTGAAGAACTTTTAGATTTAATTTTGGTGAGCTGGCTGCTATTTTGACACCTTTTGTCCAAGACAATACTGATGAAGCACAAGAAGAAAAATGTGATGCCCTCATGTGCTGGTCTCAGGAGATTAAGAGCATTGATATCTGGCTTGTGTTATTTGTATGTATGAATCTATGCAATATATTTAAAATGACACTGCAGAAATAACAGTAACATTAAAAATATATTTGGTGCAACCAAAGTCATCTAATCTAACTGTTAAAACCTTTGTATCAGAAATAACAGACTAGGAAATAAAAAGCACAAGTTTTTTTTCATGAATGCTGGATGAAGTTCACTGAAGATGCATAAAGATAAACAAAATCAGTGGGTGATTCTGGTGGCAGCATTCTTATTTTAATGTGTTTTCTAAAACACAACTACACAACTTTCTTGGATCTGTATTTTTTCAGCATAATAAACTGAGGTGGGGAAAAGAAAAACTGTACACCAACAATAAAAAAACAAAGACAAAAACAAAGAAACACCCCAAAACAAAACAGATATTAACTAAGAGCAATCAGTTACTTTTCCGTTTCATAATGTCAGAATTTCTGGTACGTATAGCATTCATTCACACAAAGATCTTAATGGATTTTTTTGGGGGGTGGGGGGGACGGTTTACTTCACGATAAGATGGTCCTATATTGTTTAATCTTTAAGGAAATGTAGGAAAGTTGGCTTGGTTCCTGTTTTTGTTTAGTTTTTTTTTTATTATTTTATTATTAGTTATATTTATTACTTTATTTATTTATTTATTTATTGTTATTTTGACTTATAAATACTACAGCAGACACATTTTCTACAGTTTTTTTAAAAATCCAGATCATTCTTGAATGTATACAAAAAATGATAAGGAAAAAAATGAATGGAAAAATGATAGGGAACGAATTAATTTATAGACCAAACATTATTTATTTTGAATCTTTTTAAAACAAGTTTCAGAAGCGGGTAAATGTTGTGTAGGCCTAATATTTATTTAATTAATTAATTGTTTGTTTGTTTGTTTATCAATAATCTTATTATTATTACTAACGCAAACGACTGACGTAAGGTCGTCACACTCCGACGTCATGAAGCCGCGCCAGTGTTGTGGTACCAAGACAAACAGAAGCTAAAAGCGAGGCTAGTGGTGAAATTTGGATGGTGCCTCCTACGTGGACTCTGCACTGTTTGGTAAGAAGCACCTACGTGTCACAGTTGCAGCAGAGGATCATATTTATCCCATTTTTATTTATTTATTTTCTACGTTTCGCTTCTTCTGGTATTGGTTAAGTTTCAAGCAAAGTAATGCAGCTAGTTGTTAGCAGAGTGCTCCTCAGTAATATTACGCTGTTACTACAGTTGTGAAGTTTAAACTGAGGTTTACTGTCTGGAGAGGTCTAAAACTCTGCAGCTATAAGTACTTTCGAAGAAGGAGCGCTGCTGCTATGCGGTTCTTATGTTGAAGTCTAAAATAAACGCCGACGTTGTTAGCGTCGCTGGATGTTGATGCTAATTTAGCTAATACAGCAGAGCTGCTGCCCTTGCGAGCATTTGGCTGTTTATTTTTTTTTATGACTTATAGATTATTGTCAGGTCTACGTGAGGTTTGACACATCGATATGTTCTATGTATGCATGCAGCCACAGGAAGTCTCGAGGTAGCTGGTGGGAGAGGATGAGTTTGTTATTACCTGATAGTCATCTAAGTGTTTTTAATTATCTAGTCGTGTTTCATTAATATTCTGTCCCTTTCCAACTAAGTTTTAAAGGGATTACTAGTGTAATAGTAACTTTTTAGACGAGCAAATACAAAAATAAAAAAAATCAAAGGCCGGGGCGAACAACTATAACAGTAAAGTACACAAGAAAATTCAGCTAAAAGCAATACACAAACCATTATGAAACCATAAGTGATGATTAAAGGAAAAACGCAAAAAACAAACAATATCATGTGAAAGCAATTTGATAAACGTGTTTGTTAGAACTAGGGCTGCTCGATTATAGCAAAAATGATAATCACGATTATTTTCACTGAAATTGAGATCTTGATTATTTGACGATATTTATTTAACAATAACAATGTATTGAATAATGACTTTAAAGATTGTCAAAAAATAATATAAAATAGTGTGCAAATACTGATAACAGTGCAAATGTTTGCAATATAAAAAATAAATGAAAAATGTAAACATCTATGTTTAGTGAACTTTGCAGTGCTGCTCTGTGGCGCAGCTACGACACCGTAGCAAAGTTTACACACTATGTCTACTTGATCCACGTCTGACTCCGCGAACCCATAATGTTTCCACCCCACTGAAGTTTTTTTTACCTCTCTTTTCAACCAACGGCAGTCACTCTCCTCTCCAAATAACTTCTGCTTAGCTTTCCGAGCTTCCCTCGGGTCCTCTTAATTGTTGTGTGCGCTCGATTTGCCACACGGAGCAGCGCGAGAGTAAAGCACGAGGGAGGGTCTAATAATCGCTCAGTCATTTTTAATGATCGTTGAAAGCCCAGATCGTAATCGTGATTAAAATTCGATTAATTGAGCAGCCCTAGTTAGAACGACTAGATGCATAGATTTAAGCCAAAAATGTGGGATGGCCAAGAAAGCCCAGCTGTGAAGCTAAGGCTGCAAACCGGCTCATTTGGGGCCAATATCTCCGTTAGGAAGCAAGGACCCAAACATGCTTTAAAAGTCAGCTCTAAAATGTACAGAGAGCCAGTAGAGAAAAGCAAAGACTTTGGTGATGTGACACTGTCCACTAAGAAGCTGAGCTGTTGCATTCTCAACCAGCTGAATGTGAGAGGACCTTTAACTAATCCCAGAAAGAAAGGTACACTTCTTTATCTTGGTCCTATGCCTTTTGCTCCTTTTTGAAATTTTGGTTGGTTAAATTCTGGGTCTTGGTATGCTTCATGTACTTGCCATATTCTCTAAGGCCTACGATCATCTGTGCCACAGCATATTTTAATACAGATGAATGCACACTTCATTTTTGTGTGTTTTCACTATATTTTGTATGTCTTTCTTTAACTAAAATATTAATCTAAGGCACTAATAATTTAAGGCAATCATTTCCCACCAGGTTTGGAAGAACTGAATGAGGTGCTGCCTTTTGCCTCTTCTCTTGTGTGAGTTCTACTGCTGCCGGGATGGGTCAGCAGATCTCAGGTCAGGCGGTGATGAACCATCTGCCTGAGAAGCTGGTGAAACATGCCGGATTGGTTCGTGACAGCGGCTACCTAAACTACGAGGAGTTTCTAGCAAGAGTGGCTGAACTTAATGACGTGTAAGTCTGTTAAAGATGATTAGCTTTCCCGTACAACAAATAGCTTTTCTTTAAGACAAACAGTTTTTGTGCAGAATGGATAGGTGGAGAAACTTGACCTATTTCACAAAGTGTACCTTTGGGACTCTTCAAATTGAGTGCTGGCATCAGTACTTTTATGACATATGGGATTTGGCCTTCCTTATTCCCCCAGCATTAGACACAGTTCTGCCAGTTTACCTTTAGCTTACAAACTCCTAGAGGTAATAGCTGCAAGGCATGATAATGCAGCAGAAGGTGGAGTAGAGAAAGGCTTTGTTACAGCAATTCTGAAAAAAAGATTAATGTGACAACAAAATAAACAGCACAGTGCAGTGTTATTGATGAAAATAATCATTGAAAACACCTGAAAAAGAAGGCGCAATGAAAATGTTTTTTTTTTTTAACATTCATCATGATGAGAAATAAATCAAAAATCTGCGTGCTTTATGGAGGATGGTTGGAATGGTTTATGGAGATAAACATAACCTTTTCCCCTCTCTCCTGCGTCTCTCTCAGTACGGCCAAGCTAGCTGCTGGACAGCAGAAGCACCTGCTGTTTGAGGTGCAGCCAGGATCTGATGCTACAGCCTTGTGGAAAGTGGCTGTCAGGGTTGTGTGTACCAAGGTGAGACCAAAAAGCCTTCCCCACATGCCAACAGAGGCATCTGCACACACATTTATGACAGAGAGGGACAGATGTGAGTGAAACCATACTCCTGTAAATTGTGTTTATATGAGGAAACCATGCTCTGAGGGATCTCCTGGGATGTCTGCAAGTGTTAAAACCAATTTATTGTTTGGAAATGGACTCTTATCAGAATGATGTTTACTATTTCACAAAAATCAAGCCCTTTCTGGGGATCATAATAATATTACAGGGTAGGTGAGGGTAATAGATCTCTGACAGTTTAACTCATTGTTCCACATCGGTTTTTAACTTTAAACGTAATGTAACACTGCCACTGACCAGGCAAAAAAAAATAGAAAGTTTTTGTTTCTTCATAATTAATATGAAGAAACAAAAAGTTGTGTATGTAGTTGGTTGCATTTGTTTGTGTCTGTCTGTTAGATGTCAACTGTCTGCAGTTTCCAAGATATCATTTTCAAATTTTGTGTGATGGTAGATACTAATAACAGCTTGAGTCATAACATGACACCATAAAGTTCCACAAAATCACATACTGCATGAATAGATGTTAAAGTCTCATGTTTTTACAGGTTATAGAAGCTAAAAGATGTCAGCCAATTCTGCTCCAATCATATGGTTAAAATAATAAAATGCACAGTTATAGTATGTAATGCTTCAAGGTCAAAGTTTAGAATCACATGAATTAGGAAAAACTTTCCATCGGATCATTTCCAGATTCTAAAGCAGTATAATAGTCATTGAGTAGCATAAGCACTTCCTTTCTTTGAACTCTTTAAAACATTATTTTTTAATACATTATAATCACAATGACCAACAAGATTAATATGCTACACTAGATTTCCATATTAACAATGCTCACATCAGCACAAATGATCTATGAGAACTACTTACATCAGCACGTTGTCATGAAAACATCACAGTTTTAGTATAACCTTTGCCCTTTGGTGGGAGTTGCTCTGTGAGTGCTCTTGTGATTGCCTTTGCTTCCCTCCAGATCAATAAGGAGAATGGCATGGTTGAAGCATCGCGGATCATGAACCTGTATCAGTTCATCCAACTCTATCGTGACATCACCAGCCAGGCAGCTGAAGTGTTGTCTGTAGAGGGTGCCACTAAGGGCCCCTCAACCGAGCTTCCCTCCACTGACTCCTGCCAGGCCAGCATGTGGATGGGCAGGTCAGTTACCAGGAAATGGACAGCTATGATATAAAGTGCACACACAACAATTAGATTTTCATGACGTTTTTTAATAGTGAAGATGGACAGGGATTATGGGAAAAGAGAGCAGTGGTACAACATGCAGCAGAGGTCTTTGTTCAGCGAATGCACTCACTTGTAATCATTGCCAGATTTTGAAGGAGAGTTTTCCTACAACAGACCTGAAAAAATATAGAATATTGGACTTTTGTTTGTCAGCTGAGCAGTAATGATGTTTGTGAACATATGCGCTATTAAAAATGTTACACTTGTGCAAATATCAATGCTGTTTCCAGCTTTAGCCTCCAAGTGCCCAAAATGCAGTCTCCCTGCTCAGCACATGTGTTACTGATGCAAGACTACAGAAAATGTTTTTTAATGCCCCACCATCTGCATGAATTATATATTTTTAAGGTTGTTTTTTTTTTTGTTTTGTTTTTGTTTTTTTACAGCTGAGCGATTCCTTATTCTGTAAAGTTGAGGGGGGCAGTGACTGATGGGTCATTTTAAGGCTTTTACACATTTTTATAACCCCGAGAAATATTTATCCTCAGGCGAATCCTGAGCATAAAAAAGTGTTTCTAAAACACTTCTTATGCTTTTTGTTTTCATTTCTAAAAAATGAAGATAAAGTGTGCCTAGCGTTAAAGAAAATAATGAAATTGTTTTCCCCTCTTCTGTATACATTTCCATGCAGAGTGAAGCAGCTGACCGATGAAGAGGAGTGTTGCATCTGCATGGATGGAAAATCTGACCTCATTCTGCCCTGTGCACATAGCTTCTGTCAGAAATGCATTGATAAATGGTGAGATAATCAAATAAGCTTGAATTATTCAAATTCATCTATAGCGTTGTAAAACATTAAATTACACACCCTCTTCTGTTTCTGTAGGAGTGGCCAGAGCCGAAATTGCCCAATCTGCCGTCTGCAAGTGACTGCTGCCAACGAATCGTGGGTAATGTCTGATATCCCCACAGAGGATGACATAGCCGGCTACATCCTCAACCTGGCTGATGAGGCGGGCCACCCACACAGGCCTTAACATGCAGAATACTGAGCCAAGTAGATAGCAAAGGGAAATATACCCACTTCAGTAGACTTTACATACTGAAACACAAAACACCACTTTCACTGAGAGGTTTCTTTCCCCCCCCCTAAAGAGTAAAACAGAAAAGAATCCAGCAGGTGTCTTCTCTTTATATTCTTTGTGATAGCTTCTGAAAATCTCCTCTTATAAGTCCTAAAAATCCCAGGATGCTTTTTGAAACCAGAGTATTGTTGATGATGTACTTTATGGAGTTTTGTGATATGTTGTTTGAAGTGAAACAATTGTATTTGTATATTACAATAAATTGTAACATTTTAATGGAACCCAGAATAACCAAATGTTGCTTAAAGTACTACTAAGAGGTGGTTGGGGTTAACTAGGCACTTTATAAAACAAATGCTGATACATGTTGACATTGCCTTCCTTCGATATGAATGAGAGAGACACAGTTGCACTTCCTTGTAAAGTTTGATAAGTATGACTCTCATTCATATAATTTAAATCATCACTTTGATATTTTGGGAAAGTGTCTTGTTTGCTGTCCAGGGAAAGTCAGATATCTGTAGGACAGCAGTTAGATTATCCTCATACAAAGACTGGAAACAAGGAGAAAGGGCTGGCTGTAGTCAGTTTTATCAAATCATCTTTGAATTTGTTATATTTAACTATATCTAAATGTGAAAAATAGAGAGGTTTAAAGGTGATTTTTTTTTTTTTGCTGTAGACTGATTCATGGCTAAGTTGCTTCATGAAGTCATTACAGGACTGTTTTCAACTTTTGGACAGCATCAGGCTCTTTTCATTCTGTTTGTAGTCTCTGTGCTAAATTTGGGAACTGACTCTGGCCTTGCAGTGAACATACAGACAGTAAATTGGTACTGATCAAATCTTAAACCTCTGAGCAAATAAGCATCATTTCCCAAAATGTCCTATTCTTCCTTCATGTGCAAATCCAAGACACCAAACATACTTGTCGTATTTGCCAGGGCTTCTGGACAAGCAGTAAAGTGAAAATTTATGTTCCATCTATAAAGCTGTTTGGATGTCTGTGCAATGTATCCCTGCATGTTTGTACCCCACATGACATGGACCATGAGCTGTGTTATGTGAATCTGTACTAAAATCCTGTTCTGGTGCAGTTCAGGACACAGGACTGAATAGGCTCATGTGATTTTAAGGACTTGGCTCGTTGTGGTGTCTTAACTGTTGTAAATCACCTTGCCTGTCACATAAGTTGTTCTCCTCTTTTTACTTTTATGAATTTTTTTCTAATTATTTTTCTCTCATCTTTATTTACACTATTTTAATATGAATTCTGTAGAAATCTTTTAGTTTGCACTCCCAAAACTGCACTCTGTGCTTCGACGTGACTGTAATTAAAAGCAACTTAATGACTGAGAGAGAGGCAGCTTGTAGGGGAACAGTTAAGTAAAATCACTGAAATTGTGTTTTGTTTTCGTTTCACCCTGGGTCTAACCGATCCCTAGTGGCACTTTCAGTTTAAGTTGACATAGCTGTGACACTCGAAGTTGATTCTTCCGGAAATATTTTATTAAATGTGAATATGTATGAACCTTATAGATTTCATTTCTGTTTTACTCAAATCCAATTCTTCATTTAAAGTTGTATTAAAGAAATGACTTATTTAGATCTTTGTTGTGTGAAGTTCAGTGAATTCTTCAGTTTAGCATTTTTCACATTTATTTTAGCAATTTATTCCTATAGTTTTGAAATATCAGTAATATTTCAGTTCTGTTCATTTTGTTCGACCTCACTTCTCTGGGTGCTTGTGCGTAGTTGATGGAGATGATTATATTTGCCTTCATAAATGTTATTTTGGCGCTTTAATCCTTTCATTCAAGCTGAAATAAACACACCCCAGAGATGTTCAGCAGTAAGAGAAGTCTTTTACAAGCTCTTTAGCAAACTGTGTCTGATCTTGTTGCATGACTGCATGGTCCATTCAGAAAAATGTCAAAGAAAGTTTTTAATATTTACATTATAAAGTTTATGAACATAAACTGCTGTGTAATGTGATGTTGCAACCATAAGATGGTAGCATTATCCTGTATTCCTTCTGGGGTCCTGGCATAGTACAGACATTGTATTTGTTATAGTGAATGAAGGGAAGTGTAATAACAGAACCATTCTTACTGTATTATCCTTAATAAATAGATACTCAATTTTTGGCACTTTATGACTGTTGAATTGAAAGTTTTTGCAACTTTTGTTAATAAGTTGTTTCATATGCAATAAACTGTATAAGCTACATTTTTATACAGCTTATTCTGTTTGGAAACAAGATTTTCTTTGGCAATAAAAGCCTAAGTGATGTAGCCTACTGTATCAGACTGGTGTTAAGATGTATAGGAAAAAATCATAAATGCTTAATCTTATGAGTTTTACATGGCTAACATTGGCATTGTTTTACAGGTTTGAACATGTAAACTCAATGGTGGTGGGACATTTCATTTTAAAATAAAAAAGAGTGAAACCTAGTTGTTCATGTGGTTTACACGTTAACCATACCCCTCCGCAAATTGCTACCTTATCGTGGTGTAGTGGTTTGTGTGTCCCAGGGATCCCAGGAGATATGTTGTCCGGGCCCTTGTCCCCCTGGTCAGGCCTCTCACTTGAGGCAGTTAAATAATTCCAGACCCAGAGCCTGGCAGAGCACCTCGGGTGGATGAGGTCCGCCCTGAGTTCCTGAAGACTCTGGATATCGTAGGACTGTCTTGGTTGACATGCCTCTGCAATGTTGCATGGAGATCAGGGGTGATACCTCTGGATTGGAAGACCAGGATGGTTGGTTCTCATGTTTACCGGACCACAGGGTGTGTTCCAACTATAGGGGGATCACACTCCTCAGGCTCCCTGGGAAAGTCTATGCCAGGGTGCTGGAAAGGAGAGTTAGTCCGTAAGTTATATACAGGAGGAATAATGCTGTTTTCGTCCTGGTCGTGGAACACTGGACCAGCTCTTTATCCTTTCAAGGATACTTGAGGGTGCATGCGAGTTTGCCCAACCAGTCTACATGTGTTTTGTGGACTTGGAGAAGACATTCGACCGTGTCCCTCGGAGTGTCCTGTGGGAGGTGCTTTGGGAGTATGCGGTGTCTGGCCCATTGTTACGGGCCATTTGATCCTTATATAACCGTTACAAGAGCTTGGTCTGCATAGCCGGCAATAAGTCGAACTTGTTCCCGGTGGGTGAAGCACTCTACCAGAGCTGCCCTTTGTGACCCATTCTGTTCATAATTTTTATATACAGAATTTCTAGGCGTAGCCAAGTGATGGAAGGCTGTGGTGATGTGGTTCTGTTGGCTTCATCAGGTGATGGCTTCCAGCTTGCACCGGAACGGTTTGCAGCCGAGTGTGAAGCAGTGGGAATGAGGATCGGCACCTTCAAATCTGAAAAGGGTGGAGTAGATTAAGTCTGGTACGTCCTGCACGAGTGACAGGAGAAGGGAACGGGAGATTGACAGACGGATTGGTGCTGCACCTGCAGTGATGTAGACATTGTACTGGTCCACTGTGGTGAAGAGAGAGGTGAATGTAAAAGCGAAGCTCTCAATTTACCGGTCGATCTACGTTCCTACCCTCACCTGTGGTCATGAGGTGTGGATAGTGATCGAATGAACAAGATTGCGGATACAAGCGGTGGCAATGGGGTTCCTACGAAGGGGGGCTGGCCTCTCCCTTAAAGATGGGGTGAGAAGTTCAGCCATCCGGGAGGGGCTCAGAGTAGAGCCGCTGTTCCTTCACATAGAAAGGAGGTGGTTTGGGCATCTGATAAGTATGCCTTCTGGACGGTTTCCAGGCATGTCCCACCAGGAGGAGGCCCCGGGGCACACCCAGGACATGCTGGAGAGATCATATCTTTCAGCTGGCCTGGGAATACCTTGGTGTCCCTCCTGATAAGCTGGAGGTGGCTGGGGAGAGGGAGGTCTGGCCTTCTCTGCTTAGGCTGCTGCCCCCGCGAGCTGGCCCTGGATAAGCCGAAGAAAATGGATGGGGACAAAAAATGGTAAAAAAAAAAATCTGGCAACTGCCAGTGCTACCCCTCAGCCTCCTACTAGACTACTTTGCCTTGTTCTCAAGTTACTGCATTCACTGATTCTCTGACTTTGAGGTCGAGGTCACTGAGGTTCAAATGCATAGAATATTTTTATTTGTTGCACCCGTGGTATCAATTTGAAGCTCCTACATCACTTTATTCTTAGGTTATCATATTCATAAGATTTTTATAAAACTTGACCTTTGACCTTGACCTTGAGGTCGAAGTCACTGAGATTCTAACTTATCTGATTTTTTTGTAGTTACACCTGTGGTGTCAATTTGAAGCTCCTACACTGCCTCGTTCTTGAATTATTGAGAACACCTAACTCACAAACTAAGGTGTCCAAGCTGCCCCATCATTGCTTTTACGGAGGTAAAGACACAGTGAAGCCAAGGATTATTGAGAATTCACATTGCAATACCTTTAATACCTACAGCATGTTCCAATAGCTGTAATAAACTATTGCTAACAGTACCGAATGCTCTACTGACGTCTAGCAGGACAAGCACAGAAACGGGTCCACTGTCAGAGGCCATAAGAAGATCATTTGTAACCTCCACTAACATTGTTTCTGTAAATAATCAGTTAGCTGTTTTACAACCCATCTTTCAAGAATTTTGCATTTTTCACGAGTCAGTTGTGACAGCTAGGATTTGCACCAGGAACTTTATTGCTCTGAGACAACAGTGCTAATCACTTCACCACCACAGTGTAATGATTCAGATATTCCTGTTTCAAGGCACTCTCTGACATCTGTATAACCTTTGTTCCTTATGTGTGCCATGTGTGATCACTCCTATGCTGTTTTACTATGGCTATTCAAAGACCAGCATGAATCTGTTTTTGCAGTAAGTCACTGCAAGTCACAAATCTTTGGCTTTTTATAAGATTTTACTAGTTATAAATATAGCTATTATTAACCTGTGGCCATTAAAGTGCTCCAAATAATTGGCTTACCAAATGGCTCGGGTAAATACGTTAGTGGGTTACCTAGGCAACCGGAAACTGCTAGACCAACCGCCAGCTTCATCCTCCACTTAGAAAAATATTTTTCCTCTGTTGGTTTGCGAGTGTTACTGGTGCTTTTAACACAACACCGGGATGGGTCAGCAGATCTCAGGTCAGGGAGTTATGAACCAGCTCCGTCAGAAGCTGGAGAAATGTTTAGAATTGCTTCGTGACAGTCGCTACTTAACTTACGAGGAGTTCCTGGGAAGACTGGCTGAACTTAATGACATGTAAGTGACAGGTCGTTAAAGACAGCTTTAGAGAACAGCAAGCGGCTTTTCTTTAACATAAAACAGTTTTGTGCAGAATGAACAGGCCGACAAACTTAACCTAGTTCAAAAGTGTACCTTTGGGCTGATTTTACGTAGACTTTTCAATTTGAGAGCTAGCGTCAGTGCTTTTATGATATCTGGGATTTAACCTTCCTTATTTTCTAGCATTACATACATTTCTGCTAGTTTACTAGCTAGGTTTTTTTTTTTTAGCTCACAAGCTCCTGGAGCTTGAAAGCTGCAAGGCATGATAGTGCAGCTGAAGGTCAAATAAACACGAAGTGAATAGCACCGAGCAGTGTTGTTAAGTATTAGTAATGAAAATACATTTTTGAAATTCAGCATGATGAAAAATAAATGTAAAAATTCTGTTATGAATATTGTGGCACTGCTTTGTCATTTGGCTGAATGGTTTATGGAGAAAAACATAACTTCTCCCCTCTCTCATTCTTCTCTGTCAGTACTGCTGAACAGCAGAATGACCTGTTGTTTGAAGTGCAGCCAGGATCTGATGCTACAGCCTTGTGGAAGGTGGCTGTCAGGGTTGTGTGTACCAAGGTGAGACCAAAGAGCCTTCCCCACATGCCAACAGAGGCATCTGCCCACACATTTATGACAGAGAGGGACAGATGTGAGTGAAACCATACTCCTGTAAAAGGGGAAAGGTAATTCTGCCCCTAGAGAAATAGAGAAATACATCCTGTAATAGATTGCTGATAGCAGCTATCAACTGGTAGCTTGGATTAAAAAACCGTGCTGGGCTTGAGAAGCCTGTCATCGGTGGGTTATAGCCAACTATTTTGGCACAGTGTAAGATTGAAACTGCATGCACTACCAGTCATTAAGTCACATGATTGCCTTTTCTTCCTCACAGATCAGTAAGGAGAATGGCATGGTGGAAGCATCGCAGATCATGAACCTGTATCAGTTCATCAAGCTGTATCATGACATCGCCAGCCAGAGTCTTCAGGTGCCGTCTGCAAAGAGCCCCTCTACTGAGCTCCTGGCTGACTCCTGCCAGGCCAGCAGGTCAGGCAGTCATGACATAAAGCATACATTTTATAGCACATTCAGCAATTATAAGTACTTTTATAACTTTATTTAATAGTGACAATGAACAGGAAATAGGGGGAAAGAGAGCATGGGAACAACATACACCAAAGGTCATTGCAGCCAAATCAAAGTGGGACCTCACTACTTGGGCATGTTGGTGGTCTAAAAACTCAGCTGTAGGGTTACCATTTTAAAAAGCTATTTAAAAGGTTTCAGCTAAAGCTTTTCTGGACAATTTAACCACAGGTTGGTCGTTGTTTTGTTTGGAACAAAAAAGGACTCCTTTAAAGACTAAAGGTTTTGGTGCCTCAGGAAGAGCATGTGTGATCCCCAGCTCCCACAGATTCTTATGCAAATGCATTCAGTCCCTTTGAATACACCCACTTGATCTTATATTTGCCAGCTGAGCAGTAATGATAATGTTGGAACGTACATGCCATTAAAACCATTACACTTGTGCTTATATCAAATGTTGTGTTTCCGGCCCGAATCTCCAAGCAGCCTAACAATGCAGTTAATGCAGTTTTTCCTGCTCACCACAGGTGTCAGTGCTGTAAGACTACAGAAATATTTCTTTTAATGCTCCACAATCTGCATGAATTATATAATTTCTTTGCAGCAGAGTGATTTCTCATCCAGAGGCAAGGCTAGGGGGCTGATTGATGGGTCGTGTTAAAACTTTTGGACATTTTTAGAACACAGAGGGATATTATTTTCTCAATTCCTTGATTGCAAACCTTCAGGATTTATCAGACATATTTCTACTAAAAAAGGTAGAAAAGCTAATTTAAGTTGCCTTCCTCTGTAGATAAATAATAAAACAGTTTATGTTTTCTCTGTATACAAGCAGCAATTGATGATGAAAATTTGTTACTGAAAAATCTAAACTTCCTGTTATTCACACACACCGTAATTATTCCACATCCTCTTCTGTTTCTGTAGGAGTGGTCAGAGCCTAAGCGACCTAGCATGTCATCTGCATGTGACTGCTGACAGCGAATCGTGGGTAATATCTGATCTTCAGAGACTACTTCCCTAATGTGACTAATGAGGGAAGCCACCCATACATGCTTTAAAATGTCGAATACTTAGCTAAGTACATAGGAAATGGAGATACACCCACATAAGAAGACTTTTTCCTCCTAAAGAGCAAGATAGAAAAGAATCCAGCAGGTTTCTTCTCTTTATATTCTTTGTGACTGCCTCTGAAAATGAAAATCTCCTCTTTTAAGTCCTAAAAATCCCAGGATGCTTTTTGAAACCAGTTTTGTGATATGTTGTTTGAAGTGAAAAATAAATCTGCATTTGTATATTATAATAAATTGTAACATTCACGGATCCAAGGAGCTTTATTTGTCATTCGCATCACATGTTAACATGAGGTGGAACGAAATTATGTACACACGGTCCGGAGTGAAAAGAAACAAAAATAATGAAGAAACAGAAATTTTTTCTTAAAGTTAGAATAAATAGTTGGGGTTTTTTTGTTTTGTTTTTTTAACAAAAGAAATGACAAGTAATAAGACAATACAATAAATAATACTATAACTAGAGTGCAACAACCTGAGTACCAGTATGGAGTATGGGTAAGGAGTGTAGGTATAAATATAGGTGTAAATAAATATTTTAGCAGCAAAGGGCATAATGACCAGCATTGATAAAGTGACATAAAACATTAGAATCGACCCGTTCTCCGGGAGCGTGAGTAGCCGCTGCTCTACTGTGCGCCGCCATGTTGACATCAACATTTTAATGGAACCCAGAATAACCAAATGTTGCTTAAAGTACTACTAAGAGGTGGTTGGGATTAACTAGGCACTTTATAAAACAACATTGACATTGCCTTCCTTCGATATGAATGAGAGAGACACAGTTGCACTTTCTTGTAAAGTTTGATAAGTATGACTCTCATTCATATAATTTAAATCATCACTTTGATATTTTGGGAAAGTGTCTTGTTTGCTGTCCAGGGAAAGTCAGATATCTGTAGAACAGCAGTTAGATTATCCTCATACAAAGACTGGAAACAAGGAGAAAAGGCCAGCTATAGCCAGTGTTATTGAATCTTCTTTGAATATGTTATATTTAATTATATCTAATTTGTTTAATATGACTGATTCATGGCTAAGTTGCTTCATGAAGTCATTACAGGACTGTTTTCAACTTTTGGACAGTATCAGGCTCTTTTCATTCTGTTTGTAGTCTCTGTGCTAAATTTGGGAACTGACTCTGGCCTTGCAGTGAACATACAGACAGTAAATTGGTATTGATCAAATCTTAAACCTCTGAGCAAATAAGCATCATTTCCCAAAATGTCCTATTCTTCCTTCATGTGCAAATCCAAGACACCAAACATACTTGTCGTATTTGCCAGGGCTTCTGGACAAGCAGTAAAGTGAAAATTTATGTTCCATCTATAAAGCTGTTTGGATGTCTGTGCAATGTATCCCTGCATGTTTGTACCCCACATGACATGGACCATGAGCTGTGTTATGTGAATCTGTGCTAAAATCCTGTTCTGGTGCAGTTCAGGACACAGGACTGAATAGGCTCGTGTGATTTTAAGGACTTGGCTCGTTGTGGTGTCCTAACTGTTGTAAATCACCTTGCCTGTCAGCTGTGCTGATTTCTCTAAAAGTATTTACATTTATTTGTTAAGATGATTTTAATCTGACTGTTGTAGAAATCTTTTCCATCCATCCAAGTTGATATCATATATAATTTACAGTTAAGTTATGAGTTAAAATTGTTTTGTTTAAGTGGATTTAAAGTGTTGATTTTATTAAATGTAAATATGCAGTAGCCTTAATCTTTATTATTTATTAAATCCTTAATTAAAGTTGTATTTAAAGAAATTGGTTATCTAGGTCTTTGTTGTGTGAATTTCAGCTTTTGCATTTGATCACATATACAGGGTGGGCCATTTATATGGATACACCATAATAACATGGGAATGGTTGATGATATTAAAGTCCTGTTTGTGGCACATTAGTATATGTGAGGGGGCAAACTCCTCAAGATGGGTGGTGACCATGGTGGCCATTTAGAAGTCGGCCATCTTGGATACAACTTTTGTTTTTTCAATAGATTTTGTTCAATGATGAGGCAAACTTTTATGTGAATGGTGAAGTTAACAAACAAAACCACCGCTATTGGTCTAACACTAACCCACATTGGATGGATTCCTCCAAGACTGTTGGAACAACAAAAGTGATGGTTTGGTGTGGTATATGGGGTACAACGATAGTGGGTCCATTCTTCATCAATGGAAACCTCAAGGCCACTGGATATTTGAAATTGCTACATGATGATGTGTTTCCCTCTTTATGCACTGAAGCTGGCACGTTCCCTGAGTTTTTCCAGCAAGATGGTGCACCACCACATTATGGGTGCCAGGTCCAAGCATTCCTAGATGAACAGTTTTCTGGAAAGTGGATTGGTCGTCGTGGGCCAGTTGAATGGCCCCCAAGGTCTCCCGGTCTGACCCCCTTAGACTTTTATCTTTGGGGTCATCTGAAGGCAATTGTCTATGGTGTGAAGATACGAGATGAGCAGCACCTGAAACTACGGATACTGGATGCCTGTGCTGGCATTTCTCCTGCGGTGTTGCTATCAGTGTGTGAAGAGTGGGAGAAGAGGGTTGCATTGACAATTCAACACAATGGGCAGCACATTGAACACATTTTATAAGTGGTCAGAAACTTGCAAATAACTCATGACAGAATAAAGTTACGTTGAAACCAAGCACCCCATTGTTTTTCCTGTTACATTACCAATAAGTTTGATGTGTCACATGGCCTTCTTCCTATTGAAAAAACAAAAGTTGTATCCAAGATGGCCGACTTCTAAATGGCCACCATGGTCACCACCCATCTTGAGGAGTTTGCCCCCTCACATATACTAATGTCCCACACACAGGACTTCAATATCACCAACCATTCCCATGTTATTACGGTGTATCCATATAAATGGCCCACCCTGTATTTTAACTTATTATAAGTATTTTTTATGTAGGAGACAACAGTTTTGGAATTTTCTTTAATATTATTTCAGTTCAACTATACTAAAGTTAGAATTTTATGTGACCGAAGGTAAAACTTTTGGGTAGTTGTTTTTTCTTTTTTTCCACTGCTGTCACGTTTTGACACCTCAGTTCTCTGGGTTTTCCTGCAAAGTAACAAAGAGATTCATAAAATGTTATCTGGCAATTTAATCCATTCATTCAACTTGAGATTTTACAGGCTCAAAAGATGTGCCGCTCTTTCAACAAGTTCTTCAGAAAATGGCATCTGATCTTGTGGTTACATGACTGTGTGGTCAGGTCAGCAAGTGTTCCAAAAAACTTTACATTTTAAAACTTAAAGAGCATACCTGCATCTGAATCTACATACACCAGTTTCATATTTTTAAACATGCCCTAAAACATAAACTGCTGTGTGGGATGTATATGATGTTGCAACCATGAGGTGGCAGCATTATCCTGCATCGCTTCTGAAAGGAGTCCAAGCATCAGTAAAGGATACTTTTTAACCTGAAAGTGAGTGAAAAGAAGTGTAATAAAACAGATGCGCTCTTATAGCATTATCATTAATAAAAAGATGCTCCCTATTTTGTACTTCATGGGTTTGTGTTCCGGTGGACTGGATGCCTGTTTTCATTTTTTTTATATATTTATATATTTTTTGTTGTGTTAAAAAGTAAAATTTCTGTACAGTCTCCCTTTAATCAAGCCAAGTAATTAGATGTTCAAAACAAAAAAACGACCCCCGTTTAACTGTTTCAAATCAACTCACTACAGTCTGTTTCACAAGTGTGAATAGTTGATGTCATAGCCACTGTCAGTGTGGGGCCTCTGATGAATGTAAAGGCAAAATTCAGAGTCTTCAGTTATTGAGTTTTAAATGGCTCACATTAGCATTGTTCTACAGGTCTGAACAATGGCTGTGTGGGAG
The DNA here is from genome assembly GCF_964374335.1 of Astatotilapia calliptera. NCBI lineage: Eukaryota > Metazoa > Chordata > Actinopteri > Cichliformes > Cichlidae > Astatotilapia > Astatotilapia calliptera. The sequence continues at coordinate 46,985,261 of NC_137428.1, forward strand.
GTTCATTTAGAAATAAGAGTAAAAACTACTTTTTCGTGTAGTTTAATGACTGTGCATTAAAAAAGAAAAAGGTTATTGAGAATTTAAAGTGATAACATTTGCAAATGGGCATATGGGGATCATTTTGACCTGTTATTTATTTTGCGTCTGACCTTCAGAGGCCAGAGCTGCTCTGACAGAAGCAATGTCTGCTATGTTGTAGTTAAGATACAAAACTTAAAAAGCTTGTCTTAGTGTCTTTGTATGAACTTTGCAAATGATTATTATCTAACATGTTGTCTTCAGGCTTGGGCACTGTTTCATGACTGAAAGTTATTGATTGACTTATCCTAATGACTAGTCCTTCCACTTGGTTTAGGCTCCAAATTAAAAAAAAAAAATTTAAAAGTGAAAAATAAGATATATTGTTTTTGTTTTTTAACTTAACTTTGTGATAAGGTATTTTAACCTTTCAAGATTTAACGCCCTCAAAAGCCTTCAAAAGTTAAGCTGCTGAGAGACTGTCAGTTTTTTAAAAATGATTTATTTATTTTTTAAACATCAGCTAGCATTCTTATCAAATTAGTGTCAGATGTTTGGCTTCAAAAGAGATACAGAAATATTTGCTGACATCATGAGCCCTCTTTTGCAATTAGAAATTTGTATTCCTGATCACAACTTCCGCTATCATGATGATAAAACACTCACATGTGTGGAAGGTTTTGAAACCTCTCCCCTTGCATGTCGTGTGCAGACAGCAGACGATTGCTCAGTTTAAACAGCATCTGTTTCCTCTGTAACTTATTGGCAGGTTGGTTCAAAGAAAGTTCATGACAAACATCTCTGACATTTCTGTAGCCTTTATTTTAGGAATGGAAAACTATTTAAAAATGACATCACATATATAAAAAGAAAATTCTAAACAGTCACATGTTTGCGAGTGTAACGCAGGTCTTAAATACAGATTTCACTGTAACGGTTTACCTGGCCTTTCATTAACGTCTGTCAAAATTATGCTTGTGCCTGAAATCCATGCACACGGCATAGTCTGACCCCAAACGTATATTATCTTCAAGCAGAGAACATGCAGAACAAAAATCAATTGTTGCTTTCTAACTTTTAAACCATTTCCCCCTTCTTAATGTGTCAATCCAATAGCCACATCCACAGTAAACAACTTGCAAAATGAAAATAGACTGTTATTCTAATGAAACGATATACATGCTGACTGGAAGGTGTTACAATCACATTTTCATTTTGTGACACGAGGTCAAAACACCGCCACCTTTACCAACAAGCACCAAATATGTAGAAAACACTGCATTTTTTCCTAATAAGCATCAGGAACCTTTAGAGGGTGTTTAAAAGATTGTGCTGTCTAGCCTGTGCCCCTTTATCCCTGTGTGACATATCCAAGCACAGTTTGTGTTGGTGTGTTTGGTCACTGAGCTGAACTGTGGCCGAACTCGGTTTTCACTGCATCCACTAGAAAACTGAGCTCATTGCACAGAGTCTCGTAGCGATAGGCCATGCGGATTTGTGCTACATTTGTCCGCCTGATGTCATTGCCCTTCGGTCCATCCTGTAGGTAGTTGGGCCCAATGAAGTGTTTCTTCTCCTATAGGGAGCACGGTTAAAAAGATGTAGGTTGGAAAGTTGCAAATAGATATAATATTTCCAGAATTAACTCATTGTGGAGTTTGAATTTCATTAAAAAAAAAAAGAGATTGCACAGAATAAATATGCACTCAATGAAGTCAGGACTATTGGACTGTCAGACATTCTCTTATCTAGCTTTTCAGTGGTAATAGGATCGGTACTAATCTGAAGGACATATTTTAGGGTTCTTCTTGGATGTGCCGATTGACATTTTTGTGAGCAATAAAGTTTTCGAAAGAAATTACTGGAATATTGTAGAATTTTGGGAAATTAGTTAGCTTTCAGTAAGTCTGCACTGCTATTTAGTGCCTCAAAAAAGTATTTGACCCCTCATTTGGGTTACACAAAGAGAACCCAAATACAGCAAAAAAGCAGTTTTTAAATGATGATTCCATTTATTAACACAAAAACAAACCTATCTGACCCTATGTGAAAAAAGTAATTACCCCTAAACCTAATAACTGGTTGTTAACTACAGTCAGTCATTAGCAATAACTGGCAATGAGTCTTTCAAATCGCTGTGGGGAAATTTTTGTTCACTCTTCGTTGCTGATTTGCTTTAATTGAACATGAACAGCGTGTTTGAGGTCATGCCAAAGCAACTCAATTGGATTTAAGTGCAGACTTTGATTGAACCGCATTAAAACCTTTGTCTTAGTATTTTTGAGCAGTGCAGCTGATGGTGTGTTTGAGATCATCATCCTGCTGTTTAAACCCAAGTCAGTTTGAACTTCAGGGCATGAACTGATCTTTTATTAATAATGAAAAGTCATCCAGCTCCTGAAGAAGCAAAGCAGCACCAGACCACCACCTTTATATGTGACTGTTTGTATAAAGCATTTTTTTTTTTAATGAAATGCTGTTTGTTTTACACCAGAAGTAACAGGATTTCAAACTTCCAAAAAGTACTGCTTTTGTCTTTTTAAACAACCCTGGCAGCAGATCAACTTGAGTTCATGTTTAATACAAAGGTTTGGGACAAAAAAATAAAGAAGTTTTTAGTTTATCTATTATTTTATCCATTGTATCTGTTTCCAAACGCATCATTTTACAATAAGGACTTTTAAAGAGAGCATCCCCCAAGCACAAAAGGTCTGACCTTACCTCATGTGAGAGGCCGCTCTGCAGGACACTGTTCCTGGCAATCTCACACAAATCACAAGTGCTCAGCTTCCACAGCTGAGCTGCAATGGCATACTCCTCCATCAAGGCCTCCTGAAACGTTTCAAAAAAACTGATATTAACAAATGAAATGTTATGATTGGGCTGGCAGGTCTATTTGTACAGCACCCTTCAAGAAGAGAGAAATTTCTTGTATTTCTCTGTGCACCACATACTGACAGTGATTATTCAATTAGTCTCACAGATGTCACCAGACTGGAGCAAATTACTGTGATCAAAGTGACTGTGAAACGGTAAATAAAAAATTCTCCTGTGTTTCTGACCTTGGTGTAGTGGAACTGCATGGGGTCGTCGGTGGACAGGGACACACACAGGCCCTTGTGCAGAAACTCTCTCAGGGGGTTCTTGGAGTACTCCAGGAACAGGCTGTTGTTGCTCAGTGGAGACATGGCAATTGGGACCTGGGCCAGGTAGTATAGATACTGCAACACTGGGCTCTGGGGAGGAGACACAACATAGTAATGCGAATAGAACGATTTTGTTTTGTTATTTTCATTTTATTTGTGGGAAAACTAAATGAAATTACAAGCAGAACAAGTAGAAGTTCAAGGGAAACGTTTTGTAGATGGTGCAGACACGCAAGTCTTCCTAATTATAAGAAGTTATTCAAAACTAAGCGTTAAATCAATATTGACTTTTAGAAACCATATCTTATGTTATGGCACAACAAACCTTGGGCTATGGAGCCCAGAAGATGGCAGCACTCCCCTCTCTCTCTGTGACAGAGAAAAAGCTTTAAACATGCACTCTGGAAAGTGCTTGTATGGAGGATGTGTCCATGTAAACTGACATAACTGACTGGAGCAACATGTAGCCACATTCTTCGCACAGGCATTTGGAAGTTAAGGGCCGCAGCGCTAATCTTAGCAACATTTGTCATACTAATCTAATGTCGTCTGTGTGCAATAATGCAACGTGTTCCAGATTTGAGCAGTATTGAAAACATGATGCAATTATTAGAGAATGTGATTAACTGTTTTAAATCCTTCCTACATATTTATACATGCAGTGTTTAACCTCATCTGTTGGCTGTTTATTTTTCTCTTCACATTTAGTTGGATATTATATTACACAGCAGGAACTTCTCTGGTGTTTAGATATCAACTGGATGGTAAATGGTATTCTACCCAACACATCTTACTCAAACAAGCTGTTTTTGTTCTCCTATGAGCACATCGGAGAGGGACTAAAATGTGACAGCTAAAAACAAGCACTCGTGTGGATTAGCGTGTCGCTGCTCGTTACTGATGGACCTGTTTGCAGAAAATATCATCTGCCAGCATCTTGTGCAATCAGCAAACACAAGACGCTGAGTATCAAACCTCAATATGATTTTAAGGTTTTAACCTTCTTAAGGTTGAGTCCATGGGAGATGTTGTCAGCTGTCAGGAAGGCGGAGACAAGATGAGTGATGGAACCCGCCTCTCCACAGTGGGGACGGAACAGGAAGGTGTTCAGTCCTCTTTGCCTGTAGAACGATCCATAGTTACTTTGTGCACTACTACATGGAAGCCATGTAGCATTAAATGAGACTAATGGGCAGGGCTTACTTGCGGAGGTTGTTGAGAACCATTATGTTGGCATACATGTAGAACAGATAATAGGTGTAGGGAGGATTGTCATCTGTGGTCCATGCCTCAGGCTTCGGGCTCTTGTAAGAGAACATGTGGTCGCTGTGTTTAGATTCGTCATCCACGCTGTCAAATCCCGTCACCTACAGGAAAACAGATTCATATCAGCACATTTGCAAACATAAAGTATATATTACACAACACTGAAATGAACGGACAGACGTGGATACATTTGTTTGTTTCCTTGCAGTTTATTGAAACAATGAATCATTTCATTCACCAAAACGAGCTCCAAAGTTTCTAAGAAAATGTCCTTTGGACTGAGGAGAAAGAACTGGAGCTTTTTGGCCACCCACATCAGCTCTTTGTTTAAAGGAAAAATGAACCCTTATAAGAGAAGAACACCAAGCCTACTGTGAAACATGTAAGGGGATACTTTTGTTTTGGGGCAGCTTTGTTTCATCTGACACAGGAAACATATAATCTGGGCAGAGCACAATGAAGTCTAGAGAGTACCAAGGCATGCTGGTGTGAAAAATACTGCCCAGTGTCAGAAAGCTCAGCCTCAGTCGCAGGTCATGTATAGCTGGGAATAAAACTTTGGACTATTCTTAAATGGCACTCCATGAGACAGGATCTTAATCCTATTAAGCATCTATGGAAACATCTGAAAGTGCAGTGTGGAGTCAGGATCCTTCAAACATGAGAGAGTGGGCTAAACTACCTGTTGTTTGGAAATGCAAACGTCTTATTGTGAAGTACAGAGATCACTTGTTGGTACTGACAACTGTAAACGGTGTTGCCACAAAGTATTATATTAAGGCCACCACCTTGTTTTTTGTCCTGTCATTTACATTTTGTTAAGTAGCATAAAATAATCATCTGATTCTTATGTAAGCTGATATAAGAATCAGATGATTATGTTTTTTTGTTTATTTAATTGTGGAAAGGTACCATAAAATTTTTCATGTCTGTATATGGTTGCTGTTGCACATTAGAACTTCTCCCTTTTGACACTTACATATTTTAAGAACACGTGGACTGCTTTGTGCTTTTGAGGGTTGATTGTAGCCTCAAAGAGGGGGCGGAACACATTCTCCAGTATCTTGGCAAAGCTTGGGATTAATTTCTTTGACTTGAAAATATCACTGCAAGACAAGATAAGCAAATTTAACCCATCTTCCTGCATGTGACACAAACATTTTACAGTTTGTTTGCTTATTGAAAACAGCTGACTGAGAAGTGTAATTATTCAGAACCCAATTATGCTGGATTTAGCCTTCAGTTGATGCTTACTAAATCCTGGGCACTTGGATCATCCATCTCATGTTGGGCGAGTGGACCTTATGCTGGATGAACCACGTCGCTAGGCTCTCCCACTCGCTCGCAGAGCGGCCGTAAATTGACAGACGGGGCTCAGCATGTTGGTATTTGCTCTCCTCCAGCTCCCCGGCCACTTCCTGAAACGGATAACAAACCACAGGAAGAAACAGGATGTTTCTTGATAAAGCAGAAGTGACTAGTTGTAACTGCCCAGTGGACAGATATGGCAACACTGTTTCCAAGTTTCAGCAAAGTGCTTTTTACTGCATATTCCAAAGCATCGCTTAGATGAGCAGCACTACCAGTGCGTGTGAGGCATATATATATATATCTTATTCTAATTCATAATGAATATGACTCAAATCTTTGTACGTGTAGCAACATTTGATTGTATCAAAATGTCACAGTGACTCAGCATGCACAATACCAGGGCCTTAAAAAGTAAAAGCAGCTTTGTGGAATTTAGCCATTGTTCATTTGATTATTTATGTTTGGGCTTTTTCCACAGTGATGTCATAATGTCTAGAAAAAAATATGGGAACAAAACTGGGAACATCCTGAATGAAAAAATGATCCTCTATGAGTTAGCATCTTATAATTGAATCTCTGGGGATGGTGGCCCGTACTTCATTGCTTTAACTGTAGCCAGATTATATCCAGGTCAGTTTCCTCCTTTTCTGTGGGATCAGTTCAAGTTGCACTGATAAAAATGTCAAATGTAGTCAAACAACAGGCTACAGTTTCAAGTTTAAACATCAGTAAATGCACTGTTTCCCACACATAGGCTTTATTAGGTCACGCCTCATATTTGTTGGCTTGCTTTAGCATTTTGTATTTTTGTATATCTTTTGTCTGAATGGGGAAAAAAGGCCTTCATGCTTTCCATGGCCGCTGGCTCTACTAACTAGTTGTCCTCATTATTATTCAGTTGCTAACAGGATCTTGTAAAGCTCAATATGAGGCTGTAGCTCTCATTGGTAGTGCTTGTTCTGCACTGTAGATCAACTGGCACACTGAGACTGCAAACCAGGACTGTACATCTGTAGCGCTAAATGAATTTATACTTAATAGAGATTCACTTGAGAAGCAGCTGATAATGTCCTTCAGTTATCTGTCTCAAAGAGACTGACAGAAGAAAAGTATAAATGTCATTATTTAATTGTTGAATTGCATCTGTGCCTCCTATTTTGTCACCATCTGGATCTGTTTCAACATGAATAATGTAAAGTTGTTCCTTTTTTTGTTCTCCACCTTGGCTATTTACGCGTGTCAAACATGACAGGCCAAAACAAGAGCAAATAAATTCTGCATGTAGTTTGGTGCCTTTACATAATTTCAGTTTAACTACAGCTAAGCAGGCCTTCAAGTGGTGTTAGTGCTTTAACTCATACTATACCTTAATGAGACGTGCAAAGTATTCTCCTTTGATGTAGTTGTCCGCTTTCAGGTAAATCTCCCGCAGTTCGCTGGCCCCCACAGGGTTGTATTTTGAGTTGAACTTATCAAACCGATGAAAGGTTTGCCTTCCCTAGAAGGATAATCGATCGGTCAGACAGTGAGGCTCATGCAGCTCATGTTATCATTTTCATTTCATTAAAGGGACTGCAGTAGAAATTAACAGGAACTGTTAAGCTGTTTGTAAAGATAAACAACCAAACGGTCATTTATAGTCACTGAGTTATTGCCTCAACTGTTTGCATCAAGGACAATTTCTATTTATACAAGGTAATGCTGACATAGGAACAAGTAGAAAGCTTTGAGTTCTCTTACAGCGTGCACGTCCAGAGAGTCTACAGTGAGGTCGTACGGGTCCATGTGGAGGCTGTCAAAGACCTCCTTGAGTGTGAGCTTCTTACTGCCTTTTTCCAAGACCACTCGATCTGCTTCAGTCTGGTATGTGGTCTGTATGAATCTCAGCAGATGCTTCTGGTTCATGCAAGCGGCCGCATGTATATGTGTGTCCACCTGTGTTTGACACAAGTCAGACAGTGGCACGGGGCTTACTGGACAACTCACAGCATCCCTATAAAGTGATATTTATTTATACTGAGAGCACTAAAGTTATGAATAGCTTCTGCTCTAAGTGCGTCAGCCCCTCTCCTCTGTCTGGGGCATCGCAGACTGAGCAGAAAGATTTCAGCCAACCTTTCTAACGTTGTAGAAGTCTCTGTGTGGGACTCTTTTCAGCTCTTTTAGCTCCGCCATTTCATTCAGCATTTCATGCAGGTAGAATTTGGAGCCCAGGAAGTTCAGCCGTCTGTGGCAGTAGGATTTTCTGCGAAGCAAAATAATGAAACAGTTACGAGTAAAATGTAATAAATGTCATTCGGTATCAGTCAAAAGGTTCGTAATGTCAATCTGTTAGAAATATTGACTAAGCTTTTGCACTCACGTTGGGCCGTCAGCTATCATTGCAAGTACATGGCTCAGGTCTATAGCAAATGTCTCGAGGTCGGGGTAAGGAAGGCTGTAAGCTTGCTCTTGTTTCAGGGCCTCAGCACTCTCATAAACATGAATTATACCATCCTTTATCTGCAGCTCATAGTTTAGGTCTTCAGGAATACCCTCCATGGAGTATGGGTCCTCCCCTTCACGAGGGTAAGGCCAGATGTCTGCAGATGATGACAGCAGCTCAATCAGAAGTTATTTCACATTTGCAAAAACAGTCACTCTCTGAAGTGTTGGTTGTAGAATAAAGATTCTTAAAGTGTATTTTTCCTTATTTTCTACCAAATACAAATATACTGTTAAATTAATAATTGCTCCTATTGAATACTGGCAATTTTAAATAAGGATGTCAGCCTCATCAAAGAGAGCAAATATCCTTAATGCCTTCATTTCAGGCTCAAAGCCCTGGCCACACACCTGTTATTTAGACCTTCTGTTTATGAGGGAGATCCGATCAGAAGAAAGACTGTGTGAGGGCAGGTAAAGGAGCTAAGATGGCTTGTTTCACACATTGAGATGTATCCAGGGGCTGAGATAAAGAAGTATTGTTTTGAAGTGTGCAAAATCATGCAAAGCTTCTCTGGTGAAGTGTAAGAATACAAAAACAGGAACTGGAAATGAGTCGAATAGACCTCTGACATTTGAATGAAATGATGGCTAGTAGATAATTCCAACAAGTCTTTCTCTTGACTCATTTGAGGTCAGTTTTTTCAGGCTCTGTGTCAGGCATCGCCCAATCAGGTTTGAGCTCTGATATTTCCATGCCTGTATAACCTTCCCAGTGTATTCAGGAAGGGTGAAATTATACAGTATCTTTTATTTATTTTTCACTTAAACCTAAACTTTGGCTTTTAATTATGACTGAGTTTTGTTTTGTTCTCTTTGTGTGTTTGTTTTACTTTTTATTTTGTACAGCAAGTAACAGCAAGTGATTGAACTTAACCTTAAATGTATCAAAATGAGCAAAAATTATAACAAATAGTAAGATAATTTAAGGCCGGTAAACTTTATTACACTGGAGTTATATTTAAGATTGTACATTTTCTTTATCTGTTGTCTGGATTATTCTCAGGTTCTGTTTCTGACGACATTATCTGTTGTCAGAAACAGGCTGACTGACCTTGGCTCACAGACACTTCACACCATCTCTGGCACACATACAGAGAGGTCTTAAATTAGATCTGCATAGAATAGGTGGCACACAGTAAGTTTTATCTTTATCTCCAATACACAACTAAACATCAAATCATTAGTGAGTTGTTTAAACTGGTCTGAGCACTTTTATTGAATATTGGAGTTGGCATCCTTCGTAAGTTTAATATTGTTTCTGCTCTCTGTGTGAATTGTTTGAGGTTAACGGTGAACTGAAACCTGAACCTTTAATATTAATGGCCTTGCTCCTTTTCCTCTCCATGTCGGAGTATTTCATTGGTTAAACAGCTGAGCTGGTTAAACATCTGCACTTGCGCATGTTGTACATAGCCTCTTGCTGTGTGTGAGCGAGTATATGGAAAATTACAAAACGTGCACTTTTGCAGGAAGATTAAATTGGACATTTTTGACACCAAAAAGGAAAAGTTTAGTAAACCTGGCAGGACTTCATCCTCTTCTAGCCACCTCTCATTTTCAGCATTTCGCAGGAACAGGGCTGTGGTCCTTGGAAATCGGTGGTAGGCCAGCCTGGAGTACTTCTCTCGGATGAACAGGGCTTTGAGGAGACCCTTGGTTGCTTGCTCATAGTCCTCAACTGTGATCTGGAAACATCGTGAGGTTGTTAATTTTTGACTTTTGTTTGTGTTTAACGACGGTGTCTTAAAGGTTCAAGATGGCCTTTAAAGAATAATCTATTTAAACTATGGCACCGAGCTAAATGAAGGATCTCTCCTGTTGCCCTGTCAGCTTACAGCCATCAATGAAGTTTTAACAAGAAAAGAACAACTGTCATGTTTTTCTTTTTCTTGTGTGAAAATGTCATTTTATAAGTATAGAGTGGATCGACTTTTTAATTCTGGGTAAAAACATGTCTCTCATAGGCCAAACATGCATTTTACCACATCATTGGTCTGAATTTAAAAATCAGTTGTTTTTTATCGTATATTTCCTCACTAGGCTGTGGTCCATCTTTTATATTTCAACATATGGACTAGTCTCGTTGATTACCCCTGCACAGTAATCTCCACTGATGGTAACTCTCTGGAAGTCTGGGAAGGAGTCTGAAAGCAAAGATTCAGCAGTGGCGGGTGTTTGCGCTGGGGTAGGTGTCCAATCAGGAGGCATCTGCAAAGATACCGACTGTGACCGCTTCAACTTGAAACTCTTCTTCCTAGTTACACAGAGGGAAAAGAAGCAAGCACTATTTATGCTGAGTATTTTTTGATGGTTTTATTTGTTCTTTTTTGTCTATCCAGAAAGAGAGATATGTTCAGTTAAGCATGTTTCTAATCCATACCTCTTAACTGACTCCTGAGACTGCTGTTCAGCCATCTCCTTTTGCAGCTCCTTCTCTCTAGTCTCTTTCAGACCAATGGGACAGTCTTCTGGGACAGTGAACAGAGCCAGAGTATCCTTGCTGCCTTCCTCCTTCAGAGCAGAGGCGTACACCTTCTCTGCCATCAGACGAACCCTCTCATCCACCTCGTGTATTGACACTTTTGGGAAAAGGCGTGGTAAATCTGAAAAGTATTGAGAACATTTTTTTAGCAACTACCTGTATTTTTCTTACCGGTAAAAGTAGTGTTTAAAAATGTAATCTAATCATATTTCAGAATGCTTCTGTCATTCCAATACTGGTCATTATTAGTCGGAGTTATGTCATAATTATGTTTGAAATCTAAAATGGAACAAAATACTGACATGTTATAACTCGTCTCATAAACGGGTTTAAATATGGGAGTGCTTAAAGAAGAAATAACATTATCTTAGTAATGACAGTAAACATAAATACCAGAAACATAACCCGGAGTGAGGACGGTTGGTTGTGGGGCTGTTTTCCAGCTTCTCATTTCAACACACAGACCAGAGAACGTGTCTTGAGTGGTGTTGGAATTAAATAATTTGCAGTGCCTCAATAATGCTATGCTTTTTTATTAATAAGAGTTATAAAGTCATATAGTGTAGTATTGAGTGGACACAGTCCTGAAAAATAAAGGCATTAGATCATGTGTCCTTGGGGAGTAGAAAGCTGTAGACGCTCGCTCACACTTGCCTTGGAAAAAGTAGATAAGAGGGGACCATCTCTAGTGGAAAGTTATTGAGACACTGTTGTTTAGACTAGAATAAGAGAGCTTCTGTAATAAAACTGTTGTGTTATGCAGGACGCATCTCCCTTCTAGAAGTATTGTGAAAGAGAAATAAAGTGTTAAATGGTCTACTGAGCAGTGTTTTGTCTTCCATCGGATGCCTCCGAGGAATCAAAAGAACTCAGTGAAGTGTTGATCGTTGACAGTGGCTAACTCGTGTTTCAGTGCTTGCTGCCAGTGCAACAGGTAAGTTACAGTAAACAAACTTGTGTGTCCAAGTCTGGCCGCGTGTTCTGAGAGCACACCGCACTGAGGACGGTATGTGACAGCAGGAAAAGCAACAACACTGAAAGCTCCTGCTTACACAGTGCACCTCTGTCGGTGCATCGCCGCGTGTTAATTAGATGTGACTGAAGGGCTGTGATGATAAGCAAGATATTTTTCTGTAGGAAATATCATGTTGATGGAACTTGTGAAACCAGAGCTGCGTAAACGTTTGCAAAACAAAAATTACATAATGATTCGTGAGGTTGTGTTTATTTATTTTTATTATTTATGGTTGTCATCATCCTTACTGGTATATTGTGACACCATTAGTTTCGTGTTTATTTTGTAATAAGTAATATACAGTCAGCGGGCACTTCATTGGGTTGCACCTCGTTCCAGGTTGGAACAACTTTAACTCTTTGTGACACGCATTCAACAAACTGCTGGAAACATTCCTCAGAGATTCTGGTCCATATTGGCTTCATAGCATCGCACAGCTGCTGTAAATATGGAGGCTACCAATCTGTTCCACCACATCCCAAAGGTTCCCTGTCGGATTAAGGTCCGGGGACTGTGGAGGCCGTTTGAGTGCAATGTGGTCAAGAAATGAGTTTGAGATGATCTGAACTCATGCTGCACTATCCTGCTGCAAGCCACCATCAGAAGATGGTACATTGTAAACTTTACACTGTAATACAGGCATTTAAATGGTCAGCATTTAAACGCATTACTGTTTAAAATGTAGTGTTTCAGTAATGATAAGTTGTGCTACATCATTACTCCACCACCACTACTTTGACCCACTGATCCAAGGCAGGATAAATCGGTGCTTTGATGGTGTTTATGCTAAAAAACCGAGACAGACCAGGCAACATTTTTCCAGTCTTCTGTTGTCCACTTTTGATGACCATGTGTGAACTGTAGCCTCAGTTTCCTGTGGCACCTGGTGTGGTCTTATTTGCTGTTGGCTTCCTATCAGCCTGTAGCAGCCTGGCCATTCCCCTCTGATTTTGCCCAGAGAACTGCCGTTCAAACCATCCTCTGTAATCTCCACAGATATATGTGTGGGAAAATCCCAGAAGAAAAGCGGCTTCAAAAATACTCGCCTGTCTGGCACCAACAAACGTGCCACATTCAAACATGTGGAAAAGCACAGCTGTTGAAGTTTATATTATCATTGCCGCTGCAGTTTGCCCTGGGAAGTCAGTCTTTCCTTATTTTGACATTTACCATGTAATATTATCAGAAGGTTAGTTCAGGCTCATGCAAATATTGATTGGCTTATGTTACATTGTAACAGGTTTGCAAGGGTGTCAGACTTGATACAGGTCTGCTATTGAATGGTAGGCATCAGTAAAGTACATTCAAGAATCTTCAGACAGATATCCTGTATGTAGTTCACAGGATTTTTCCAGGCTTGTAAATGGAAAGGAAATATTTGACCCCGTTGTTAGAGCAGCAGTTATGAGCATGCCATCATTTTGGTTCTCAAGGCTTTTTGGTGGGAAACAGTCAAGTTTATTTGTATTAATCTCATTCTCTCATACATGCATGGCATGCTATTTCTGAACTCAGGACCCCCTGATCTTGTATTTTCAGCAGATGAATGACAGAAGATTGGTTTTATATTTTTAATAGCTTCTCCCCCTTGTTTAATTCCCACAGTGTGACAGCTACTGTTGCTACCCAACATCCCATCATCAGTCGAGATGTTTGGATATTCTGATCACCGTGTCATCACTGTGGATATTAACGTTGCAGTCCATGGGGGTCACTGGGACACATCCAGAATATATCCGTGTGAGGATACTGGAATCAACAAGCACACGATAGCACATGCAGCTCCAGTGTATCAGATGCCAAACTTTTCAGCTGCACACTGCATCCCTACTGGTTTACACAACACTCTGTCTGAAACCTGTGAGTGATCTGGAATTCTTCACAGATGATACCGTTAACATTTGCCCTCACACTGACACGCTTGCTGCCTGTTCCTTGGCTAGCACATTTTGGGAGCTGCTGTTTCTGATGAGCCTTTCAGCACGTGTACTCTCTCCCTGCTGGAACAGCTCAACAGTCTCTTGGATGACCTTGATGTATTACACACCCCAGTTATAAAAACCTAACATTCACAAAGCCTCTGACTATGTTGGAAACGTCAATTAAACTGAAATTCTGAAATATTATGATAAAATTTCAATTTTGGAATGATTTTTAAGTTTTCAGTGTGTAACACAAAAATAAAATAAAATCAATAAAATGTGCCAGTATTTCATAATACTCACTTATAGTATATATAAATATCCACCTGTTTCCTCGGCTAAAGACTGCTGCACTTATAGCATCGCTCAGAAAGTCAAATCTAGCTGCTTCTGTGCCTCAGGCAGTAGCCACTGAATAAACATCTTTGAAACTCTTCTTTGAAATTACTCTTTGAATAGTTGTCATCACATTTCATAGTTTTTTTTAATAGAAACATAAAATCAGTAGGGGTAGCACTATCTGTCTCTTACCTTCTGTCGTGATTTGGGCCATGTTTGGCTCTTTCAGTCTCTGCCTGTTGAGTCAGGTATTTCAGCTTTCACGTATCTGTCTCTTGTGGACCCCTTACCTCTTAGCTTTGGCACTGCCACTTCTACAGGTATGGCACTCAGTGGCAGGACTTACAAAACATCTGAGTGCTGCTGACACAACACCTATGTAAACTGTCCTGAGTTCTGGTGACTGTATATTGCTCGTGTCTGTGATGCTTCTCTTCAGGGTTTTCTCTCTGACTGACTCTGTCGGGCTTTGCTCTGCTGTTTATTTGGTCCACTGCCTGTATGTATGATGCAGCTGCTAGTTGTTGTTGTTGTATTGAGTGTCCTTCTATCTCTATTTTAGGGTATTGAGCGCGTCGGGGTAACATGGGGTGCTAATCCAAGCTGGTATGTCACAACTGGCTGCTAACATGTGAGCTCTGATCTGTGATATGGGGCAGTAGGGCAAAAAGTAAGTACTGGCAGCTACAGTCACTGTGTTTACCATGTAAACACTAAAGTAAGGGGGAAAAGCCATCAAACCTAGCTGGCCCTGTAGGAAAAAGTAAAGGTCTCCTCTTGCTAAATTATTAATTAACTGTGAGTAACAGACTTCTTGGAAAACTGAGTTCATTTTCACGAGCCACACCCAGGCGTGACAACAGCCAGACCTGCTGAACCAATAAATCAATTATAGAGGTATGTTAGCAGGCTAAAGACCTCAAATTTAAAGAAAATGGCACCGCCGACCACGCCTCACCAGAGTTATGCAGCCAGACAATGATCCAAAACACACCAAGTAGTCCCTTTTACATACTATTAGAGATCATTCATAAAAGCATTTGTGTAGCAAAGAATCTGAAGAACACGAGTATGAACTTTACTGCAGTAAAAGGAAGCACATTGCTGGTGACAGTCCATCTTTGTATGCAAATTATTTAGTGGTTTGGTTAGTTGGAATCATCTGTTCACTGCCCTCACTTTTATCACACCTATAAGGAGCGCGCACTGTTCAAAAAAGCCACTCAAGGTTGCAGACAGCAGACAGTTTAACTTTAAGTGGTGTGTGAACAGATGCGTGATAAACCGTGTAATAGCTG
This sequence comes from Astatotilapia calliptera, assembly GCF_964374335.1. NCBI lineage: Eukaryota > Metazoa > Chordata > Actinopteri > Cichliformes > Cichlidae > Astatotilapia > Astatotilapia calliptera. Next base: position 47,000,548 of record NC_137428.1, read on the forward strand.
CATTTGAATACGTGGGAGTGAGACGAATGCCTGTGTTTAGTGAGATCGCTGTTTGTTGTGCTTTTGTATATTATGTTTGTCCTGCATGGTTTTATTTACTCACCCTTTCCCATGCATGGTGTCGACTGTTGCTTCAAAAGGGCCATGTTGATTTTCTTACTCATTTTGAGTTGATCTAGAAGAAACAAAGCTTTAATAAATAACATTGCACACATATGTTGTTCAGTAAGGCAGCATTTACTCAAACTTGACATTGGTTAAAGGTGTCATTTAATGGCTCCTAGCAAAGCAGTACAGCCTTATCTCGCATCACAATCTCTTCTTCCTTACCTTTGTTTGCTTGAGTGATGGTCACACCCAAAGTCACACCCCGAGGACCATGATTTTACACAACTTTGACTTGACTGTTTGAGTTATCGTAGTTTTTGAAATGCTCGTGTATTATGCTCAGATTTAACTTGGAATTTGTTGAAAGGAAGTCAGTGAACTGGAAAGTGGGGAGGTTTGCGTCAGGAAGGACAAAAAGTCTGTGACAAGTCAAACATGGAGATCATCAAGAATGAGATTTCCATACCGGAGCGTCTCTGGTACTGTTAGCGGACAGGGTGACGGTGCAGACTGTGCTGCTGTTGGCCAATGTGGCAACCCATAAAGGGAGGAGCCAAAAGAAGAAGTTGAAATGCATTACTTGTATTTGGAGTGTTCCCATTATGTTAAAAAGAGGAAAGTTTTAGGGATCATCAGACAATATTTAATCTCCCATTTTTGTTTAGCTTTGGTTTGGTTTTATATGAGCAGTTAGTTTTGTTTATTACTTTGTTATTTTATGTTGCCATCATAAATTGAATGTAGCTGTTTACTTGACATATTTTAAGGGACTGGAACTCTAATTTGACTTTTGTAAAATGAAGTATTTTGTGTTTTGGGCAAAACGTTAGTTAAAAAAACAACAACAACAAAACGTCCCACTTAATTTGTTTTGTTTGCATTGAACAACTGTCATTTCAGTAAATTGCTGACAAAAACTGCTCTAACCAGTATGGCCATTGTTGGGACACCTTTGGGAGTGTCTTGTGCTGTGTGGAACCAAAATGAGGGAGGTGGATCCTTAATGCCTTTAGATTTGACTTGATAGAGTTCGTGGTTGCTTGATCAGATTGGAATCTGGGAAGTTTGGAGGCCAAATTAATGTCTTTGGCTGTTGTGTTTCACAAGCTTTTTTTTAATGTTTTCTTAGTTTAGGGTTTATAATCCTATGTATACATTACACAACATTACATTACACACAGCTTTGCGTGTCTCAAAGTTCTATACCAGCATGCAGTGTCAGTGTTGTCACAACATCCATGTGAAAAGTACTGTAGTCATTTTTTAGTATAGAATGCCATTTACATTCATTTTAAACATGAACAATAGAATTAAAAAATATCCACATAATGCATTAGCAGTTAAAGACTGAAAAGAGCTCATTTCAGAAACATTTCTTTCCTGGTACGTGCAGACAGTTGCTGAGCATCAGATGCGAGTGCTGATTCTATAACACATTTTAACTACTTAACTATGTGTTGAAGTGTAACTTTAAAAAAAAAATTTAATTTCTCTATCACCAGTTCACACTCGTTATGAGAACTCCTTTTATAATTTCAGATTAAAGGCTACAACATCGTAAACTCAACTATCTAGCAGTTTTCTATGAAGAAGTATTTGGTGCCAGAAGGTAAAAAAAAAGAAGTCATTTGTAACAGGAAGTGACATCTAATAGACCAGGCTCAGATATTCACAATGCCAACATGACTGAATCCTGTCAGCTGCCATCAGGTGTTATCTCAGTGTTGTAGCGGATTATACTTAAGGAGGTAGTCGTTTTTAGCTGTCTAGAAGAATTTGTCTAAAAAAATACAAAAATAATTGAATCATTAACAAATTACCTGATTGAAAGAACATGAATGAATAAAATCTGTCTGATATTCCAGATCTCAGATAAAAGCTCAAGTTGTCACAAGCTAAAAGTAGCAATCATGTGGCTTCACAGTGGCTGCTCTCTGCCCAGCCTGGAGGTCATTGCAAACTCTCAGTACCTCAGCAGAGCTGGCAATATCATCAAGGACCACTCTCACCCCAGCAATCAACTGTTTGAACTATTACCGTCAGGCCGACGGTACAGGTCACATAAAACCAGGACAAACAGATTCAGGGATAGCTTCTTTCCCAGAGCTATCACCGTAGTAAATAAGCACAAAAACAATTGAACCTATTCCATACTGTCACTGTCATCATATTAATGCTGCTATCCTGTATATATTGTACATACTATTGTTTGAGTACTTACGATTGTTTTTTTGTTCTTTTTATATTTTACATTATATTTATTATTGAAACTTGCACCAAGGGAGTGGCACTCCAATTTCGTTGTACTCTGTACAATGACAATAAAGGCTATTCTATTCTATTCTATTCTATTCTATTCTATTATGTTGCTTTGTTGGTGTAAATAGCCCAGAGAAAACAACAGCAAACCAGTGCAAAAACTCCAAAGGCATGTGCAAACTAAGCATTTCAAAGGAGATTCTGACAACTTGGTACTTGTGGGAAACTTGTCGTTGCCACAGTGTCTTCTTTGATGTGCATGAACTGTTCAAGCACGCACCATGTGCCATGCATAAACTCATCAGTGTCATTTGACTAGATCTGTATCACGGGTTCGTGTCTTTCTAGGGTGTAACGCAGTCTTGTATTTATTCCTCTACAACAGAGGAAACAGAATGAATACCACCCAGTCCTATTTTTAAGGCAATTAGTCGGCATCTAGTTTTGTTTGGGATTTTTCCTTTTTTTTTTTTTTGTATTAGTTAACTAAGACACATGTTGGTACCTGTTGGGAAATGTGCGGCTGCCGTACTTGATCAGGTTTGTTTTGGACTGTGTTGTAAAGAGAGCAAGAATACATCCACAGACATGCTGTGAATTCAACATTAGGAGCAAAGTTTCAGAATAAAAGGAAAAAGAAACATTTTGATGTCAGGCAGCAGTGTTAACCACAGCTAACTGTTGCCTTAAAAAAGTTTGACTGTGCCTTAAGATTGCAGTTTAAGATATATCATTTATTTTGTTTTAATACCTACAGATGCTCACTCCTTTGGAAGCCAAAAAAGCAAAAAGAAAAAGAAATAGAAATATGCACCTTCATATTAAGATCTTTAATCTATATGCAAACTATATCTAGGTATGTCTGCCAGAGCTCACCATGCAAAGGAGGTAAGTGCTAAAAGCAATGCTGGTGTGTTGATAATGACATAAAGTTAATATAAACAATGGAAACACAAAGAATCATTATGACTGCCGTGTACTTACTGTTGGCAGGGCTTTGCACAAAGCTAAAACGTCCTGGGACTGTAGAGAGCGTTGTCAGGTGTCAGCAGACTGAAGCCTTGTCAGTGCAGGTTCCAGCAGACACCGGGCTGGTTCGGGCTGTCACTGCCGGGTTGAAGTATGAAGGAGGTACAAAGTTGGTGTAGCAAACAAGGAAGTAATCTGCATCAGTGTTGTTTGGCAGTAGAGGAAGTGCAGGAGGAAGCGTTTGTATGAACAAGCAGTTCTGTGTCACTTTTTTTAAAAGCCTTGAGACTTCATAAGCCCCACCCCTCTTTGTCAACTTAAGTTGTATGTGTAATTCACTGGGCTGGCGACAAGTCACCGTCTCCTTTTAGGGTATTTGATTAGAGAAAGTGTGTGTGTGTGTGCGTGTGTGCGTGTGTGTGTGTGTGTGCAAATATAAACAAACATGGGGAAGTGACTTTTTTCTATAAAAGGATTGCTTTCTCCACCACTTTGAAAAGAGAAGTAAATTTTGACAACGTTTTTTTTTATTTTTTTTTATTTCAGGTTCCTGTGACCAAGGTCAAGATGTTTGATCCTGACCTGGTCAACAGAGCACTGATATAGAAATGGTGGTCGTGGTGGTGGTGGTGTGTGTGTGTGTGTGTGTGTGTGTAGCATACCACTGCTACACACGTCTGAAATACTAGTAAACTGGTCCTGAGTATGCTCAGCATAAGGTAATGCTACTGTAATGCTTGCAACACCACCATCTGGACAGCGACGGAAAGTTCATTCTCCTCGGTTGGCTAGATACTTTTTTTTAAAGCCCTATACTCCTTTGTGTATTCATGATACTTCTTCTTTATGGTCCAATGCTGCTGTAGCATACAGTGCCACAGCAGCTGCGCATTCAGCAGGTGGACAGGTCAAACTGGTCAAACTTCAAATTTAGGGTGACTCTAAATTTATAAAATGTTGATATTACTTTAACATTGGTGCACTGCAGTTTGTTATTTTTTATTAGCAGTGTTGAGCAACTTACTTTGATAAAGTAATTAGCCCTTTCACGCATAGTGGTCACTACAGTGGACAGCTGTGCTGTTTTCTTGTATTGGTGTCAGTGTTGATGGTATACTTGCACATAAACAACTACAATGGACACCGATGTGTCACTCCATACCCTGCCGCCCACTGGTGGTTTAATGTGCCTATAGATGTATGACATGTTCCATTGCAATTATTGTTATTTAACCCTGTCATGAATAAATTATGACAACCTCAATCAGGATTTTTTTCTTAAGTATTTTTATTCATCTTTTCATGCCTAAAGATGAATAAAAATACTTAAGAAAAAAATCCTGATTGAGGTTGTCATAATTTATTCATGACAACCTCAATCAGGATTGAGGATTTTGCCACTTCAAACAATAATTTCTGTCCACTATAAGATAAATGAAACATTATAAGCCTGATACCTGCAGACCTGAAAGCAGGAGGTGTATCACTTTCGAGCGCTCTCTTTAGAAAACGCTGTTTTTACAGTTTCTTCCTGCAGTAAACATAAAGATAGTATTCAGGAAAAACATTATGTACATTTTTAGCATAACTGGTTTTACGTAGCTTATCAACACAATTTAAAAACTGGTATAAAGTTTGAAGTCCGAACTTTTAACACAAAAGTGGAGACTCGGGGTTGTCTTGTGTTGACATAGCATCATGTTGCCCATCTGTTAATAGCTTGTAGACCCACCTTTAGCACAAATAAGCTGAAGTAATCATTTTCTGTATGACATATCAGTCTCTCAGATTGTTGTGGAGAAAACTTGGCTCACTCATCTTTTCAGCGTTGCTTCACTTCATTCACATTTGCAGACATGCGTTCATGCACTTAAGGTCCCAGTCCAGTTTATTATCTATGTGTTCTCCAAGGTATTTATGATCAATTTTTCGGTCTTTGTCACGTTGAGCTGCAGATGATTCTGCTCACACCATGTGACAAATGGGTCAACCACAGCCCGGTACTCTGACTCATCACCCTCACTGATGCATCCAACCACTGCAGAGTAATAAGAAAACTTCTGAAGATGGCAGGTCTCTGTGTAGTGGCTGCAGTCTGTGGTGTAGAGCAGCGGTCCCCAACCCCCGGGCCTCGGACCGGTACCGGTCCGTGAGTCGTTTGGTACCGGGCCGCGAGAGTTGAGGCTCAGGTGTGAAATGTATGGTTTTCAGGGGTTTTATCGGTTTTCAGTGTTATTTTGTTATCGTTTTTATCGTTTACTCGGTTTTCCTGGGTCTTTTCACGTGTGTTATGAATAAACCTTCTTTTGTTCGGTACCGGTACTAGTTTTATTTTGTTGTATTTATCCGCGACACCTTAAAGGCCGGTCCGTGAAAATACTGTCGGGCATAAACCGGTCCGTGGCGCAAAAAAGGTTGGGGACCGCTGGTGTAGAGGCTGAAGAGGAAAGGAGAGGACGCTACCTTGTGGTGGCCTCGTGTTGCTGATCATCTTGTCAGACACACACAATGTTGAAGACACATATTGTGGTCTTCGTGTCAGGTAATCAATAATCCAGGTCACAAGAGAGGTATCCACTTGCATTCCTGTCAGCTTATGACCCAGGAGGGTTCGCCTGATGGTATTGTATGCACTAGAAAAGTCGAGTGTCCTGATGCATGCTCTATCTTCCAGATAAGGAAATCCCCCAAAATGTATTCTGTTCATCTGGATGTAGCATTTTCAGTGGGAAAAACAGTACATGTGCATAATGACTCAAACTAGCATAAATGCAGAGTCCTGGCCTGACGAGATGTCATAACACAGAAGAGCTAACTCATCAGGCCAGGACTCCGCAGTCTGTCTACACCTACAGGCCAGGGCCACTCATTCAGTGATGAGGATGTATATACCCTGGACAGGGAGGAATGCTGGTTTGAGCAGAGAGTCAAGGAGGCCATTTATGTGAAAAGGGAAAGACATCTTTCACCATCTTACAATGCTCTGACTGCAGCCATTCCCCAACTCTGTAAGTAGTACTCGTGAAAATGTGCATATCAATGATCAAAGAACTGACCTCACAGCCCAATGTTCCTTCAGTGGGCTGGTTTCAGTCATCGTGCAAAGGTAGTGTTTATAAGATTGGGCAAAACCTGCAGTCAGCTGAGACTGAGGAAGTCACTTGGATGAGTAACGTTTTAACGTATTAACATGTACCTCAATGCTCCACAGCAAACTGACGGCATGTCTGTGTTTTTATTGAGGCACTCAAACTTGCTGTTGATCAGTTAATTTGGTGCACTTGATTAACAGCACCTGGTTGTTACCTAAGCTTTGAATTCCTATGGCAGCAGCTTAGTTTTGCATACACAGCTTCTGCAATTTGGCTTTTACTGTATGTCCTGATATGTAAATCCTTAGAAATGAAAGGGTGTACTTTGACCATTTTCAAGATACTGCACATGCAATATGTTGATGAACCACTCCAACATCTTTATTTTGTGGACTGATAGTTCTTTACTGGACTTGACAAGAGAAAGAAAACTTCACATGTCTGTGTGCCATTTGTTCATTACTTGCACATTAAATAACACAGGCAACAGCAATGGGTGAAATATGAGCTTTTTATAATTGAATATTTCAAATGTTTGTAGGATTCTTTGCAAACAAACCCATAGCAAAGCCAGAGACCATCGTAGCATTTAATCCTCCTAGAGGGGAAGTTGATGTTTTTATGTCAAATTTATGTCATTTATGTCAAATCTGTTTATCATTTTAGGGCACTGTGACCACTCAGCATACAGGGAGGTGCGTGTGTGTGTGTGTGTGTGTGGGTTGGGGGTCACATTCCACAGTGATTATATCTTTCTAGCCCTCATGTAAGTGTTTCTAATATATAAAAGAGCACACCACTCTCCTCTCCATTAAGCAGAACTTGGACTGTCACATTTGTGCCAAAACGTAATTTATTGTCCCGAGAGGTCGAACTTACTCAATCCGAGCAACATGTTTACCCAATACAAATGTAATTTTAGTACATGTGTTTCTTGAGACAGTGCAGGTGATGAGTAGTGCTATTTTTAGAATGGAATGTAAACCACTGGGTCACATATTTTGCTCTCAATATGACTCAGAGTTTAATTTTATTAAACAGCACACGCAATCCTTAAATGACAAGGGACACGCCATGTGTTTCCCCCTAACACGAACGCACACACACGCACACACAGACACACACAAGGTAAATAATTGATGTGGATCACAGAAGAAAGGTTTCTTCAAGTTTATTTTATTGTTTTATTTGTTCATTTATTACTGAAAATTATTACAGTTCCTGGTATTCGAAGCAAGACATTAATCTGGTTCAGTAATACCTTTTCAAGTAATTTCAGCTGAATTGTGAGCAAATGATTATGATTTATAACATTCAAATATAGGAGGCGATAAACCTAACATTTAACACACCAAAGTAGATGCTTTGAAATGGCTTGGCCTGCATTTGTTACACATAAGCCTGCTGCAAAGCTAGATGGCAGCACAGCACTTTCATCAGCTCATCAATCCTTCTCCTTCCCTTTAAGTGAAAGCTCAGCCCCAAACTAAAAGGCCTGCTTTGCTTCAGGTGCAGATAAATATGCATAAGACATGTTAAATATGAGTAAGTTCCAAAAAGGTGTAATCAAGTGAAGGCAAATGGTACAACTCATTGTTTAGATACATACATAGAAATAAAAAAGCAAAACAAAAAAATTGACACATTTCAGATACATCAGATACTTCACTGAAGTTAAACTAAAGATGTTTAATATGTAGTTTTGTTGTTGGAAATTATAGTTGCATACATTATAAGGTAGTCTTTCATATTTTAACATATAAGGTACATATTTTATATGTTTATCTATATATAAAAATTGTAGCTAACAAGCAATTCGATACATTCAGTTCAGTTTTGTGAGGATTCTGCATTTGATAGTTTGGGGCCCAGTAATGCTGATTCCTTGAAGAAAAAGTAAAATAAAAAGGCTCCCTTGTTGCAGAATGTGTTCCTCCAAGCTTTGTGTTTCGGAGAAGATCCACATGAATTGTCTTCTGTCTCAGCTGCCAAGCTCGCTTTGGATGCTGAAGAAGAGACAGACATTCTTGTCAAGTCCCATAGGTCTGGCTTGAATTCATCAATAAATCAAACACTTGTTCAGAGACACTGAAACCTGAACCTAAGCATGTGCACACAAACGTCTCAGTTTGATTTATTTCAATCTTCCTTTCATCCAGAGTGGTTTGAGCTTCCTCCGATGGGCTGTGCAGATGTAGCAGCCAGTCTTTCGCTATATCTAGCGCCGAATCTGTGGAATAAAAGTTCTGCGTGGACTAATCTTCATCTGCAGTGCTCACATAACCCCAACAGGGACTCTCCTTTGCTTTCTCATGCCTGCCCTAGGCCACCATGTGGGTGCTTTTGGGGTTGCTGACTCGCTGACCAGTTTCCGTGCTCCATCTATGCGTTCCTGTCTCGAGGATGAGCTGAGTGGCATCCAGAAGTGAGCGGCGGCGACGTCCAAAGCCACCCGGTCCCATCTTTGATTTAGGAGCAGTGGTGTCTGTTTGAGCGTTCTTCTTTGTCAGGCTCAATCGGTAGAACAAGTCGTGGTATATACATGTGATTAGGAGGCAACCAGACTGACTTGACGTTGACCTCCTGGACCTTATATTTGGGCCAAAGCTGGAAAAAAGGGGAAGATTTACTGCTTTAGAGGTGCTGTTAAGTCTAGCTTGGCAACACATAATATGTTCACAGTGTGTAAAATCCAAAATGTTTCATATCTAGATTTTTGCATGTTTTATCCAGTAGAGAATGGATCATTTTCAGACTTCATTTGTAGCGTCTTGAACAAAAATAGATGCTTCAAAATTCTGAATTTTAACACTTTTAAAATTTGAACACCTCTCATAAATGACAGCCATGGGGGTATTCTAAGTAGGAAAATAACTAGGAGCACACTGAATGACTATGTGACTCTAGGTCACCAATCCAATGTTTCTTGTTACCTTGATGGGGTTGGGAGAGTTTTGGCAAGCCTGTCCTGCTGCGGTCCACCAAAATGTTGGTCATCGCCTGTCACTAAGCGACTGCGCAAGTCTCTCTTCATATGGCTCTGCAGCCATACTCTAGACCTGCCACAAAGATCAAACAGGTAGTTAACCACAAAACTTCAACTCTGTCACATTATCACTGATGTTAAGTGATATATATATAGCACTTTTCTACTCTACTCAACCACTCAAAGCACTTTATACAATCTAAATATGTTCATACACACGTACATGTAGTGAGTAAAAGGAAATTGCAATGAATAAATGTCAAAGACATTCAGAGACAGTGTCCACTGAAGACACTACAACTTTGCCCATTATGAAATGTAGTGCTGATGTAGCTATACTATATTCAAGTAAAAAAAAAAACATATATCTATCATTATTGGCTTAATAATCCCTTATGTCAAGAAAAAACTAAAATTCAGAATCTACTTGGCATAAAAGTTCCTTGTGTTACCAACAGTGGGCTTCTTATTCTACTAGATGAATGTAGAATGAACACAATGTTCTGAGAGCTTACCTTTTTCTCAGGCTGGCGTTGGTCTCTCCTGTGGCCCCTTTTACCAATGGCAGGACTGTGGTGAAAACACAGCAGCAGATGATGGTGTGCAGAGATAATCTCATGTTGGCTGGGAGCTGCCAATGGTAAACAGACAGAAATGGCACTGAAGCGGTCATGCCTTATCTATTACCACAACATCTGAACGATGAAGCTCTTTTAGACACATTATTGCAGTAACATGTGGAGTTTTCTGCACAGAACAGCATAAATAAATAAAATATTTTCTTCCAGTGATTCAGAATTTTTTCACCAATTTTGCAGAATTTAAATTCTTTACAAAACTTACTCAAATAGAAATCAGCGACAAATTCACTTACCTCTGGCTCTAGTTTGTGTTGTGATGTACAAAATTAATGGTGCACATCCAAGTTTGTTCTTTACTACTTTAGCTGTGTGGTTTTTTTTGTTGTTGTTGTTTTTGGTGAAAGCTGTAAAGACTTTACCATGAGTTGAAGTCTGAAGTTTATGCTGCTAACATGAGAGGCTTTATAGTAGAAGGGAGGGAGTTGCACCTGAATGCCATACCCAGTGGGAGGGACTGTGGGACAGTTCATGTCAACCCCATCCACCCCACATGTACAGTCAGTCAGACCAAAAACACGTAGATAGAGACTATAATCGACACAGCAGTCCGCAAATAGCGTGACTAATAGATACTTACATAATTCTGATTTATTACTCCACCCCCCACCTCTCTCTTTGAGAAAGTGTTGAAAGAATTTTTTGCATTTCAGGGGTTTTGCAAATTGACCTAACTACATTGCTTCTCTCTGTCAAAGGTTTGTATTTGATTGTGTAAATGGAAGACTTGTTTGCAAGTCCATTTACATATTTTTGGTCTTTTCTTTCAGCAACTGTGAAGGAATCGGTTGTTTAGAGGGGTTAACAGAGGACACTCTGTGGTCTTGCATGCTTTAAGGCAGTTATTTTGGGTTTAAATGTGTTAATAACTGAAATAAATTGAAATGTGTGTGTTGGATGACTCCGTTTGAGTGTTAGCGAGCCATCTGTTAGTTTTAAATAGCTGAAAAAAGCTAACCATGTGTAAATTAGCGCTGTGCTGTTATGGCAACCACATGCAGTGTGGCAATTTAGGAAAGAAGAGTGTGCTTTTGTGCACTTCCAAGTGATCTCTTAAATCGTTCAAAGTGCTGCTCTCAATCACTGGTAGCTGCTTGCAGGCATCCTAATTAACGAAGTGTATAAAGGTTAAACATGTTTTTCGATCTCTGTCCGCTACAGCTAACGTTTTCAGATATTTAAGAGGCCGATCTTTGCATCAAAACTGCAAATTACCAAAATAAAGAAAAAAAAAACTTGGTTAGGCCTCCAGATTGGGGATGTAGCTGCCAGGCATGTACTCTATGTTGAATGATCAGAAACCATAAAATGCTTCATTAATTAGCGGTGCAATGTGAAAAAATGATACGAGCTAACGGCTAAGGTTAGCTATTAAATTTATTATTTAATTTACTACAATATTAAACTTAAAATCAGCTCGACTTGACTCGATGTTACATATCACAACCCACACCATGCTTCTATGGATTTGATCTATTTCTGATTGCAGTGCATTTCTACAACACGCACTATTTTTAACACAAGCCAAAGTCCAGGAAAAGGGAGTTCACTCCCTTCCACAGAAAATACTGCCCGTAAACTGCCTTACACGTCTTTTTGGCAGCCTGTCCTTTTCTTCCATGTAAAACATTTGAGTAATGATCTCTTTAGTGGCTAGTTTGGAGCATCCTTAAAAAAAAGAATGAGTAACTGCCTCACAGTGCGCCAATTTTACATCCTTGAAAGAACCGATTCTGTTAACTCAACTATAAATGCCTTCGCCACAAGCAAAGTAGGCCAGATGTTCAGTTGTTTGATGGGCCTTTATGTCCCCACAGTAATTTTTTTTTAAAAAGTACAGTGCGTGGCTAATGGCACTGTAGGTTTTGGTGGTGTGCTCCCAGGCTGGAGAAACGCGATGTTAAAAACTGTGGAAATGTCAAGATTTGAAGCCAATAAACACGGACTGTGTGTAGATTACTGTTTATTTTCTCTCTAAGCTGAGCTGCCTTTTTGTTGGCACACCCTGATGGTGCAAATACTTAAATAAATGATCACAATACAAGTAGTATTGAAAATTGTAAAGCCAATGCATGAACGCATGCATCTGTCTTTCTTCTGGGTCCAATTGTGGTTCCGACTATGTGTTGTATGTACACAGGCTTATTACCCGCAGAAACTGAAACTGCACCTCCTGTGGTCGTGGCAACAACAGGCTTAAAAAGAAGGTGTGGTAAAATGAATCATCTGTGCTGTGTTCTAGAGGCCTTGTTCCTGTATCCCCCATAGAAGTTTATCGTCTTTGCTGTTGCTTGTGTTTCAACAGCTGCATATATTGTGCTAACCTGAAACTTGCTGTGGCGGGTTAAGAGCAATGGGTGTAGAAGTTTTCTTGTTTCTAAATACAACATGTAAAGATCAAGCCTAAGATTATTATATCTAGGGTAGGCGTACAGTATCTTATTTTTCTTTTCTACTTATTTTTAAAACCCATATACAGTATGTGAGGATTTTACAAATAAACTGACATTAGTGTGGAAGGACAGATGTTCTAATAAATGGGACAGCAAATAATGGTAAGAGAATGTTATTCCAACTCCAGCTCTTACACTAACTCCTGTGGGGCCAAAGTTGATTTTGTTCTTCTGGATGTAACGTTTTCAGTGGGAGAAACGTTTCGTCGCTCATCCAAGTGACTTAGTGGAGACTGAAGAAGTCAGTTGGATGAGTGACAAAACATTTCTTCCACTGAAAATGCCTCGTCCAGAATCAACTTTTGGGGATTTACAAAAAAAAAAGGTACAATTCTAAAAATGAAAGTGTCAGGGGAGCTTTCCACTGGAGTAGACAGTTTGTGCTTCATAGCTATCTACCAAACAGTTTGCACCGGATCTCAAAATAAATGCTGCGTTTAAATTTTTCCCACAGCAGTTTATAATATATGTTTTTGGTGAAACGCTGCCCTTTAGTGGTGAATTTTATTTAGTTGAAATTTGCATTGGGTAATTGCAAAAAGTACCTTTTTATAGAGAAAGTTAGGAGATATAATTTCTAAATTCCCTAGTATAATATAATACTGCAATACTACCCTACTAAAAGCTATAGCACAGTACTAAACAAATATTCAACAGTGACTCTGTTTAATAAACTATGACAAACAAGCTTCTTTTAAAAGCAGTGAAGACATTTTCTATTTTCTCTGCGTCTTTTGATGAACTGTATTAGTAGTAGTAGATTAAAAGTTCTTCCCAGTTTGTTCATAATATCTTGCCTTCAACATGTATTGACCTGCAAGCAGCTGATGTAACTTTTTAGAAGCTTAGTACCGCTGTCAGGTGTCAGCTTTGTGGTCTATCGGAGTTTAGATGCCAAGAATACATGTACACTGTGGTGTCATGGCAACGCCACTGCAGCTTTCATGGGCCAAAAGATGAGTCAGTGATCTGTTTCAACGTGATCCCTTCCCGTTCTTAAATTAGTTGTACTTTATTTGCTTTGCAAGCTGTTGGCGCATTTCCTGCTGCAGAATTTCCAAAACAAAGTGTACTAATCCAAATCAGTTTGTTGTTGTTGTTGTTGTTCATTAATACATTTTGACAAGTTCAAAGACAGTGTAGTGTTTGGTTTGGAGACGGGTGAATCTGATATACTTCCACAGCCAAGGGTCAGTAGAACACAGTGTGAGCTCACTTTTGGCAGACATCCATTATGTGATATTCATGGTCTATTCATAGTTACTTCTTTCACTCTTTTTTTATTACTACTGAGATAAAAGGGCAGGCACTGTAGGAATTTTATTAACTCTTTATTTGCTCTGGTATGCAATAGCCTTCTTCCTGGAATTGTGCTTTCCTAAATGTGGGGCCCTTACTTTCCTTCTTGTTCCTTTCCAACAAACAGAAAGTTATTATATGAGGGGTTTTTTCTGTTTGGAAAACAGACACACAGATTACACAGATTACAATCAATCAATCAGTTATAGATACTTTCAACTTGTTATGTGTCTAAAACACACCTGTCCACAAATCCATATCTTCCATTTCATTTTTTGTTTTGTTTTTTCAGTAGCATTTAATGACTTATTTTTCCAGTTTTTTGTCTGCCTAGCCAATAAAGCAAGAAAAAAAAACCAAGCTACATTAATGGATAATGTAGCTTGGTTCATTTCAAATCACCTCACCTGGCACTTTGTTATGTATCCCTGTTCAACTTTTAGTTAACATGAGTATTGATTTAGGTCGCTCCTAAAGTGACGGGTTGGTCTGAGTGTTACTGAATCTACTGGGATTTTCCCCACATAAGCATCTATAAGGTTTATAGAAAACGGCCTGGAAGAAGAGAAAATATGATGCCAGAGATGAGATGAGAGTGTTCAGAGGGCCACGACCGGGTGAAATTAACCCAAACAATCAATCATTACAAACAAAATATGCAGAAGTGTTACGGCGGGGTGCGCCGATGTGAATGGAAACAGGACCCAAAGGCAGATGAAGACGAGGAGTTGTAAGTTTAAACAGAAAGCGATCCTTTATTTGGATGATTGCAGGGCTAAAACCAGGAACCTAAAGCAAACTGACAAAAAAACCCACTAAGAAACAAAGACTATGACAAAGACTGTAACTATGACTATGGTGGAAGCTCAGGCTGAGGCTGTGGTAAGATAAACAGACGACCCGACCATGACATGCAGAAAACAGAAGGCTTAAATACACACATGAGGTGATCAGGGGAAGTGGAGACACATGAGGAAACAGCTGACTGACATGAATCTAATGACAGGACCAGGAGGAGTGAAACTAAATACAATGACCAAAGAACACATGACACTGTCAGAATAAAACAGGAAACACTAAAACTAGACATGACAATACAAACTTAACATACCAAATACGTGATGAATAATGCAAGAACTCAAACAGAAAACCCAGGAACAATAACTGCCTAAACTAAAGGCAAATAGGAAATAACACAAAACTAACAACATCTCAAAAAATAAGAACAATACAAAGAAAACTCAAAGTGCTGGGTCGGAGACCCAGCCTGTGACAAGAAGAGCACCTCTTCTCTTAAATTAGACGATGGGCTACAGCAGCAGAAGACCAACCCTTTCAGCTAAGAACAGGAAACTGAGGCCATCTTTCACACAAACACAATGAAATTGGACAACAAATATTTGGAACAACAATGGCTGGTTGGATATGTTTCAGTTTCTGCTGCAACATTGAGATGGCAGAGTCATGCTATGACATAAACAACTTGAATGCATGAATCCATCCTGCCTGGTGGTGTGGGATATATTGTATTGACACACTTTGGGCACCAACTGAGCACCATTTAAATACCACAGCTTATTGAGTATTTGTACTGACTGTGTTCATCTTTATGACAGCGTGCTTCCAGCAGGATAATGGACCATGTCACAAAGATCAAATCATCACAAACTGGTTTCTTAAACATGACAATGAGTTCACTGCACTCAAATGGCCTCCACAGTTACCAGATCTCAATCCAACAGAGCACCTTTTACAGGAAATTCATGTATTTATCTATCTGCTTAGCACTTATTTTTATGTTTATTTAAGTGTTGTCTTACAGTATGTTTTGCACTAAGTACTGCAGCAATTTCCTAATGTTGTAAACCTGCTCAACATTTGGCAAAAAAAAAAAAAAAACCCTGTCTGATTCTGATTCTGATTCTGAATGTGGAGCAAAATCTGTTAGGATGGTTAAAAAATGAAGTCAGGTTCTGAAGGCCAAAGAACTCATTCCCAGTATGACGTACCAAATAAAACAGCTGGTCATTTAAATGTTACATAATATTCATTCCAGATTGGGAACTTTTGTTCAGCATGTTGCTTGATGTCAAACTCAGTTACACCAAAAGGAAACAGGGATCACATTAAACTCACAATCTAGACTTTTTGCTTTAATTCAGAAAAATAAAAGAAAATTCTGGTTTATATTCCTTTTTCCCCGACACAGCCTTCTTGCATACAGATTGGTCCATTTGATGGAGTCACCAGTTTAATCCATTTTCATCATGTTAGATTTCATTTCCTAAATGTTGCAAAACAAGCAGAAAAGCAGCAAAATGTAAGCATACTTTTACAGATAAAACACATTTTAAAAGTTGAAGGTTTTACCTTGAAGAAGAGGTCAGCAGTCCAACATGACATGATGTTTAGGATCCCCAAATATTATTTCCCATATGCCTACACGCTCTCAATACAAACAATGACAGGAAGAAACATCATTTTAAATAGTTCTGTGTAGCATTATTATCCCCGATCAATCTACTGACAGTAAAGGAGAGGTCAGAGGTCACTTGTGACATTTTAAACCTTTAAATGGGACTTTCTGTTGATAATGCACACCGCATGTAAGAAGTAAGAATCGTAGTTTCTAAGTTATAAGGTTTTGTGTCTTGAAGACCTTGGTGGATCTAAGCTAAATTTTATTCCAATGTTAACACGAATCAACATACACCGCTACAAAATTTAAAGCTTGAGCGATCGTGTTTACGGGTCGCTCATTTTACCTCCTGCATCAGTGGTCATTTAGTTGTATTTAGATGTATCCCACAACACCCTACACCTAAATTAGCTTTTTTCCCTCGTCAGGGATCCATTTGGAGACTCCTAAAATTCCAATGGGTGGGATGTAGGATGGAAAGTGGGCTTTGAGAGCCAGAAACTTCAGCAGCTGGCAGAGTCTTGACTGATATTTATTAACAACGCTGTCAACCGCGCAGATAAATTTTACATTTGCACCATTGGCCAATAAATATCTTACTTCTTAGTCTTGTAAACATTTATAGAAATCTCACACAACATTGTGTTGTCAGCGCGGGCGTCGTGCTTCTGCTTGATTTCAAAACAGCTGTTGCTCGTGCTAACAACCTCTGACATGCATGCTTTTGTAACAAGCTGGCATTAACGAACCAAATTATGATCAAATATTCAGATAAAATATTTCACAGATTCACACCTGTTAGTTGCCTGACACACGCGGTATCAAAACAACCACCACCGAGCAACATTTGAGCGTTTTAATATCGTCTCTGACTCTGCAGGTGCTGTTTTCTTGTGAAGAGTTGAAGACTGAACCTTTCCAACTCTCAGCTGCTTTTCTTCCCTCCTTGAATAATGTTGTGAAATTTGCAGCTTTTTTTTTTAACATAGCTATATTTCTAGGACAGAGTATTAAGGCCATTCTTGGTAAAAGAAAAGAAAAAAACATTTCTGGCAATATTTAAAGGGGGTGGGTGGGGGTTGTTGTTTATTTACCAGCTTTGCTAACATGTGCACTGGTGGAGTCTATTGTGGAGCCATATTGTTATTGTTTCTTTTTCTTTCTTTCTTTTGCTACTGCTACTTTCAGCTTTATGAACTCAAACAATATTCATGAACTTGTCCTGTTTTTCTGTAAACGTCTCAGTTTAATGCCAGAGACGCTTGTTTTGTTCAACAATAGGCGTCCCCTCATCCCTGCTAGGTTAAAAAAAAAAAAGAGAAAAGTTCTTTTACCTTGAACATTTCTTGTCTGTTGTTATTAAACTCAGATATATTTTCACTCAGACACAGTTTAACTCTGAGTAGACACAGCAGAGTTGAAGGTGTCACCGCAGCATAAGCTGTGCCTTTAAAGGTACAGTCAGTCATTTTGGGGCTTATTGAACAGAAAAAAACGAATTTTGTAATTGTGTTTTCCAACAAATTGATGGACATCCCAGTTCCATCTAACTGAATTTTTTTGTCTGTGGCTCACCTCAGTCTAACATCATCAGTCATCATGACTCATACACTTAATCCGAATTCTTTCACAAAGTTTTATAGAGTTGTTAGTCCTGCAGCGTCCACCGTAGCTATGTACTTGACATGGGAGGGTTAAGAAAACAAAATTCAGTTGACTGCATCTGCAACTTACTGACATCTAGTGGTGAGATTTTAGCAACTGTAATTTTAAGTTGTGTCAGTCTTGAGTTAGAATTCCTTGAACATGTTTCAACTCCTTAATCAACTTTTCCTTAGAGTGTGTGTGTGTGTGTGTGTGTGTGTGTGTGTGTGTGTGTGTGTGTGTGTGTGTGTGTGTGTGTGTGTGTGTGTGTCCCATCCACTGTTAAGTACTGCTGGTCAAAACCAGGACTACCTCACAAGCTTTACCATTTCAGAAATACTCAAACTAACACTGAGTATACCACATGTACCAGTGTGCTGGTTATTATTTCATAAATGAAATCAGTGTTTCACATATCTCAACAACAGAATAGAAATGAAGAAAAGAGACCACAGATTTATCTAAAGAGTCATGTCTGCTGTTTGCAATTTCACTTATAAAAATTTATTGGACTTGTTTTGCTTCATTTCCGCAAACAGTGACAGGAAAACAGGTGAGGCAAACCTAATCACAGCTGTTTCTCCTGAGGACAAATGAATTTGTGCCTTCAGTTTGTGAAAGGGTATGTCCACATTTTTAAAGCTTCAGATCTCTGCTCTAACTGGTAGCACCAAAAAAAACCCCCAGTAACCAACCATAACCAAACACTATATCACACATCCTGTATTTAACCTTTGTGAACAAGCTTAAGAGGATGATATTTATTGGTTTGGTTTATGTTTAATTTCTTTTTTTTTTATTATGATACAACATGTTTTATTTTCCACATTGGCCTGACAGAAGAATGACCTATTCTTCTGTACAGGGCCACTTATACCAAAATAATAGTAATATAAATAACACAGGGGTATCCTGCCAGAATCTTAAAATATTCTGTGATACTGATTTATGGTCTTGCTTCCCTGCACTGGCTCAAACCCAGTCACCTGGGTTTAACAGCTTGACTCTCAGGCGAGCCCATTCCTCTCATATCCAACACACTAAATATTGGGTCCAGATTAACTTCACATGTTCTGTCATCATAAGATCATCAGTTACTCAGAACATCCGTGCATCTGTGAGTGGTCATGCTGCTGTGGTTCACTGGTGTGTACTCCTTGCTGCCTTGTTTATCCTGTTTATTTTTGCACTAAGGCAACAAGTGGAGAAAATGTAGATCGCATTTCCAAGATGTTTCGGGGCTTTATTCCACGTTGTCTTCTCCAATTCTGAGAGATGGATATCCCACAAGTGGCCCAAAAATGTGTTCTGAAAATAGCATGTTTACTATAGTAATTCTTCCGAAGCTAATCGTGTAATTGGAAATGATCTTTCCTGCTTTATCGCATTCTGCCATCGTGAGTCATCGCTGTCACGCCAGCGTTGCATGCAGGAAGCGAGCATCACCCGACGCTGAATCCATAAGGGATCAAAACAGCAAATCTTGCCAGCATCGCTGACCATCACTCACGCTGCGTGATGCAGCCTATTTGAAATGTGAACCTGGCACTCCAGCGAGCTAAGCGATTGTATAACACCTCATTAGAACTGGGGAGTTAATCTGTAGTTTTGGAACCAAAGGATTACTGTCATATTGTCCTCATTACAACTTTATAGTTTAAGACATGTTTCATGACTTTCAAATGAAGTGGAGAGAAGGATTGTGTAACGTGTGGATTTCATTTGGACTTTTATTTTTTCTAGACGTGTTCTTTCGAGCACTACCTCACCTCTGTTGTTTCATTGCCTGTGACGGTTGTTACACGCATGGAATACATAACATTTATGGCTTCATTTCTCTTTTTGTCATTCAGGCTTTATTATCAGTTACATAAATGTTCCTAATGGGTTCATTCAGGCATGGCCAGATCATTCTTATGTTCATTAAATGCCAGGCGCACAACCAGGAAGTTCTGTCCATAATTTATAACGTTATGATGTGAAATTCATGAGTTTGTGGAATGTTTGTGCTTTTCACTGAAAAAACTATAAAATATTTTGGCATCTGGGCAAGAAACTGAACCCCTTAAACACCCCCAGTGTATCATCAGCGTGAGTGTGTGTGAGGTGAAGAAAGGCTGTGACTAGATGAAAAGTGTAAGTGGCTGAAAGTGGCTTGCAGTGGTAAGCACTTTGGAAGGATGAGAAAATGCTGTTCATTTACCTTTTATTTGAATTATTCCTAATTATAATAATGTGATTGTATTTTTGCACAGAATCACATAAAACTGTCTTTTGATTGCTAATTTCTCACAGGTTACAACATAAATAGGATATTTATATAACATAGGATATTTAGTGGAGGAACGATTGTGAGTAGGTGTTTTTTTAACGCATAGTTTCTGATAATTAATAATAATATGACACATTTTTATTTTCTTCCCAAAAAAGAACTTATTCGGGAACATAGTGCATGTACTGAAAATCTTAGAAGGTTATAACCTGTTATTGCAATGTGCATAACAAAGCTATAATCAAATTCATCAACTATACTCAAAAAGTACCTTAAAAAAAGACTTTGAAGGAGAGGTCAGAGGTCAAATGTGAAATTTGATATTTTATACCCATATTTGATGTTTTAAATCTTTATGCAGTACTTTATATATGTCGACTATACAAACCACAGTTGTAAGAATCATAGTTAAAAGGCTGTTTGTCATTTTTCAGCCAATAAATGATTCGGTTGACTTTAAAGACCTTGGTGGATGTAAAGCAAATTATAATGGACTGTTAACATGACCCCACTCTACACCCCTACAACGTTTTTTTAAAATTCATTCAAAACCTTTTGAGCTATGGTGTTTACAGATTGACAAAGTGACACACATTCATGCAAATACTACAAAAAACACAACCTCCTCGGTGGAGGTAATAATATTCATACATTTTGCTTACATAAGTTTAATCCTTTTCTATGTAGTTAACTATCTGCACACTAAATTAAATTATTTTTGGATTATACCTGAACCCAAAAAGTACCCTTCTCCTTCTAAGCTGAACCCTTCTTCTCTTTATTCTTTCATCCTGGTGGCTGTGAACGACTGGGCAAAGCACTCATCAGGCCAGCACAAGCAACACACTGGACCCTTGTGTAGTGCAGGGTGGTGCTCAATCAGCAGCATTGTCATCGTGGATGAGCATCGCCACAGCCTTATGCAAATACACAACACTGACTTGTTCTGCATGACTCGAGCT
The DNA here is from genome assembly GCF_964374335.1 of Astatotilapia calliptera. Lineage (NCBI taxonomy): Eukaryota > Metazoa > Chordata > Actinopteri > Cichliformes > Cichlidae > Astatotilapia > Astatotilapia calliptera. Next base: position 47,021,649 of record NC_137428.1, read on the forward strand.
TTTACCTGTGAGCTATGCAAGCTGAAACTGGTGGCCATTATATTCAGTAGCTGAGCTGACTTTTCTACATTTTATCCAGAACAAAGTAGTTCATTGTATTTTTCTGGATGACCTCTGAATAAATGAGCCATCGTTGAAATAAACACAACTCAGTGGCTTTTAAAAAAAACGTTTGTATGTTAAGATTTTGTACCTTCACATCACCGTACACTGTCAATTTCAAAAATGTAAAACCTACTTTTTCCTCAACTAGCTTCGATGTAGTTGAACAGCATTCAATGTCAAGTAACTGTTACACATTCAAAGCAGCTTCCTCATCATTGCTCATTAAAAATGTACACAAACATGGCATCTTTTTTGAGAGGAGGTCACATTTACTCAAACGTTTGTTCAACATAAACTGCCAGTGAGGATGCTGGAGGCAGAGCTCCACATTCAAAGCCTGAGAAGTTAAGATTAAGTGCCATGCTCTCCTGTTGTGGTTTCTTTTTTCTTTTTGGGTGTGAGGACAAAGCAGCTTCTGTTCCTCTCCAGTCTGAAATAGCAGCCCTATGTTTACCTTCATGACCCTGGAGGAAGGGTGTGTCATCAATAAAGAAATGCTGACAGTACTGTGCAGGTAACCCCACCCCCGACGCGCACACATGCACGACTTTCACCTGGTAAAGGAGAGCTCTGCTGACTCGTTGACTTCTTTTCTTCGAGCCTGCTGCTCTTGGATATTTTTAGCATGATTTCATAAAGCTGTAATTAAGTCGGATGCTGGTAAACAATGCTTTGGTTGGAGGCCAACTCCAAACTTGGCTTAGTCATAAAAAGTCAGACGGTTTCAACGGAAAAAAGAAATAACTTCATGTGCTGGAACGAGTGCAGTGCAGTCCATGGGGGTTGTAGGTTTTTTCTTAACAGGAACACTTGTGTTTTATATTTGCGCCTTGCCACACATTCTTTTGTGTTCATGGGGGAGGAAGAAGATGAGATGCTGACTTTTGAAGTCTTGCGGTCTTGTCACGTAAAGCATTCCTCATCGATGGAGTTGGACCACTCAGCCGAGCAGTCACTTCTCACTGCTTCCCTGTTATAGTTTTCCTCTGACTGAGTTGAATTAAAACTTTGCCTGTGCGTGCGTGCATTGGTGTTTTTTCTTCTTCTTATCTGTAGCACATTTAGGTACAATTGCATGCTTGCTGCATTTGTGTCCTCCGTGTTTGCAGGCAGGAAGTACATGCATTTGAGTGCTGGTATTCGTGTCAGGTGTGCAGCTTAAACACCTGTATTCATCTGTATGTCCATTTGCATAATATTTACAGGAGGCAAGATGACTGGTTCATGAACTCTTGCATGTATTACGAGTAACTTTTGACCTATGTTGGTAAAAACACAAATTTAAGGTCAGAGTGGCACAAGGCTCACCTTTAGCTTGGCTCTTTGCATTGCCAGGAGATATTTTTATCTAGTATGAACAATTGAGAAAGATGGGTTTGAGTTGTCCTCTGCGGCCTCGGGTTTGGCCTTCCTGTGGGTGCAGAGTCAACCTCAGTCTGATGCTCTGATTGGAGCCAGATCCTTTGTCCCAGATTCCGAATCCTCGCATCCTTAAACCTCACGAAACCTAAAAGTCCCACATTACACAAATCCAACTGAAATCTATTGTGAAATATCAGGAGGGCGATGCGGCGGGATAAAAAACACGCTGTTGGAAAAGAAAGTTGACATGCAGGTGAAATGAGGTCGAAGGTGAAGTCTCAAAGGGAGGCAAAGACAGCCTTTTAATAGTAATAGTTATTGTAGTTGTTGTGAAGTGGAATGCTGCTGTTAATTCCTCACTCTTCTGGACCCACTTTTGGTGTTTTTCATTTTTATGAGGCAGGGGAAGACATCTGCTTGCATAGTCAACCCTTACAGGAATTCTCTGGGGACCTTTTAATCATCCGTTCGAGATCTACAATGTGAAGATGCTGCGATATGCTATTTTTGTCTACTCTCTCACCAGATGCTTTCCTGAACTCTTAATACTCTCACATCACACCCCTGGGGTCCATGAAAAGTCACATGCGATACTGTGATAGAAAGTGAATGTTCTGCAGACATTTTATTTTACAGTCCCAACAGCACGCTTCTGCTCCGCAAACCTCCGCAGGCTCCAGGGGGTTTGCGAGAGCCCCATTTGCTGTAAATGCCCAGAATTCTTAAAACCTTCAAATGCTGTATATTTTGAATTCCTCAGACATTTCAGACACTCGGATGTTCTCATACTCAAGAGAGCAATGAGACCTGTTAACCACTTTACCCTACACCCCTTCATACACAGACATATTTACACACACACACACGCTCATGTACACCCCCTGCGATGGATTCCAGATCTGGAATTTAATGCATTTCTGTTTCGCATCACCTCCCAGGAATGCGGCACACGTGCCACAAGCCTCATAACCCCAAGCTGATGAATGTGAGGATGTTTAAGAGGAAAGGATGATGATGGGATACAGACGTTTCTGGGGGTGGGGGTGCATCCGGTGCAGTATTTGACGTTATTGACAGGCCATGTTGTTGCAGAAAAGCAATGTTAGTGCAGCTGTGGTACGTGCCGAGCACATCTGGACCACAGATTTGGGAACGCATTTTGTGTGTGTTTGTTTGGTCTGCCCCGTCTCACTCAAATTAACGACTATTGCACGATACGGAGAGAGGATGGAGCGAATTAACTTAGCAGGGGATCATACGGGGAGAAGCTGGGGGAGTGTGTGGGGGCGGGGGTGATCTAAAAGTGGAGACTTTACAATCTAGTCTGTTTTGAACAGTCACATTCCTCTGAATCATATTAGACACTCTAGGTTGATTGCAACAGAGGAAAAAATTAGTGAGCTGCAGACTAACTACAGATCAAGGTTGCGGTCAAGTAGAAAATTTTGCTTATTATTGCCGCCAAGCAGACACTTCCAGGTCACGTCACTCAGTTAGGAACCTAGAAAGCACAGTAATACTAAGGAAAGATACTTCAGAGTGTCCTCCAATACTTCCTTTAAAACAGGATACGCTGGACCATCCTTTAATAAAGGAAAGGAAAGGTTGAAAATGGTGCTGCAAAGTGATGCAGATCATCATGAAAAATATTCTATTTTTTGGAAATAATGAAAATTATGTTAAGGTAGCAAAAAGTTTCCCATTATAAAGCTGCCACCCTGACTAAAACACTTTGTAATGTAAGCTTATAAAAACACTGTACAGAAAGATGGCTGTTTATATATTAAACTGATCAAAATAAAGGGAAGATTACAGTTTAAAGTCATAGTTTCCATTGGTTATGTCCTCATTTGAGACGTTTTAGGATTAATTAAATATTGTGACAGACAGAAGTGAATTCTTTTCCCTTCACCCCCCAACCAGTAATGGCAGCTGCTCCTCCCTGAGCCTGGTTTCTCCTTTTAAAAGGGAGTTTTTCCTCCCCACTGTCGCCAAGTCCTTGCACACAGTGGGTCCGGTGACTCCTGGGGTCTTCTTTGTATTATTGTAGGGTCTTTACCTCACAATATAAAGCGCCTTGATGCAACCACTGTGGTAATTTGGCTCTATATAAATACAATTTAACTGAATTAAACAAATACGAGTTGGACATTAAGGTGAGGAGAGCTTCAGTCTTGATAATGAAGTCATTGCTTTCATTGGGATTTCCATATTTTATGCTACGTCCTGATGAACAGAGTTAACTTTTTGGGATTTCCTTACCTGGATGGTTGAGCATGCACCAATGTTGCTTGGGTAAAGTTTATCATTAGTTTTACTAACCATTCATTTTTTAATTAGCCATTATGTCAATACTGTGTCATCAAAAAAATACAATGTCATACTTTTAATTGGCCAACAGTCATTATGCATTCATGTCTACCTTATTTATATGCGGGGCAACCGTGGCTCAGGGGGTTGGGAAGCGTATCTGTAACCGGAAGGTTGCCGGTTTGATCCCTGGGCTCTCTGTCCTGGTCGTTGTGTCCTTGGGCAAGACACTTTACCCTACCGCCTACTGGTGTTGGCCAGAGGGGCCAATGGCGCGATATGGCAGCCTCGCTTCTGTCAGTCTGCCCCAGGGCAGCTGTGGGTACAACCGTAGCTGCCTCCACCAGTGTGTGAATGCGAGAGTGAATGAATAGTGGTATTGTTAAGCGCTTTGGGTGCCTTGAAAAGCGCTATATAAATCCTATCCATTATTATATGATACAATTACCATGTCGGTCTAATCTGTTCTGTCATGTTTGGTTTAAATAAATCTGTAATTTCAAGATATTCAAAATTTAACTTCAGCACAGCATAATACAGCATACATGGAATTATGTGTAATTCTGATTGAGGATGTTTGTAGTGCAGCTTTAAAGATTTAAAGTAAGCTTTTAAATATAGGCTGCGTGTATTCTTAACAGACCATAATTCATGGTGGTTTAACTTTGCTGCTTTAAAATTTCAGCGATCTTGAAGAAAACGTTTAAATAGGGCAGACGGCCGAAATTTGAACTCAGCTTTACCTGTGCCGCTGTGAATGAGTGAACTGCCGCATAAACACTGTGCGATGCTTGTTTATTGACTCTTTCCCGTGCTCCATTTCAAGCCATTCATTGCTCCCGTTGCTGCGTGAGATGAAGATAAATGTGCACGGTCACATTCTGCTTCTGCTGGACTAAGATGTTCTTTATTTACCCACTGCTATGTTGAATCGTTGAATCGTTAAGAGTCTTAAATAATGATGCCTTATTTTCCATTCACAAAGCATTCGTTTAACTCTGAACAAATCTGGGATTAAATCAACTCTAATCAGTTGTTTTGGAACTGGAACATTTGAAAGTTTTGCTTTTTGTTTGGTTTTTTTAAACTTCCTGGAACAAACCCAGAGAAACTCGAAGAATGTCAGATGTACTTTCAGATTCCTTTCTGGTACACTGAAACGATTAATCCGAAAAGATACATTTAAAATAATACAAATAAATTTCCATAATTCTTGCTGTTCTTGTCTTGCATCTGGTTTTTCCAAATATTATCATCGTCTTTATTTTTGGCTCATATTTGACTAATGTTATCTCCCTGTATGCGCTGGACCTCATATTAAGTAAGTTGCTCATTACTCAATAATACAATGCGAGGATGGCAATTTAATTAATGTCATTTCTGTTACATAACTGTAGAAAAATGCAGTATCTCTGATCTTGTCTGTATTATAACAACCAGACAGGAGACATGAGACAGTGATGAGCTTTATTTTTTTATAAAACTAAAGGTTTAGACAGTGAAGTCACAGAAATGAAGTCAACATTTGTCACTATCCTGTCCCCAGATGAGCTCCAGGTAACATTTTACCGTTTTGCTGCTTTATAAACTCACAGCACACATTTTATGACACTGTAGCGCCCTCTAGTGATCACTCAAGGTTAAAACCGTTATTACTTTATAAACTGGCTAATGGGGTAGAATAGAATAGAATTCAACTTTATTGTCATTGCACATGCACAGGTACAGGGCAACGAAATGCAGTTTGCATCCATCCAGAAGTGCTTTAGTGATATAGATATATTACAATATATATTAGCAACAATATAGATATGCAAGTATGTTACAGAAATGGGTCTATTATGGTATGTTATAATGTACACGGTATGAAGTATGTTATGAATATTCTATAAGTATGTACAGGCTGAGGAAATATGTGCAAATATAACCTGAATTTGGATATTTCATATTTGAATTTGTTTTAATATTTAATTTGAATCGCTCAAATGTCTTTTTTCCCACAACATTTCTTAATGCACAAACAAACTGGAAGTCAGCTGACCTCTTTCATACACAGATTCCTTTCTGACTGGCCAGAGAGAGATGTGTCAAAGTAAACCAAAGTTTAATGGAAAAAATGTGAATCTGGAGTTTGAGAGATAAAAGTAAGAGTAGGAGGATTGAGACTTTTTTTTTTTTTTTTTTTAAATTGAGCTATATATTTATTTATTTTACCTGTTTAAGTCATTTTGTTATAGTCTTTCATGTTTAGATGCTCCCACTTCTCACCTTAGGATAAATAGCACATTACCTTATTTAAATGCCTTTAGGTCAAATATCTGTCCGTCTAATGTTACCTGTAGATTAGCAGATACACCTCGTCTGCCTTGCTGAGAGCAAGAGCCCCATCCCCGAATTCGATAAGTGGAAGAAGCTTGTTAAATGGATCGTTGTAACTCTTCTATGGTGTTAGAAAAAAAAAGTCAGTTATTCAAGATGTGATTTATTATATGGTTCAGTTTCGAGCTTTTTACATATATATATTAAAAAAAAAAAAAAAAAAAAAAATCACAATTTTGAATTTTTACAGTATCAAAGTCACTGGTTGTTCTAAAGTAACAAACTTTCTGCCGTTAGCATCTGTGCTGGGAGTTAGACTTCAGTAAAATAATCCTGCTAACAATATTCAGGACAAGACAGAACAAGAAATGTTCCAGAGTCACTTAGAAATCTTGATGAAACAAAGTATTGAAAACAGCTCTTTGACAATAAAACATTTAGTGAATTGTACATGATAGTTTACATTCTTTTGAAGGTAACATTGTTAAAACATAAAGTCGACTAAATATGTACAAACACTTACATTTCAATGTAAAAATGATCTTAAGGAGGCTAGTTTGTAGAGTAGTTTTTAGCAGTTTTAGTAGTTTCTGCTTCTTTAAAAGGATTAAAACAAAGAACCTAAAATACACTTTGGCTAATTCTTGTTAGACGGGTCAGACTCTGATCAAAAGTAGTGCATATCATGGACACAGTCGAGACAAACTGGAAGAAGAAAAACAGTGCAACGCACTGGTGTGCACATTGTTTATACTCGTGGCTTAAAGGCTAGTTTCATTGTGTTTCATCCTTGTGTATTTCCTGTCACTGAGGTTATTGTGTTTTTGTGGGTCATGCTAAATTTATACTCTCCACCTCCATTGCAGAGATTCAGGAAAGAAAAAAAATAATAATAATTATACCGGGGGACCATATTTGACCAAAAACAAGTTTTACATGAATAGTTTGTTCTTCCTAGAGTCAAACCAAAAACACAGATTAGCTGCCTGAAATGGCCATATTACTTTACAGTTCTCCATCCATGAAACCTGTTAAAACAGAACAGTTTTCTTTTTTGTGTTTTTAATAAAGCTGAATGTCTTAAAACCAATTTCAAATCATGTATATTGTTGGCTCAGGTCTATTTTGACTATGGCCTGCCTTTACAGACAGCAGGCACCAACCACTGTTAACTTCTAAGTACTCCACTCTTTATTAACTTTGTATAAAGGTAACTGGTAAGGTTCCCATTGGTCCTACAGCTCAAAGTCACCTTCCACAATCATCGTACAGATGCCGGATGTGTTACACATGAACACAAAATGGAAAACTAAGTTATGGTTATGGTCAGTTCGAGAAACAATAATGTAGATATTGATAAAAAATGAAATCACAAGGATCCTGCCGATTCTTACAGTTTTAAATGGTTTGCAAATAACTGCAAGAAAGATTTATAGGCAAAAACCCAACAAACATTCTGTATACAGCAGGTAAAGTATTGAACACATCACCAATTATCTCTAAAGGTCCCATTGACATGAAATCTCCAGATGCCTGTAACAACCCATCCAAGCCAAATGACACAGTGGAAAAGTATTGAACATTTTTTTTAAATTAATTTATATAATTAATAATTAATTTATATAATTTAATAATTTATACATTTGATATTGAGTCGTTTAATACTTGGTACAAAAGCCTGTGTTGGTGACAACAGCTTCAAAATTGCTCATGTGTGATTTTGGCCCAGTCTTCCACACAAACATCAAATCCTGATTCCACACCTCTCTTCTATAAACTCTGAAATTTGGTTCTTTCCATACATTTCCAGTTGGATTCAGGTCAGATGATTGGCTGAGCCATTCTTACAGCTGTATTTTCTTTCGCTGAAACCAATCGAGAGTTTCCTTGGCTGCGTGTTTGGGAACATCATCTTGCTGAAGCGTTTCATCGTCATCATCCTGGTAGATGGCAGCTAATTTATATCAGGAATGTCTCAGTACATTTTTCAATTCATCCTTCTTTCAATAATATGAAGTGTGCCGGTGTTGTATGCTGAAAAACAGCCCCACACATGATGATCCCACCTCCAACCTTCACTGTTGGTATGGTGTTTTGGGGGTGATGTGCAGTGCCTTCTGCTGATTCCAGATCTTTCTGTAGCTCTCCACAAGTGCTCCTTGGCTCTGGGACAACTCTGACAATTCTTTCCACTCCTCTGTCTGAAATCTTGCGGGGAGCACCTGGTTGTGGTCGGCTTATGGTGAAAAATGTTCTTTTCACCTCTGGATTATGGCCCCAACAGTGCTCAATGGAATCTTCAGTATTTTAGAAATTCTGTAACTGGTGCCATCAGCATGCTTTCCAACAATAAGGTTGTGAAGGTCTTGAGAGAGCTCATTAGTCTTACCCATCATGAGAAGTCTCTTCTGTGACACATTGGTAATGAGTCACCTTTTTATAAGCTGCTGGTTTGGACTGAACCAGCTGACATTAATTTGCACTAAGCGCCAGGATTATTTTCTAATTACTGATAGATTTCAGCTGGTGTCATGACTTTCCATTCCTTTTTGCGCCTCGCTTTCTTCATGTGTTCAATACTTTTTCCCTGTGACATTTCTCACCATTACACATAATCTGTGGATGTCTGTGGTTTGATGTGGGTTTTGCTGACATTTTGGTAAAACTGCACTCGTGTGGATCGCATGTCCGACACGTGCCTGCACTTATCTGAGAGAAACGCTTCCGGCGAGGGAGTTGCTAAGGAGGGTCAGTTACTTTAATCAGCCACTGTCCTTACTGCCATCATTTCTTTTACAATAAAATGTACACTGTAAAATCTTGCAGAGAAACTGTCAGTTTTGCACTTTGCAAGGACGGCAAAAACAATTTTGTGGTGTTACGTGGCTTTGTTGAAACATGCTTTCACATAAAGGCACGTATGTGCAGTGTATGATATTCCACTCCTATGTTGGACAGCTACAAATCTCCACAATACCGAATTCTTTGGATCCCTCTGTTCAACAACGTCTTCGTCTTTTGAGCCGTGGTCCGCGTTTGTTGTCATAGTCACTGGTTCGGTTTGGCACTACTCCCATTGTCACTGTCACGCTGTGTGTAAAAATATAAACCGAATGCCTTCTATTGATTTTGTGCTGATTATCTCTCATATTTCTACTGAGGAAAAGTTATTTTGCAATAATTATCATTTTAAATCCCGTTCCCTAAATTATGAGGTGACTTTTTCTTGTTGGTGGTTTTAGAGATAATCAATGGTGGCCAACACTAACATAGAGCCAAGTTTATCAGTTCTAACTGTGCTTCCTACAGGGTAACGTGAGATTTATTGATTAGTTAATGCCACCTTATTATAAAATGCCTTTTCATCCCGGCAAAGATACGCTTCATCAGAGACGTTCCAGTACATCCCATCAGGCCTGTCTCATCTTTCCCTTGTTAGTTAAACATGTTTAAGGTTATGATAATGGTTTACAACAGCTTTACTGAGCTTAAGTTGCCTGGTTCTTCGTCTCCTGCCATTGTTTCTCCCTCAGACTGAGCTCTGCTTCAGAAAAGGCTGCAGGGCCCCAGTTTGTGATATTCTGCTGCCCCTTGGCACCTGAGCAAGAAACAGAAACAGAAAAAACATTGTTGCATGGCAAATACACACACACACACAGCAAAACTGTTTATAGCGTAAACCACACAGCATATCATCACAAATTCGCCAACAGTAAAGCGCAGCAATGGAGCAGTGATGATTTGAGCTTAATTTGCACCCACAGGACCCAGGCTCCATGCAGTCACTGAGTCTCCTCTGTGCACCAAAGTATTCTGGAGTAAATTTTTGAGGCCATCTAATAAACATCTTAGGTTTGACCCCCCCCCCAAAAAAAAGTCTTAAAAAAAGAGGATTTATTGTATGTGTAACTGCCATTTTTCTTCAAATTAAGCTAGCATTGCAAAAAAGTTGCAGGACTCTAGATGATAGCCTCTGTCTGATTAGCAGCTACAGAGTAGACCACAGAGGAAATGTTTACCAAACCCACAGAGTTCTCCCTTTCTCTCTTATCTACACTCTGTCCCTGCAGAGAGTAGCCTTCTACTTTCATGCCTTCCTCTACTGGCATGTGATTTAATGCCCTTCGAGGAGGTGGCGCTGTACAACATCACGCTCACTGGAGTCATTGCTGTAAATCAGCGAGCAAAACCATTACTCGACACACACAACTACGACCAGCTGTGCTGCCAACTATTGCAACAACCAAACCACATGCATGGTTCCAGGTACAGTTTATCTCAGTCTTGACTAATGACAGGACTGCTGTGCGTCCCGTTGTCTCCGTGTCTGCACCATTGCAGACACGGAGAGAGACACCGAGAGTGTACTGACAACTTCTATGATTATAACCAGGGGTGCACATAAATGGTCCGCAGGTGCGCATTCGCTGTCAAATTAAAAGACGCGCACCAGATAAGAAGTTGCGACGCGCGTTTGCGTCCATATAAAAAGCACTGTTTTTGTCCGCTAGAGTGGGATTTTCACAGCACATTCCGCACCACATCTCTGTGCGTTCATCATTTGTTTGAAGTCCTGCAACCACTTTCCGAGAATACGTGCTTCTTTTGCGGTTCGGACTCCTTCTGATCTTTCTTTGGAGGTGGAGGAACATCACAGTAATTGCTTAAAGGAGCTTCTTCGACATCTTTAAGAGTTCTAAACAAATGTCTGTCCTCCTCCAGAAAATCTTATGTACGCAAACGCGCGTTGCAACTTCTTATCTGGTGCACGTCTTTTATTTTGACAGCGAATGCGCACCTGCGGACCACTTATGTGCACCCCTGATTATAACCAGCTGCAATTGACTGCACAGTTTATAACATATCATAGGTTAGTTTTTACATGAAATAGAATGGCATTTATTATAATACAACATTTTTAAAAATCCTAACTATCATTGTGATTAGGTTTTTAACGTGTATTTACTTTTTTTTTTTTTAAATCTGAATTTATGTTATAGTGAAAAAAAACAACTCATTTTATATTTTCTATATGAATAAACAGATGTATGATATTCTGAATATATCACTATCACCTAAAAATAATCCCAACCCTAACCTTAAACTTGAATTTTAACTGTCAAACAGCTCTTAAGAAAAGCACCACATGGTGCAGGCGGATGCTCATTGGGTTTCTGTTTACCTGGTTGAATGAGCCGTAACAAGCCCTCATGTTCAGCCACTTTGTGCTTCCAGGTCTTGGTGTTGTTGGTCGCAGTTTCCAGCTTCTTCTTTACCGTCTGGCTCACACATGGAGAAACAGAAAACGCAACACATGTGTGAGGTTTAATAGATGTAAACATGGCACCTATCAGCATACTGATTCACAAGTGGTTAGTATTAAATCTCTTGTCTAAAGAAATCTTGTCTAAATGGCTAAGCCTGAACAGGTGTCCCTGAGGCTTCCACAAAGTATTTGATTAAAAGTGAATTCTTTTGGGAATGACAGACTAATCACATGATGAGTCTGCATATTTGCATGGAAAGCTGCTGTGCAAATAGTCCAGTCACTGCTAGCAAGGTGGATGCTGCATGTTCTGCCTCCTGCATGCAGGTGGCCCCCACCTCTAAACCACATGTAGCAGCTTCTGTAGTTTGAGTGGAGCAGACCGTCTCCTGCTGTGTGCTACATATGAGGAAGGACAACTGAAAGCAGCTTTGAGGACATATGTTGGGTGCAAACCTCAAAGACTGCTCAGTAACTGCTTTGAACTACAGCAAGAGGCACAATTTAGTCATAAAATGTCAACATTCATAAAAATGATGATAAGTTGAGTTTTTCCCTTTTTATTGTTTTAATGATTTATTTGTGGGTAACGGCTCCATTCCACAGAGGAGTTTTCACACTAGTCCTATTGCATCCATATTTATACCCTCCATCACTGACCTCATACTGCTCCAGCGCCCCCTGCCTCTCCAGCTCCAGCTGCTCCAGCTGCTTCATTGCAGCTTGCAGGGCGCTCTCCTTGGCCAGACGCTCCTTCTCCAGTTCCTCTTTCTCAGCCACCGTGACGGAGATGGCCTGCTTCTGCTGCAAATGGATCTGCTCCAACTCTGCTCTCTTCTTGGCCTCCTCCTCCAGTAATCTGGTCCACAGTACATATATCATTTACTACAGGCAGGCTTCAGCATGGGCCCTACCCCCAGGAGGGTCAGATCACTGCATAAACAAAGCATGTGGACCGTACATGCGTTTTCCACAGATTTGACACTTCTTGAGAAAAATATTAGACCCTGTGTAGTTACTATTATCAACAGTGTGTGCACTGTATACTGTACACACACACACACAAAAAAAAAAAAAAAAAAAAAAAAGTGTTTGCCCCCTTCCTAAGTTTCTAGTTTTTGTATGTTTGTCACACATTAATGTTTCAGATCATCAAAAAATGTAAATATATGTCAAAGAATAACACAAGTAAACACAAAAGGCAGTTTCTAAATGAAGGTGCTTACTCTTAAGAGGAAAAAGAATCCAAACCTACATGGCCCTGTGTGGAAAAAGTGATTCCATTATCCACAAATGGTGAAAACATGGAACAGTGGTGAACCTTCCCAGGAGTGCCCAGCTGACTAAAATTACCTCAAGAGCACAGCGACGACTCATCCAAGAGGTCACAAACAACCCCAAAACAACATCCAAAGAACTGCAGGCCTCACTTGCCTCAGTTAAGGTCAGTGTTCATGACTCCACCTTAAAAGACTGGGCAAAAGTGGCCTGCATGGGAGTTTCAAGACAAAAAACCACTGCTGAGCAAAACGAACATAAAGGCTCGTCTTGTTTTGCCCGAAAACATCTTAATCATCCCCAAGACTTTTGGGAAAATACTCTGTGGACTGACGAGACAAAAAGGTGTGTGTCATTTCAGAAAAGGATCATCATGCCAACAGTAGAACACTGTAGTGTGATGGTCTGGGTCTGTTTGCTGCCTTAGGACCTGGAAGACTTGCTGTGGTAAATGAACCATGAATCCTGCTGTCTACCAAAACGCCCTGAAGGAGAACGTCCGGCCGTCTGTTTGGGACCTCAAGCTGAAGCAAACTTAGATTTGGCAGCAGGACAATGATCCAAAACACATTAGCAAGTCCACCTCTGAATGTCTTAAGAAAAACAAAATGCAGACTTTTGAGTTGCCTTGTCCTGACTTAAATCCGATTGAGATGCTATGGCATGACCTTAAAAAGGCAGTTCATGCTCAAAAACCCTCCAGTGTGACCGAATTACAACAATTCTGCAAAGATGAGTGGACCAAAATTCTCCACAATGCTGTAAAAGACTCATTACCACTTATAGTTTGGTTGCAGTTTTAAGGGTGCTCCAACCAGTTATTCGGTTTAGGGGGCAATCAGCTCACCTTCATTTAGAAACTTAATTTTGTATTTACTTGCATTATGTTTGTCTAACATTTAAATTTGTTTGGATTATCTGAAATATTTAAGTGTGACAAAAACACACAAAAAAGAGAAAATCAGGCAGGAGGCAAACACCTTTTCACAAATAAAAGAGAAATATATTTCCAGGCTGTAAAAGTAGAATTGTTTTAAAAAGAAAAAAAAGAATAATAAAGAAGCTAATGTATAAATCAGTTGTAAACGGATGTGTCAGCAGGTGGTGCAATAGTGTAGTTAGACAAGTAAATATAATAAACATAAATATATACAAACATAATTTAGTTCAAAATTTTTTATGAAATATATTTTCCATAAAGGTGATCTGAGTTTGTGATGTCATGATTTGTATAGTTGATATTTTTTGACACTGAGACTGTTCATATGTATATAGTGCTGCACAACTGTGCCCCTGGCAAATCTCCTCTCTCAAAATTTCAGTGGCAAGTCTTTAATATTTAAGCACCTATACGTTTCATTATAAAACACTGCCATTTAGGTCTCAGGCATGTTTTACTCATTTAACTTTGGTTGTAGAGAAAAAACAGCCACTGAAAATTGTCCTCTTCTAAAGAACTGATTGACATTTTTAACACAACGACTACATTTAAAGGAAATACTCGCTGGTGACTTCTCAAACGTGACCTGGAATGTATTCATCAGCAGATAGGAAGGAAAGATGAGGGAGGAAATGTCGAGTGTATGAAGGAGAAGTTGAAAGTCTGGCTGTGTATAGCCTCCTATATTAGGAAAACAAAGACTTAGACTCAGCTCTTTGGACAGAGGTTCATGTGATGCACTTCATTAGGAATAATAAGTTTCATGCTTCACTGAAATTTGGTAGCACCCGTGCTGGATTGTTAAGGTAACAAAAATAATTTCTATGAATATATTTATTCCAGTGTTATGCTTTCCAGATAGGAGACGTATGCAAAGATCCGAGTGACCCAAGTTTCCTCATCAGAGGATCTGAGTGAGGCTCTGTGGGGAATATTCTTTATACAAACCCAAACATTTCTCCCTCCGCACACCCTTTGACTCACCGTGTCTGCAGCTTACGGATGATTTCCTCATCCTGTCTGGCACGTCTCTCGTCTTCCAAAGCGTGCTCCAGTTGGCGATACATGTCTTCAAGCTCATGGACTCTCTGCAGGTACTGCTCCAGCTCAGTGGACTTCTCAGCCAGGTTTTTCTCAATCTGCTGCCGCACCTTTAAAACCAGGAAACACAGAAGTATACTTAACCTGGAATTCAAAATTAATACTCATAAGATCCATTCGTGTGTGTTTATACACCACTCTGAAATCATTAGATTTTTTTTTTTTTTTTTTTTGTCCCATCTCTTGCTGGATGTTATTTCCTGTTGAAAGCAAGGTTTTCCTTCCCACTGTTGCCAAACTGCTTGCTCATAGGGGATCATCTAATTTTCAGGGTGTTCTTTCTCATACATACATACTTTATTTTTTTATTTTATTTTTTTTAAACTGACTTGACTTGTATTAAGCGTTGGAGTTTGCATATTGGTGCCAACTCTAAAGTGCCACAGCAGGTGCGCATATCTAAAGTACTCTTGTCATGATTAATCGACATCTCACAGGAAACCAGAGTTTGATATTAGATGTGTAAAATAAACAGACAGACAGGTGCAACCTAAAACCTCAGAGATAACTGCTATCACAACTGCTATCAGCTCTCTGTAAACTCAGGCTTTCTGCTCCAAGTGCGTTCACATAAAAGAGGGCTGATGACTCCCATCAGACACATTATCAGAGGAAATATATATATATATATATATAACAGAAAGCTGATAGTTATCAGTTATTTCAGGCTCTCACTGCTTTCACATAAAAAAGGGCCGCCTACATCCAGAGACAGAGGAACAGGTGACAGCAAAGAAATATAACAGCAAAATATGACCAAAAAAAAAAAAAATCAGCCTTGTGAGTTCATAAGTTAATATTTATTCTAGCAGTCTTTACATCCATGAGTGCTGCTGTTTATATCTGATATTGTGGGTGCATTTAAAGTGCATTGTGACACTGTCCCAAAGCCTTCTGATGGAGGGCTGTAAATCACTTTAGTTTATGCTCAGATCAAATTTAAATATTTTCTGTTGACTGAATATTATTGCTGTTCAATAGCCTTCAAAAGGCTGCTGTATTATCCAAATCCCACTTGGAGCTTATTGACGGGAAAAGCCTCAATGAAAGCATTTGAGAGTCACCTTAGAGCTCAGCGTACCTCACTAACTCATTGTTATTGTATCTTTATTTCAGACATATACAGAAAAAATGATATATACAAGTACACATACTTGCATTTACATGTACAAATATGAATATATATGTAAATACACACATGCATGTGCGCAGACAAAACAAAAAAGTAAAATAAATAAAATAGAGTCTAAATGACATGAAATTACAATTATTAAGTCTGAAATGGAGTAGGAAGAAGTATAACATACTTATTAGCATTAACACTGCTTCATATAACACCTCTGGGATCAGAAGTTTATGAATCAGCAGTTTTTATAATCAACTGATCAATGGGCCATCAGGATTGATCAGCAGAATGAGTTTTAACTCATTAGTGGAGATGATCTTGAGCAAACACTAAAAACCTCATGCTATTCTCAGTGGGTAGCTCAGCTGGTGTGGACGAGTGTGAGAGAAAGTGGAGTTAAGCGAAGTGCTGTTACAACCAACTTAAACCGAGTAACATATTAATGATGTATAAGATTAAGTAAGAAATACAAATCAAAATTACGCCGTCTCTTAGGATCTACTAAGTGGGACATCTGAGAGCAGAACTGTGACTAAAGAACCACAGTTAAACATCTCTCTGCCATTTCACCACATCCATGCTGTGTAGCAAGCATGTCAAGATGTTATCAGTGGCATTTGAGCACAGTGAAACGGGGCTCTTTTACAAACAAGTGTTTGTGAGTAAGAAAGAAAACGCCATCAGTGTTAGCTGAGCCTCATAGACACTTCTTAACCACACACTATGTTCTTAAATGTGAGGCAACAAACAACATCCATTCAAGTCTCTCCAAATTGCTGCTCAAGACTCTGCAGTACTTTTCTGTTTTGTGTTTATTTTAGTAGCTCTTCTCAGTTTATGTATTTAACAAGTTTATGAAAATTGTTCCGACTTACCCATTATTGCATGCTCTCAATAATACAGTGATATATTGTTCCTTTTATTAATTTTGTTCCTTGTAAGGTGACCCTGGGTTTCTGAAAGGTGCCCTCAAATAAAATGCATTATTATGAATATATTTGCAGCCTGATAATTGAGGATTAATGTCCCTGAATATAAAGCAAGTGCAG
This sequence comes from Astatotilapia calliptera, assembly GCF_964374335.1. Lineage (NCBI taxonomy): Eukaryota > Metazoa > Chordata > Actinopteri > Cichliformes > Cichlidae > Astatotilapia > Astatotilapia calliptera. The sequence goes on from NC_137428.1 coordinate 47,038,505, forward strand.
TAATTGACCAGTCTGGTGCCCCCCACACCCACCCATCCATCCATCCATGTCACGAGTAGAGTCTAGAGGCTAGAGTCTATTCCAGCTACTATGGGGTGAGAGTTGAGGTACACCCTGGACAGGTCTAGTCACAGTCTGTCTCACGGCTAACACAGAGAGACAGACAACCATTCGCACTCACATTCACATTTAGAATCATCAGTTAACCGAACCTTGCTATCTGCATGTCTTTGGACTGTGGGAGGAAGCCAGAGCACCCGGAGAGAACCCGCACAAGCACAGGGGGAACATGCAAACTCCACCCAGAAAGGCCCCGGTCAGATGGTGGGGTCTAACTCAGGACCTGGTAGTGTTTGACTTCGCTTATTTTTTGTTTTATCTGTAATAGTACTTAAGACTACACAAGGAGTGTGCAGTGCTAATATTGCTGTCATTTTAATGTGGCACTTCATCTATGGAGGCCCCCCCATTGATGACATTTGCACATATCTACTACTGATGTTTCAATACATATCTCAGATAACTGACCAAAGACTGAGTGGAATTGCACTGATGAACAGCCATCACGGAAATTATGCAGAGATACAACGAGGAGATGCAGAATTAACTTAAACAGTAGGAAGTAGGAACCACTAAACCACTAAAATTGTTTTTCTGTTCAGGAATTAAAGTAAATAACTCTAAATTGGCATTTTAATCAGAAGATCCAGTACTAGAGTGTACTTAATGAAGTGTAGCGCAACAATATTAAGATGTTGTCAGGCAGAGTAATCAGAAGTTTGTGGTAATGGTGCAGAGGAAACATCCATGTATGATATTAAGTCCAACTGGCACCACTATGCTCGACTGTACGTTATAGACATTACATGCAGATGAAAAGGATTGACAGACCAGTTTCTCTCTCTCCAGGTCCCTCCTGTAACGGTCCTGGAGCTCAGTTTGGGTCTGAAGGCGTCTTTTTTCTTCTTCTGCTGCGTCAGCTGCTGCCTCCTCCAGAGCCTGCCAAAAGAGCAACAGACAAGCCAAAAATGAAATTTTTTAATTTTCCTTTTTTTGCAGAGTGGACTAAAGCAGTATGTGAAATAACACATTTCACACCCTTGTAGTGTCAGGTTAAAGAGACTGTTTGGTGGTGTTACTTTTACATACACTAAAATATCACACTCTAGTCAGGGATATAACCAGGGCTTAGAAAAGCTACACTTCTCAATAAATTAAAGTCCTAGAGTCGTAAAACAGCCAAAAAAACAAAATAAAAACAAAACAAAAACAACAAACAAAGCCTGGAATTTTGAAAACTGTAAAGGGCTTCACTCTTCCTGCTTTTGCAGAAGCAACTACATATATGAAAATTTGAAATATGTGCTGTGGGTATATAATAAAGACATAAAACAAGATAAAGCGTGGACTTAATCCTTTATTGGAATTAAAATAACACAAGGCAAAAGTTACCTACGATTAACTGGCTTTACCTTCGATTCGCTCCTCGTACCTTAACCAATCATCAGTCATCATTCTTAAGGAGTCATGCTACAGTCCAACTCGACACACTGGGGGGAATGATACCAATCTGGCAACATGTCCAGTGTTTTCAAAGAAAAAGCCATCAAAAGCACGTGTTGTTTGTGTTTTGGCGTCCTCATAGCAATGGCCGTAATTGTAATACTTAATTTATACAGTTTCATCATCAAGTGCCATCATTTTGAGACATATTGCCAAGTGAAGTCTAGTTGAGGAGATAAATGATTTTGCAGTAAAGGTTAGGGATTGGCTAAAAACCAACCAGAACTGTAGCTCTTCTAATTTAATTTTCCCTTCTAAAGCCTGGTAATTATATCTATTATGTTTTATTTTGTTTTAAGCATCTAGTAGTTTTATGAAACTGCTGTGCAGACAAAAGGTTAGCCAAGGATGAGAACTGAAAAGTAGTAACACATATATAGTATGCAGCACATCAGTTTCATGCTCCATTTTGAAACTGGCGAACTACATCATAACTTTTAAATAAACTTGAAATTAAAAAGCAGTTTCTCCATTTTAAAAACCACAGAATGAAAAAAGGAAAACAAACAACGAAACTGGTGTGAGGGGGAAGTTTCAGCAAAGACCTGTCAGGGGGGGGATTGCTGCATGTTTAATTTTATTTGTGTGGTTTCTAACAGACTAACAGAAATGAATGCGCTGCCTCTGAATAGGTATGCAAATGTAACACCAGCAGCGCTCTATGAAGGCAAATTGAGCATGAAGTAATACACACTGAAATCATTTGTCCTGCAGAGTTCAGACTTCTTGGAATAACAAATGTTTTACCATTGCGGTTGCATTTTATTTTTGGGTTGTTTTTTTTTGTTTTTATTAAAAAAAAAAAAAAAAAGTAAAAGAAGAAGAAGACTACTAGTCATTCTCTCATGACCTTCCACGTTTATCTGGGTCGATGTAACCATTACAGTTACAGCAACTGTATTGTTTTTGTCACACACACACACACACACACACACACACACACACACACACACACACACACACACACACACACACACACACACTCTCTCTCTCTTAGCCTAGTCATTGCACACTCTACATGGTTAATCAATGCACCCCGACTCTGCTATGGATCCATGTTATTGCTGATTGTTATTAAATTGAGATTTTAGCAAAGAAACAAAAACCAATTGAAATAGACCAACACAATGGAGATGGCACTGTGCTACAGTGCTAATTTAAAACACAAGTAATATAAACACAAAATGTGAAAACTGTTGCCTGCCAGTGCTGCCGCTCAGCATCCTATTAGATTCAAACATGGTATCAACATGAAAATCTTACACTGCTCGATCGTTATCGCGTTCACAGAGATGGGGGTCCACACTACCTGCGAGGCCAGTTAATGACAATACCCATCAGGATTTTATGGCTGATAAATAATCAGGATTTCAGACAGTGGTAAGCATGCTAGCCAGTTACTTCACATACTGGTATCATATTTGACCATTTTTAAACTATGGTAAATGGCCTGTATTTGTATAGCGCTTTTACTAGTCCCTAAGGACCCCAAAGTGCTTTACGCATCCAGTCATCCACCCGTTCATGCACACATTCACACACTGGTGATGGCAGGCTACATTGTAGTCACAGCCACCCTGGGGCACACTGACAGAGGCGAGGCTGCCGGACACTGGCGCCACCGGGCCCTCTGACCACCACCAGTAGGCAACGGGTGAAGTGTCTTGAAAAATTACATCAAAATTGAAACTGTCCAAGCTGGGGCTCAAACCGGCAACCTTCCGATTACAAGGCGAACTCCCAACTCTTGAGCCACAATCGCCCGCTATGATAACATGAAGATCAAAAAAATTTTATATAGCACCAATTAAAAAAAAGCTGCCTCATGGCACTTTCTAGGATACAATACCAACAATATTAGAAAGAACCATCACCAGGCCCCCTATCAGCAAGTAATGGGCAACAGTGGGAAGGAAAAACTCCCTTTAAAAATAGGAGGAAACCTTTCAGCACCACCAACCTTGGGGAGGGGCAGCTATCTGCCACAGCCGGTTGTGAATGAAGGGAAATTCAGTTTAGCCATTTGTGAAACACACCCAGCAAACAAGTGTGACGAGGCTTGATTTGCACTTTCTCACCATGAGTCTCCTTTTAGATTTAGAAGAGAGAATGTTGAGTGCACGCTACAGGTTTTGTTGCTTGTTTCAAGACTTTTCCCTCATTTAACTTTCTGAATGACAAAGTTATAAAATACAACACAAGTTGCTGTCAATGTGGAATTGCAGGCGACTGTTGAAACAGGACATTTGATAAAATGTTATCAGGAGCATAAGTAGGTTTGGTGCTTCTAGATGTTTCTAGAGGTCCCTGAATTTATTACAAAATGTAGCAGCAGCAGTTTCATTAACTCCATTTTCATTTCCATCCATTTAATTAAATTGCCTAATTTCATTATCTTGCCAGGATGTAACAACACTTGATATTTCTGGGGGGGATTTTTGTTTTTGTTTTTTTAAATAAAGACAAATCTTCCTCGTTTGCTGTAATCGAAACGCAATCAAAATTTAGTTCCAAGAAGAAATTGACCATAATTGCAATTTACCTGATATATAAAGACAACATCCCAAAAAGTTGATTCTGTTCATCTGGACGTAGCATTTTCAGTGGGAGAAATGTTTCATCACTCATCCAAGTGACTTCTTCAGTCTCAGCTGACTGCAGGTTTCCCCAAACTTATAAAAAGTACCTTTGCACAATGACTGAAACTAGCACCACTGAAGGAACAATGGCCTGGGAGGTTGGTTTCTTGATCATTAATATGCAAATTGTCATGACCACTGATCAAAGACCACTGATCAGTGCGAATGGTACCATGAGTACCATTCACAGAGAGTTGGGGAATGTCTGCAATCACAGCATTGTAAGTTAAGATAAGATAAGATAACCTTTATTAGTCCCACACGTGGGAAATTTGTTAAGTTGGTGAAAGATGTACCCTTAGGCCCCCCCTCCTCGATTCAGAGATGGTCTTTCCCTTTTCACGTAAATGGCCTCCTTGACTCAAACCAGCGTTCCTCCCTGTTCAGGATGTGTACATCCTCATCACTGTCCACTGGCCTGTAGGTGTAAATAGACTGCAGAGTCCTGGCCTGACGAGTTAGCTCTTCTGTGCTGTGCCATCCGCTTAGCCAGAGGTTGTTTGGTTTCCCTGATGTTTAATTCTGGCAATCCTCCTGGCACTTTACAGCGTACACTATGTCAGTCTGTTTGTGTCGCAGGACCCAATCCTTGGAGTGGACCAATTTTTGGTGCAGTGTGTTTTGGGGTTTAAAAACCACAGAGATGTGGGAGTTTTCACTTAGGCAGCGGTTGTCCTTCTCTCCTGGAGCGTTCTTTTGGCGCCTTCTCAGCTTTGACAAATGTCCAGCTGGGATAACCACATTTACTCAGGACCTTCTTGATATGATGTTCTTCTGCTTCCCTGGCCTCTGTATGTCATCAGGATGCTACAGTCACAGTTTGTGCTCCAGTGGATGATGAGAGTCAAACCTGTTTATAAGGTTGGGGAAACCTGCAGTCAGCTGAGAGTGAAGAAGTCACTTGGATGAGTAACGAAACTCTTTCTTCAAGTCAAGTCAGCTCTAAAAACTTTATATGGTCAGCTTTTGTATTTATAAAAGAAGCAAAGGTTCAAAAATACTAGAATAATACTAACTAAAATAAAATACATTTAAAGGTCCAACATAGCCTATATACTCCAAGGTTAAACTTTTATAATTGCTGCCATTATTTTTGTTCTACAATCATTTAAATACATTGTGAAGCGTATAAATGGCAACACAGTCTTGTGCGAACTGTGTGTAGCTGTTTTTGGCTTCTTGGCATCTCACTGACCTATGAGGAATGTGACACCAACAATACTAGAATATACAAACAATTTATGAAAACGCATTTTTAAGTTTGCCAGCTGTTGGTGTAGAGCGTGGGTTTGTTTCGAAACAAAACCGAACGTAACAGGGAAAAACATTTGGGTAAATTAAACTGTGCTGGTGGTTGATCAATAACCTCTTTTTGCTTCACCCCTGATGTGAACTGTCTGCAGACTGTCAAAATGCTCCTGTTATAGCAGCAGTGTGTGAGAATGTCTACTGTATGCCTGTGTGTTGCTACACATGTTTGTGTTCATTGTTAATTCATGAAGCTAACTATGCGAGTTGTACACTTACACCTCAATGGTAGATTGTTGTGAGTTTAGAGGTCGCCGTTCCAGACAAAGAACTCTTGTCCTGTTCTTCAGTCTGTTAGACGAGCGCAGCGTGAACCAGGCTGACTGCAACTTAGCTTTACTCACAATGCTGGCTGCAACCCCCCCGGTCCTACACTGAACTGAAAACCTAACCACTGATACGTGGTCAATGCGGTGATTTAAGTTTAACTAAACAATACCATTCTCAGAAGATTTATCTGACCCCTTGAGTCAGATAAGAGGCCTTTTTTAATTATTTGTAGCCCATCTGCTCTGCAATGATGTTTTTTTCCTATAACAAAAATCACAAAATCAAACAGTTGAGAGACTATTTCATAACATTTGTAACATTTGCCCACATTGCAGAAGGACAGTACAAACAAACAGATTTCTCACGGATGACTAACAGCAATGAGAAAAATACTTAACCACGACAATATTGAAGATGGCACTTCCTGTTATTTCTCAGAATTAGCTGAGAGCAGCCACTAATTATCAGCATTTGAAAAAGACAAATGAAATTGCAGAAATCAGCAGTGTTGGTAGCAGCAGAGAGAGTGAGGTTTAGCAGGAGGATTTTCTGGAGCAACATGTTTAATGGCTGCTGCACCCCCTGCCCCCACATTGCTCTTTCAATCCACATTCCTTCATTTGCAGGAAGTGATGGACTATTTATTAGTCAGAGACTGCAGGGTGGAGCTGATCTATTGTTGGCATTCATGAGCTGGCAGCAAGTTTCAGTGGTAACGAGGGTTTTTAGTTGACCTACTTCAAATAGTTGCATGAGACGCGTGTGTAACCCTGCAGTGTGCGACACAAAAATACACTGTCACTTCTAAAAGTGCGCAAGATAATGATTATTGAATGATTATTTTAAGTTGTGATGCGATCTTAGAGGAATGTTGCTGGATTGGTTTTGACACTTAATTTAGACAATGACAGCCGTGATGACATACCTGACTGAAAACAGTGGTTCCTTCTCGGCCACAAACCGCCTTCGCAACACTGGTTAAGCAAGATGCAATCCCAACATTATACCATAATAGTTAGAGACATCTTGGTACTTCTAAGTTGCTGTATCTGTGCCAGTCGGCTCTATCAGTTTAGTTTTATCACTTCACAGTGCAGTGGGTGGCCACAGAGAGAGGTGGCAGGCTGCTGACCATAGCCAGTATATGTCCATTACCATCCATCCAGTTTTTGCTAGTATCTAAGGCCAGGTCATACAGAAGCAGCAGTCTAAGAAGAGAAGCCCAAACCCCCTTCTCCCCAGCCACCTCCAACGCATCTGTGGGAAAACTCAGGCAATCCCAGGTCAGCTGAGAAATAATCTCCCCAGCGTGTCCTTGGTCTACACAAGGGCTTCCTCTTGACCGGACATGCCTGGAACACCTCATCAAGGAAACATCCTACACTTACACCTGAACCACTTCAACTGACTTTTTTCAGTGTGCAAAAGTGGCGGCTGTTAAGGTCCCTCTCGAATGACTTAACTCCTCACCTCAGCTCTGAGCAAGAAGCCAGCCTCTGCAGGAAGCTCGTTTTCACAGCTAGTATCCACAAGCTTGTTCTTTTGATCACTACCCCACAGTTTGTAACCACAGATGAAGCTAGGAGTATATCAACACTTGGCTATGCCTGTTCATAAAAAATGATGACTGTAATCAATTACAGAGGGCAGCCCTGGCAGAGTTCAACACCCACTAGGGCTCACATCCTGCAACGCAAACCAACTTCTCACTGTGATCGTACAGGGACCGAATCGCTCATAAAAACAAAACAAATAAACCATACATCCAAAGAACCTCAAAAAAACCATCCACTGAGGCTTAAAGGTGTGATTGCTTTGAAAGTAGCTAGGCCCATCAGAGGCCTTCTTTCTTTGGGCTTCCCCCCTCCACAAGCTCTCAAAAGTCAGTTTGACGCAAGCAAGCAGAAGTCAGCTCCGACAGCAGAGCTGTCTGCAAGAGCATAAATTAGCTACAGCTAAGCAGAGACGCGCTCGCCTGGATGATGGCTCCTTTGTGCACTTGGCTGTCGAGTTCTATTTGCATAAATGGCAACAAATTATTTGCTGTTTTTTGACAGAAATATAATTCCATAAAAGGCAAGGCAGGCAGAACATTGTTTTCAGATACTTTAGGCACTTTCCCAAAATTAGTGCCACATAGTTTGCACCTTCCTGTGGAGACCGTCTGAAAAATGGAGGACAGGCTTGCAGCTTTAACACTGCAAATTCTTCACACATACAGTTGAGCCCTGAACATTTCTAAGACTTCTCTGACATGAATGTGAGAACACAAATTAGCTGGTCTTTAACCACCAGTGTGCTGTAACATTGTGTGAATAGTTCGACAGTGAGGTGCAGTTGCTCCAGTGCACTTTATGCTGGAAGAGGAATGCCTCCCATCCTTCCTCATTCTTTAATCTGAGACTGAGTACTGAGCTGTGCTTTGAGGAGTGCCGTTTTCAAACATACAAGTTCAGAACTTCAGTGAGGGAAATCCCTCAGGTTTGTCTCGCTCACTAAAGAATGCACAGACGTTTTTTCTGCTCCATTCATAATCTTATTTAAACATCCTGGTGTTCGTCTGTGATCCAACAGATGCACCTCCAGCCTTATATGCAGACGTTTCTCTCGTTATAACCTCAGTAACCACATCTCCCTTACGTGCACTTCCTATTTTCAAGAAGTTCTCAAGAGAAAGGCTGTTTTAATTACTGTTATTACTGCCTGCCCAACCGTCAGGCTGTTATCTGATAAGCTCTCTCTTCTTTTTTTCCCATTTTAACAAAGGAAAATAAACTTTTATTTTTAGCTCAGAGGATGAAAGTCGGTGGCTTCACTTTACATGGTGTTTCTAATGTCTGAAGATCACATGTTGATCTTGTACTATATGTACAGTTTGCACTTATTATAGCTTTTTGTCTCTAAATGATGCTCACTCACTCAGTTTTTCCCATGAAGATATGCACCTCTGTCTCACATGACCACAAAGATCGACTTCCCTGTTTCAATACAAACAGCATAGTGAAGATGGCCAAGAGCTGCTTTAAGTCTCTCGTTTTTTCCTCCCCCGCTTTGCTTTTGTGATTTTATCTGTTATATTTTTGACAATCTCTGCATCTTTCACTTCTGTTCATTTTCATCTTTGAGATGCTACGAAACAGAAGTGATAGTGAGGCAGACTTTTTCTGACCAGACTGGATCCACGGGGGACTATTGACTGTGTGAGTTTCATCTCCTACCTTCCTCATATTTTCCAGTTCATGCTGCTTGGCCTCATTGGCTATCTGTAGCTCCCTCATCCTCAGCTCCAGTTCTTCCTGTTCAGCCTGCTGTTTCAGCCGCAGCTCTCTGCGCTTCTGTCGAGCCTCGCGGTGCGGCGCTGGTCTGCCCTGACGCAGCAGAGTCACGCAGTTCTGAACAGCTGAGACATGGATATCACACAAAAAAAATCTTTAGTTTTAGAGCTTCCTGTTTCAGGTTTTGGTTTTTCCAAGCCCCTTTATGAATTGCCACTTTCTTCCTGGAGGACAGTTTTGCATGCCAGCGTGATCCCAGCAGCTATGTTGTCAGGGGCAATTCAACCCTGGAAGGATCACTCAAGGCAAACTGGTCCTGGGAGAAATGTCACAGTAAGGAGGCCGAGCTTTAACCTATGGGGTCTGGCTGGGCACAGTCTAAAAGCACTACATGGGCTTGCTCTCTTGTGGGACCACCACTAACAGTAGGGGATATGAGAGTTTGGTGTTTTGTGGATCAGGCCGCAGTCATGGTTGGATGCCCTCTCTGTCCAAACCACAGATGACAAATCTAGCTTTAGGAACATGGAATATCACCTCTTTGGGCAGGAAGGCACCTGAGCCAGTGTGAGGGGTTGGGAAGTACTGCTAGAGATAGTTGGGCTTGTCTCAATACACAGCCTGGGCTATATACTACTCTGGAGTTGCCATTGCTCAAAGGCAATCGTCAGGCAGTCAGGTTTAGGTATATGCATGGGATAACTGAAGGTGCCCTTTCCGGGGACTCCATTGTCTCCTTCAGGCAACTTGAATTGTCAAGAAGATTAGTGACGACACAATCTGGGGATATGCGAATGGGAGGGACCACCTGAGCCATGGTTTGCTTGTCCATAACGACCATCATGTTTGAACATACAATTCACGATGTTCATATGTGCACTTGGCCCCAGGACACCCTAAGTCACAGGTCGATGATTGATTCTGTAATCATTTCAGACCTGCAGCTACAGTGGGGCAAAAAAGTATTTTAAGTATTTTAAAAAAGTAAATTAGGGTGGAAAATAAGTATTTGGTCACCTCAAACAAGGAAAATCTCTGGCTCTCACAGACCTGTAACGTCTTCTGTAAGAAGAACTCAATACTTTGTAACATAACCTTTGTTGGCAATAACAGAGGTCAAACGTTTACTATAGGTCTTTCCCAGGTTTGCACACACAGTAGCTGGTATTTTGGCCCATTCCTCCATGCAGATCTTCTCGAGAGCAGTGATGTTTTGGGGCTGTCGCCGAGCAACACGGACTTTCAACTCCCACCACAGATTTTCTATGGGGTTGAGGTCTGGAGACTGGCTAGGCCACTCCAGGACTTTCAAATGCTTGTGTTTTGGATCATTGTCATGTTGGAAGACCCAGCCTCGTTTCATCTTCAAAGTTCTCACTGATGGAAGGAGGTTTTGGCTCAAAATCTCACGATACATGGCCCCATTCATTCTGTCCTTAACACGATCAGTCGTCCTGTCCCCTTGGCAGAAAAACAGCCCCATAGCATGATGTTTCCACCCCCATGCTTCACAGTAGGTATGGTGTTCTTGGGATGCAACTCAGTATTCTTCGTCCTCCAAACACGACGAGTTGAGTTTATACCAAAAAGTTCTACTTTGGTTTCATTTGACCACATGACATTCTCCCAATCCTCTGCTGTATCATCCATGTGCTCTCTGGCAAACTTCAGACGGGCCTGGACATGCACTGGCTTCAGCAGCGGAACACGTCTGGCACTGCGGGATTTGATTCCCTGCCGTTGTAGTGTGTTACTGATGGTGACCTTTGTTACTTTGGTCCCAGCTCTCTGCAGGTCATTCACCAGGTCCCCCCGTGTGGTTCTGGGATCTTTGCTCACCGTTCTCATGATCATTTTGACCCCACGGGATGAGATCTTGCGTGGAGCCCCAGATCGAGGGAGATTATCAGTGGTCTTGTATGTCTTCCATTTTCTGATGATTGCTCCCACAGTTGATTTCTTCACACCAAGCTGCTTGCCTATTGTAGATTCACTCTTCCCAGTCTGGTGCAGGTCTACAATACTTTTCCTGGTGTCCTTCGAAAGCTCTTTGGTCTTGGCCATGGCAGAGTTTGGAGTCTGACTGTTTGAGGCTGTGGACAGGTGTCTTTTATACAGATGATGAGTTCAAACAGGTGCCATTCATACAGGTAACGAGTGGGGGACAGAAAAGCTTCTTACAGAAGACGTTACAGGTCTGTGAGAGCCAGAGATTTTCCTTGTTTGAGGTGACCAAATACTTATTTTCCACCCTGATTTACGAATAAATTCTTTACAAATCCTACCATGTGAATTCATGGATTTTTTTTTTCACATTCTGTCTCTCACAGTTGAAGTGTACCTCTGGTGCAAATTACTGACCTCTGTCATCATTTTAAGTGGGGGAATTTGCACAATCAGTGGCTGACTAAATACTTTTTTGCCCCACTGTACATGTCCTGGGTATTCTCATAAAGAGAGAAATTCAGCTGTTACTGAGGTTACACTGAATAGTGAGAGAGAGAAAAAAAAGAGATTGCTGAAACAAGCAGTGGACATGAGCTTCCTCCAAAGGGTGGCTGGAGACTCCCTTAGGGATAGAGGGAGGAGCTCAGTCACTTGGGAATGGTTCAAAGTAGAGCTGCTACTTGTCCGCATCAAAAAGGAGTAAGATGAAGTAGTTCAGTCATCTGAACAACTACAGCAGGCTCCTGGATACCTTGTAGGTCAGGTGTTTTGAGCAGAACAAAGTTTTTCTTTAACTGTGTCGAACTACCAGAGGTTTATTTGCAGTAGAAGTAGTGAACAACTAATTTACTGTTTATTAACAATGAGGCAGACAGCAGAAAACTATTATCGAACTACTATCGAGCAGCTTCGATAGAACTCACCTTGGATCCACTCCTGCTTCTTCTTCTTGTCTGATGCACTGATTTCAAAGCTTTTTTGTGATGACTTGATGAGAAAGAGGCACTTCTTTCCCTCTTTATCTTGTAAATGCTGCAAAGAAAAACAGAATTTACAAGCTGACAATACACAGACAAAAAACAATAACATACTTCTTTTTTTCTAAACAGTTCTCCGGTCTTTTATTTCTTATGTGCATAGGGAATTAATCTCTGTGTTTCACATGTTTATATTCTCTTCCGCTGCTGTTCTCATAGAAATCAAGGCCGGGAAGCTGAAACAGAGTTTTACTACAGACAGCAGGCTCTTGCCTCCACACTGCAGTTTCCATCCAACAGGACGTCTCCTTTCTTTTCAGCCAAGTCTTCACCAACATAGTATGAGATTGTGTTTGGCTTCAGCACAAACCAGCGCTCCGTCCAGTTCTTTCTCTTGTGCCCTTTCTTCATCATATAGCCCTGCAGTAAGACAGAATACTTAGCGGCTTAAATAACATTCACATCCTCCTAACAGCAAGCTTCATTATAAATCAATAATTAACACTTTATGAACTGAAATTTCATTATTTGACACCATTTTTAATCAATGATTTGCATTTGTGGTTAGAATTTAATCTGTAATTGTTTTCAAAATGCTTGGTCCCAAACAGCGTTTTTCTTTTGTTTTGTTTTGTTTTTTTAACTGTTTTAGTTTTTAGCAGAATTAATCGAAATATCGAAAAACTTCCGCATTTTTGGGGCCTTTTTTCTACTGTGAACTAAGACATTTAGAGGGATTTTGACATTTTCATTGCCAGGTGCTAAATGTGCTGTTTAATTTAGTGTGAAATCTATGACTCCTATCATTTAAAGTGGTATATGCTTCACAGTTATTACAGTAGGCTGCATCGGCACTCTTTGAAATCAGAGTAAGATGACAGAGCTTTGCGATGAAGACTGTACCATCAGTCTGTGCTGATGTGCTGCCCACCTGTTTGAGCACGTCGAGAATGAGTTCCTGGTAGACTTCACCGATTCCCATTGAGAGCGTCTGATGGTCCATGCCCTTACTGAAGTGACCCGACCCAACTAGGCTGATGAGCTCCCATGCATTCAGACACTGCTGCTTCGAGTTCAGCTGCAGCTTATAGTCCTCGAAGCGCTCCTCCACCCAGCTTCCCCCCATCGCCTCTGTCAACTTACGCAAGAAGTACTCAATCTGTACATGCAGACATGCACACAGACACACAAAGACACACACACACACACACACACACCACATGCACAGAGTCATTTTTCATCAAAAGCACAGCTGTTCATTTACAATAAAAGATAACTTTCACCATTTCTGCATTTTTCCCACAATTCATCCTTACATGACTGCAGCAGCAAAATGTGCATTTCTTTTGCAAACAATCTTCCTGTGTTTGAGTTCTGATGTTTTTCCTACACAACAATAAATCTTCCAGCCTTTGTAAAAGAACAGGAAGCTCGAAACTTCCTTTTCTGCTCTTGAGCAACGGACTTTTTCCACTGGCTACTAAGTGACACAGTGAAGGGACACGTACAATATCATATGCTGCAAATAAAACAGACTACAGATGAATAAAAGGCTGTTCACGCCAGTGCTTCCCCTTTTAGTAAGCACTTTGAAAAGAAATGCTCCAGTCTAAAATGTAAGATGTTTACTGTCTCTCTTGAAAAAACAACAACAAACAAAACCTTAATGTGATTCCTGAACTAGTCAATGGCATCCTTACAGGTTAGCGTCTTACTGTGTAGCTTCTGAAGCACTTTTGATGCAAAGACAGCTCACACAGACGTTTGTGGTCAGTGCTGTGGTTTTATGACTGCAGGGTCCAAGGCAGGGCTTTTGCCAGAAAAGGGGTTAAGCTAATTATGTGGCATAGATGGCATCCCAAAGCTGCGTCTTTACACACAATTGGTGTGGTCTCAATTTTTTCAAAACCTAATTTAGCTTCTTCAGTTTCTTTCGATGTTGCTTTACTCCATGTTAAGTTGGAGATGTGAACAAAAAAACGACACCTAGAACTCACCCAGAATTTGTCTGTTCCTTTCTAGAGCCATCTGGTGTTTACATGAATTGTTTTCTTTTAATGTCACTTTTCTTACATCCAGACCAAAGTCATTTTACTTCATGAGCCACATACCAGTGAATGAGATCTCAAGTAGGACGGAGCGGTAAAACAACTGCAAAGTGCTTTTGTTTTAATGTACACAAGGCTTTCTAAAAGTATTCACATTTAATTTAACATCTATTTACGCAACACATCAACAGCCTTGGGTACTTATATGTGCACTAAAGAGCACTTCAAAGTGGATCTGCAAAAGTACAAAACCCAGTAATGTCACGTTTTTCAATTTAATGATTTAATCAGTAAATCTAAGACTAACCAACCCTCTATGACACCAACTGAGGGAAGAGCCACAAAAAAAAGAAAGGAAAAAAAACAGGGCGTACAACAACGCAACAGCATCCCATGTTTTCTGACCTCCTCAGTGACGATGATCAGGGGGTATCTGTCTTCAGACAGGAAGTTGAAGATGCACCAGATCTTGAAGGCGTCATCGTTACAGATCTTCAGCTCATTCTGCTCCATGTTCTTCCTATACGACAACGTCCAGCACATTTTGTTGAAGTCCTGACGGTTAAAGTTATCCTTCACCTGTGGCACAACAGAAACATCATCAGGTTATGTTCCACACCAAAGGAGAACAGTCTGCTTTTCCAGACGCTCACATTTTTTAAAGCTGACGTTTCAAACCACAGAGCATAGATATTATACATATGGAATATATCCATTTATCAAATCCATAATACACAACTTTAATAATGTACAACATGCGTTTCATCTACTAGCACATGCCCATGCTAGTTAGTCCAGGGTGGCTAGGCAAAATGATGTCATTAGGGTATCTAAGATGTACATGTGTGCAGGAGTGTTCGGAAAGACAGATTGTGTATTACAGTACGATGCACACAGAAACTGAGAAGGGACAAAAAGAAAAAGTGCCTCTAGGCTTTAAATTCCAGAGCCAAATGGGAGGAAAGTTCTTAAAAAGGTCTAGTCAGTGGTGTGGAGGGGATGTTTTCTTTGAGCCAGTGAACAGTAGCATCTCCATGGAGACTACCGGCTGGCTGAGTGCGCGGTCATTTGGATGAGAAGCACATCTTGTCCTGCTGGCAGTCGCCCCACAAATCCAACCACCAGCAAATGATCCCAAAACATCTTCCAACGTTTGCCGTAATTAGAAACCAGTCAACCCTGTAACTGGATTCATCAACTATTATATCTACAGTCCATGAATCCTGCTCAAAACCATGGTTACGGCACCTGCAGTGGCCATCACACAGTTTTTAGAAACACTGGTCTAAGGTGGCAGTCAGGACATTCGGTAGCACTTCATATTGCTGTTGAACACTCAGCCTTTAACACAGTACAAACTTTAGTGGAACTACCACCCATTTTCATCTCCAGATTTTTTTTTTAATTCTGAGTAGCTTTGCATTATTCTCCATTTAAAATAATCCTCGATTTTCTTACACTAAGCCTTAGTGGAGACCCCCAGTTAACTGGCTAACAAATCATTTAGCTCCTTCCCCTATAAGTCGTCTTTATTTTAAAGACGACTGTTCAAATAGGTTTGTAGCTTCTGTGGGCACAACTTAGCTGACCATAGTAAGGATATCCTCTATGACATCATACAGAGGCAAGAGTGTCGGGGGGAGGGATGTGTGAAACCAAGTGTGTACAAATCTGGAGACTGAGCTTACAAAGGCATTATTTGTCATTTGCTGACCTCATTACTTGAAAATTTTTCCCCCCTCAGCTTATCATCTCAGAGAGGCGGCCTGGTGTTTACTCATAGCCTGTGTTTGTTAGGGTTAGGAGAACTGAGCTCTTCAGGGAAGGAACACCTAAAAGTATCACCTCCAGCTGAACTCTCCAGAATGTGCTTTGCAGTCCCCTTTACAGAGCTGCGTGGGAAGTCACTCCTTTTTCCTCTGTGTAAATGTGGGCAAGACTAACGCTTTCAGAGGGAGGGGCTCAGCCACACTAACATGCACAACGCTAAAATAAGCAAGTAGTTACTTACAAAGCAAATAGCTTCTGAGCTTGTGCGTTTTATCAAATGCTTCATTAAAATGTCCTTTTTTCACAGGCAACATACAGAACAGTGAGTTTGTGAAGTATGTTCACATGATAATAAACCTTTGACTTGTGTGCTGCTTCAGCTAGTCCCGAACCTGAATCCAGTTTCCATGCTGTGACAGAGAGAGACAAACATCCAGCTTGAAAGCCTGAACGGTTTCAAGATCTGATGTAACCTGCTATTGTGCTCATTTAGGTTGAGTGCCTGTGTAGAAACCTGTCTTAGATGTTAAAGCGATAGTACTTCCTCAACTTTTGAAAGTCACCCTGAAGCATTGCTTTACTCAACACTGCAAACTAGGACTAAACGTCAATTAATTTTGACGTCTAAATGAAGTAAAACACTTTTTTTTTAATTCACAAAAAACAAAACAAACATTCCTGTAGTGTATTACTCTTTTCTCTGTGCATCTTTGTTCTAAATCAGCAGTCCCCAACCCCCGGGCCTCGGACTGGTACCGGTCCGTGAGTCGTTTGGTACCGGGCCGCGAGAGTTGAGGCTCGGGTGTGAAATGTATGGTTTTCAGGGTTTTTAAATCGGTTTTCAGCGTTATTTTGTTATAGTTTTTATCGTTAACTCGGTTTTCCTGGGTCTTTTCACGTGTGTTATGAATAAATCATCTTTTTTTTCAGTACCGGTACTAGTTTTATTTTGTTGTATTTATCCACGACACCTTAAAGGCCGGTCCGTGAAAATATTGTCGGGCATAAACCGGTCCGTGGCACAAAAAAGGTTGGGGACCGCTGTACTAAATTATTATTTTAAAACAAGAAGCACTCAGACAGCACAAACTTCAGCAAATTCAACTCACCCCCTAGTCTCTGTATTTATCACTTTGGCCTTCAGCTCAATCTATTGACCTTGATGGAAAGATCAGAGGTCAAATGTGACATATTTTAAATCTTTATAAAGTCATCGCAAACATGACTCCACACACCTACAAAGATTTATCAGAATTTGTTCAAACTTCTCCAGCTACTGTGTTTACAGAAACACGACAGCCAAACTTCTCTTTAATTGGCCTCGGCATCGTCACCTCTCCCATCAGAGATAGTCAATCTCTATGACATCATTCAGAGCCTTTTCAAGCCAAGACAGAAGAAAATGCAAAAATAAAAAAAAATGAGAGATAATAAAAATGTATTTCATGTACCTTAGCAGCGATAAATTAAGTGTGTATTCAATAATAAATAAGCAAAATAGATATCCTCATTTACTTTAGCTATGCAGATTAAATGTGGGTTTGCCTACCAGTAACTTATCAGTCATGCTGATTCTCAGATGGTACAAATGTGTATTGAATATTTGTTGCTGTTGGGAGCTTTCTGGAGATTACTGAAGCTGAAAACAGCTGCAAGTCTTTTGTGAAGGTGAAATTACTGGCAACTATTAAAGACTGTAACAGGTAAAGATTGTTTGTGAGGCTAAAAATAGATTTTGGGTGGAGTAAAATTTAAAAAAAAAAAGTTACATGCCGGTGTAAAGAGGCTCCTCCCATCATGAATATTTTGCCATTCGTCACTGGTTCTGGCAGTAAGTCTGACTCAAAAACAACATATTCTGCTGTTGTTATAAATAAGGACGTGTCTCTCATGATGATGTGTTCAGGTAGCTGAATGTGTTCGCATCATGTTTGTGGTTCTGAATGCTTAATCACTCTGCAGCAACACAACATGCGAGGATAGGGTAAAGGGGAAGTCGTGAAAGCAGGATTTGTTACGAAAGAGCTTCTCTTTGCGTCACGCTCGTCTTGTTTTCGTTTTGTTCTTAGCTCGCTGGTTCTCGCTGTCTTTTCTCCTCCTCCCCTTCAAGATCCCTCTCGGTCTTTTCCCTTCAACAGTGAGATCCTTGTCAGCAAATCGCCCCCTCCTCTCCACTGCCACATGTTCATTAGGATTCAGGATCTAAACTTCAACCTTATCTCACACCGAAACAACACAACACAGAAATGTAACAAGTGGAGTCAGACTAGAATAAACTGGAAGACAAAAAGAAAATCTTGTTACCAGTTCAACCGGACTGTCTGCTTTTTAAAAATCACAGACTTCAGTGGAATGAGAATCACACCAGTGACAGGAGCAGCTGAATGTTCAACACGGTATGATGTGATATGAAAGCATTTGAAAAGGGGGAAGTAGTAACAAAGTGCTTTTTTAATGGTCCACAGCACAAAACAGGTGCTGTTAGGATGGTTCATCACCAACATCTGGCATCAACATCCTCATTTCTTTAAAAAAAGCGTAATAAATATACATAAATCTAAACACAGACTGCTGAGGCTCTCATTAGCAGATAACTAAAGGTGAATATTGCGATACAACTATGAAAGCATCCTCCAGTTACTGTAGCCAAATCTTCCTCTCCATGTCTTTTGTGGTTAGTGTGAATTCGAATGACAAAGTTCACCAAAACTGAACTATAAGACACGCTCTGCAGCAAGAACACAGATTACTCCAGATCTGACATTATTTACATACACAACTCTGTTAAATAAATAAACATTTGAGCATTTCTGATGAAAAGAAAAAAAAATAGATATAGGCCCCTCAACTTGGGCAAAATTCAAGGAATTCTTATTTTATTTGTAAAGTTCCTAAACAGAAAAACCAGATCATTAAGCTCTTAACCCTTAACAGAACAGTCCATGTTCTGTGCATGAATGCATTTTAAATTTCTGTTTTCCCTATTAAATGTGATGTTTCAGAAGAATGGATTTCAAATTAAGATAATCGCTTTAAGGCATGTTAGCACAAAAGTCTTACTGCCAATCTGCTGCAGCTCAGCGAGGAAACACTGTGCCTTACAAACCCACCCAATCAGTCTCAGACTGGTGAAACCTCAATTAGCTTCAACACATTTTTACATGAAGTGAGGACTCAGGATTTTGTCCTCCATCTTTCCTAACAGCAGAGAACTATTGCAACAAGAGGAGTCACCACAGCGGTCAACACTTTCAGTGACTGTGTGTGTCAAAATTCTTGACTTGGAACAATGAACTTAAATAATCTCTGTTTGTAACACAAGCACACACACACACACGTTTCTATGTAGTGCAACATGCTATCACACAACAAAGTGTGCGGCCCTGAGCTTCAACATCATCATCACTTTTCTGCTACATCAGCAGTGGTAAGTGTTTCAGGGTCATGGTACAGAGTTCAACAATCTCATCACACCAACACACGTCTCTGTGCTCTTATAAAAGAAAATGTTAGAGGTCTGCCTTTTATTTTCTGCTGCACTATACGGGTGAGTTGGTGAGGATAATGTACAGACTGCCTCCATCTGCACTTCCTGTCTGCTGTACAAAGGCACAAACACACACGCAGTTTAAAGTTTTTCCTGACTAGCAACTGTGTTCACTTGTAAAATAAGATACTTGCTCTCCTGGGTTTCGGGTTTCTGATACACACACACACACACACACACACACACACACACACACACACACACACACACACACACACACACACACACACACACACACACACACACACTTTCCTTGTGTGACAGGGTGGAGTTTCCTCAGGAGTGAGTGAAGTTGAATGCTTTGAACACCACCCCAAGCCAATGCATGGGTGGGATGGTTGTGTGTGAAAAATACAAGTGTGTGTGTGTGTGTGTGTGTGTGTGTGTGTGTCTTCCTCAAACTAAATCCAGCATTTAGTTTCTTTAAAGAAAATGTGGTTAGAAATTTTCAGCACCAATCACGAGCACGTCTTAACTACACAACACGTATGTCAAGTATGTCTGCTTGTCCAGAAAGAAATTATTTAAGCAGCTTTATCACAAATCACTTCAGACATAAAACAGTCAGAAATGTGCACTGCCACAGAGACAACGAAGAGGATAAACAAATACAAACAGCCTCTCTAAACTAGTGTTAATCCAAGCTTTCTATATATTGAAGCTCCAGCTGAACCAACTGGTCTGCTGGAAATAGTCAAGTCATTTTAAGGGCAAAACAAAAGATTTTTCTATACGCCAGTGGAGAAATGTATACGGGTAGAAAAAGTATTTTATATTCATTGATCAGTTAATTAACAGATCAATTTAATAAAGTGTCACAGATTATTGAGACATGAAGTTAGCAGTGAGCACAGTCTATCAGGTAGCCAATCAGAACTCGTATTTTTACAAGTATCTATTTTTTTCTTACATCTTTAAAATGACTGAAATGGAAGTTGTAAAGCAAACAAGCAAACAAACCAACAATAATCAAATGCCATACTAAACTACTGGAAAATATAAAAAAATAAAATAAAATCAGCAAAATTCAAGAATAAGAAGTCTTAAACCCTTCATTAAGACAGAGTTTAAGAACCTTTTTAAATCATGGCAATAGCCACTTAGCACGGATGTTATACAAGAATTCCAAACATTCAGAAGGAATTCCACTAGAGCTCACTGCTGCTCATGACATGACTAAATAAGCATTTTCTCTTGTCATGATGTCCAGCTATGCAATCACAAACGCTCCATTCATCCCGTGACCCCGTTATTACATCATCACAAAGGTCTGATGTTCAATAAATGGTTTTGTGCCGCCGTCTCGGAGCAATACAATGATGGATGGACACAGAGGGTGACACCAGCACAATGTAGCTACTAATACACTGTGTCCATCAATGGACCTTTGTAGTGCACGATTAAATATGACTAATAAATAACCTTTAAACATGATCAAAAAAACAAAAACAAAAAAAACAAGGGTTCTGCAAGAGAAAGTTTGTGAACCCTTTGGTCACAGTGGGTTCCAATCTTAGATCAAGTGACAGATAAATAGCTTTAAGTCTTTATCTAACACAGTGTAATCAGTCACAATGCAGGCTGGGAAAAGTATGCCAGCTCTTGGTTTAGTAACTAAAAAAACCACATTTAGCTTCAACACCCTCTATAAGATAAGTAGCTGCTTATGACACATACACCACAATGATGAGAATTTGGGAACATTACTCCCAAAACGTGGTTTTTAATGCAATTATATTGGCATGTTTGTACAAAATGTCAGCCCATGCCACAGCACCTCAGTAGCATTAAGATCAAGACTCCAAAAGCTACCTGTGATCAGGTTTTAAAAGTATTCAGAGATGCACAAAGTCTACTTAATGAAAAAGTCTCCTCATATCAAGAAAGACCAGTCGGTATGAATCATATCTTGATCACAACTTTCTCAGTTTCATGTCTAAATGCCCCATGTTCAAACATCTACCGTAAGACAAAATGTCTACGAAATCAAAAGCTGCTACATCCCATAGCAGAGGATATCTTATAAAGATTACACAAAGACGTTAAACTACAGCAAAGACTTGCAGAAATCTGAATCTGTGCCCATTCTGTTGAGTACGAGGCAAATACTGATTGAGAATGGTTCTGCAAACACTGCACATGTCAACTGTTAAGCATGAAGGAAGAAGCACTGAGGTTTGACACTAGTTTGCTATGTGAAGGCCCGGATGCTAAAAATGGACCCGATTTATATAGTTTTTCTGGTCTTCTCAACCAGTCATTCAGTGCTTTAACTCTACACATACAGCACTCTCTCAGACACCCGATGATGTTTCACAGTTGGTGGCGTTTAATATTTTACCCAAGAAATTATGGATTGGAGAAAATTTACAGAACAATATCAGGTCAGCTGTTAAAATAAGTTAGGATGATGCAAGAAAACAAGAAATTGAAATAACTGCTTGACGGAAAAGAACATGCATTTCAAAAAGAATTGGCTACTTTGAAGATAATTCAGATTTTATTTGTCTAGAATTGTGATTGAGAGGAGCATCACACCACTATTTATGAGTGGCCCATACAGGCAGCTTTTGCAGCCCTGACGAAGACTCGGGACTGTTGCTCTCAGGGACAAACAATCAGCAACTATAACATGACTCCAATCTCCTGCCTTAGTAGAAAATAGATAAAACGCCCACAAAGTACTTGTTATGGCTGGTCAAGCCTCTGAACAGCCTTCAGCTAATGTATCATTTTCAAAGCAAAGTCATGAAGAGTTGTAGCGCAGACTGATAATTTGCCATTATTATTTCCTCTATAACAATGGCACTTATTGTTTGTCAGTGTGTTGACACTGAAAAAGACAGCGCCCTAGATATAATAAACACCACTTTACTATCCTAGGCTGACAAAGTGTGACTGAATGTGCTTACACAGCTGACTGACCTTATCCAGAATGAACTTGTTCAGGTAAGGCATGTATCCCTGGTTGGAGACAGGACCCTCGTCATCATCTTTGAAGTGCTCCTCCAGAGCCACCGGGTCATGGGGAATGTTCATGACTGTACATAAGTTGTGGGACAGCACCTGAAATCAGAGGTGAAAACAATACTTACTAGTTATTATAACGATCGATTGATATGTTTAAGTCAATTTCAGCTAATAGTTATGAGTTACATTCCATTTAAGCCAGGTCTTGGCCGTTTCTACCTTTGCTCCCTGCAGTTACATTTCTTGAGAAATGCACTTGAGGTTACATGAAAGGTCACAGCGTAGGGTTAAAGTCGTAGGTTACAGTCGACATTTACAAAATAAAACAAAATGTAAATACTGCTCCCTGTCATACAAAGGCCCCTGCCCAGAATTCCTTTTGACGACTCGCAGCCGTGTGGGGTTGCACATGTGGACATGACAGCAGTAATTGGAGAACAAGTGTGGCACAACCAAGAGAACCACAAAGGAAGCGGTTTCACCATTTTCAACAGACGTGGAGCGTCTTAAAGCTGCATTGCATTTTTTTTCTCCTTTTTTAGGCCACAGTTGTGTAGAAACTAGTCTAACTATTGTGCAAGTAGCAACAGGGACATTCCCAGGATAATAATAAAAAAGAGGGGGACCAGATCAGAATATTTAAAGTAAGTATACTATAGACAACTAATGTTGAAGACACGGTGTGCACGTATGCAGCCCTGTGCCCTGGTACCAATGACAATGCAGTTATTATGCATTATCATCGATGCAATAGCTGTACAAGAATTTAAAGACGGTTTTGTTTTGAGTAACTATTTCAGACAGTCGCCAAGCATATGTAGGTAGTTCTGATGTGCGTTTGGGATCACTGTCCTGTTGGAACATCCAACTGTCTCCAAGTTTCAACCATCTACTGTTGATTTGAGGTGAAGTTGAAGAATATGAAGGTAGCCCTCCGTCATCATTTCATCCACTTTGTGCAATGTACCAGTATCACTGGCAGCACAACAGCCCTTGCTTGACATTCATGTCCGTGTTCTTAGTTTTGACAGAGTCACCTTTACTCCTCCAAACATACTTCTCGTGATTGTGACCAGACACCTCAGTATTCGTCATGTCTCATATAAAACCTTTCTCCAGGAGGCATTTGGCTTGTCCGTGTGGACAGCTGCAAATTTCAGTGGCACTTGAATGTGTCAAATTTGAAGTAGTCTTGGTCAGCACCCTCTTAGTCAATGAAGATGTAAAAGTCACTTCACTGTAGGCAGAATAACTTGTACTTGCGTGGAGTTGTTTGAAGGGATGATCTTGGAATCTGCAGTTGTTTAGAAATGGCTCCAAAAAGACCTTCCCAGCTTGTGTAAATCTACTGTTCTCCTTCTTAGATCTTCACTGCGCAATTTTATTGTTCGGAGTATTAGTCAGTCAACTGAGCTCTGTCAAACAATATTTTCTATTCCAGCAAAGATAAACTACCAGTTGTAGTGAATGGTGATGACTAATGAAAAGTTTACCCCCTTGGTTTTGCCATGTTAAAACCCACTGTATAACCTTCAGCTCCACTTATTAAATAGAAATACTTAAACGACAACAAGTACTTGAGCTACATTCAGCCATTGTTCCTATTCATGCTCTCATCCAATGGTGTTTGGCATTGTTAGATAACCAAAGACTATAATCTCTGAATCACTGAATCAAATTTTTGCACATGTCGAGGAGCGTGTCAGGCTACATTTCACTGTGTGTTATACTTGTATAACTATGCATGTGACAAATAAAGAACCTTGAACCTAAAGTAGTGTAGTGGTTGGCACCTCACAGCAAGATGATTCTGGGTTTGAATCCACCGGCTGGAGGCTTTCTGTGTGGAGTCTGCATGTTCTCCCTGCATTTGCCTGGGTTCTCTCCATGTACCCCGGGTTCCTCACCCTTCCACAGTCCAAAGACATGCATGTTGGGTTCACTGGCGATTCCACATTGACTGCAGGATTGAATAGGTGTCTGTCTGTGTCAGCCCTGTGACAGACTGGCACTGTCCAGGGTGTACCCTGCCCCTCACCCTATGAGAACTGTGTTAGAACCCGACCCTGATAAGGAGAACAAGATGGATGGCCGGTACATTGGCAATAGAGGGTGGGAACCCAGGAGGGGCCTATGCCGTCCCATGCCCTTTCTCTTTGCACTTACCCCAGAGTAGCAGCGACCATTTTCACTTTGGTTTGATGCTCCTGAAGTGAAAAGTGTTTTTGTTTTTTCCATCCGTTCCTGAACAATGTTTGGCTGGCACAGGAGTGTGAGTGCGTGTTGTTTACATACATGGAGGTATCTCCAGGAAATTTGTACTCATATAAAAATATCTTCTACTTGGCTGTGTTTTCAAGTGGATTCTTCCAGTGATGAGAGGTGTATGCAGATCTTTTGAATAACTTTACTTTCATCTGCGTTAAAGCCTCCTTTTCAAACATCTGTTGGCTCTACTTGTTCTGTGGTGGTTTTTAGTGTGGGATTCTCCTTTAATCGATGTGCAAACTGTCAACAGGTGCGTCTCAGCTGATGCTGCCTAACAGAAGTGTGTGCGTTTGTTTTTTTTCCACGCAAATCAGAATAGGAAGGAACGGGTTCACTATTTTGAAAAAAGCCAAAGATCCTAAAGGTTAAAACCTCCAGCGGCCAAACGAAACTCAAAACCATCAAGGAAAGCAGCTTACCTTCAGCTGAGATTTAGAGACTTTCCCGCTTTTGTCCACATCCAGAGCTGTGAAGGCATGCCAAATGGACTTTAAAAGTTCATCCCGCAAGGCCATATCGGTGGAATATACCTCGTCTTCTTCTCCTGTACTTTTCCCCTCTTACTTCTCTCCTCTCCGGCTGCGTGTGTGTCACTCTTACTCTCTTGCTGTGTGAACTGTCTCTCTTCTGCTGTTGGACACGACGGGGAAAGGTCACGTGACCCGCCGTCAACTGCTGCGTGCTTGGCATCGTGATGAAGAACTGCAGCACCGCTCAGCGAGAGGAGCGCACACACATCAGGCACGAGTGTGTGTCACTGACGCTCTGTGCGGAGGGTATGTGAGGACTTTGTGGGTAAAAAAAACATTATTTATTTTTTACGTAAAAAATGACACATAATAGGTGTTTGAAACTACCTATGTTTCTGTTCTGTGTCCTGTGTACTGTTTGTTTGTATACGTGTCTTTTTGGCTGCTGTTACAACCAAATTTCCCCTTGTGGGACAATTAAAGGATTATTCTATTCTATTCTACCTTGCTAAAAAACAGAGAAAGTCGTTAACATATAAATATATGGAAAACCTAAACTGCCAGCTCAAAATTACTAAACTTTTAAAAATCACAAAATATTATTATTGTTACTAGTATGCCAATTATATGTAAATAAATAATAAATAATAATATTTTAGGCATTCATTTTGATAAAAACTTGCATGTTTTGTAGATGCATACAAAGGTGAGTTGTTAAGTTCACCTGTTGATTGATTGACATCAGTGCAGAGATCGTGTACACATGCCTTTCTCTAATATTTAATGACATTCATTTATCTGTGGTGTCATGTAAGCCTTTTATCTCTTTATTTTTCAGCGGTTTTCTGACAACTTAAAAGTGGGAAATTAAAGATTAAAATATAAAATTTCTGGATTTAAAAATGTTGCTTGATTAAGGCGCTAAAATGTAACTGAGAATATGTTTGTGTTAAAATCTAGATGGCTAAAAGTATTTGAATATTCTGAAAATATTTTACAAAGTGAAGTGACGGTCTCAATTTTTGGATTAAACTGTAGTGAAGTTTTCACTAAAGATTTAATATCCTCATCTGAACGTCTGTGGAAATCTCAGATAGAACCAAGTCAGTTTATGTTATTTTATGCAAAAAAAATTTATATAATGAATTTTGTTTTTACACAGTGAATTTTTACTTGGGTTTAAAAATGAAGCAGTTATGATTAAAACTCCTGGAAAATAAATTAGTACCAAATTTGTGACTAATTCTAGATGGCCTGACCTGTAATACTTATCGTGTGATTTAGAAGTGCCACATTCTATTGCCCTAACATCTTTGAATTCAATTCAATTCAATTCAATTTTATTTATATAGCGCCAAATCACAACATAAGTCGCCTCAAGGCGCTTCATAGATACAGAGAAAAACCCAACAATCATATGACCCCCTATGAGCAAGCACTTTGGCAACAGTGGGAAGGAAAAACTCCCTTTTAACAGGAAGAAACCTCCGGCAGAACCAGGCTCAGGGAGGGGCGGGGCCATCTGCTGCGACCGGTTGGGGTGAGAGAAGGAAGACAGGATAAAAGACATGCTGTGGAAGAGAGACAGAGGTTAATAACAGATATGATTCAATGCAGAGAGGTCTGTTAATACATAGTGAGTGAGAAAGGTGACTGGAAAGGAAAAACTCAATGAATCATGGGAATCCCCCGGCAGCCTATGTCTATTGCAGCATAACTAAGGGAGGATTCAGGGTCACCTGGTCCAGCCCTAACTATATGCTTCAGCAAAAAGGAAAGTTTTAAGCCTAATCTTGAAAGTAGAGATAGTGTCTGTCTCCCGAATCCAAACTGGAAGCTGGTTCCACAGAAGAGGGGCCTGAAAACTGAAGGCTCTCCCTCCCATTCTACTTTTAAATACTCTAGGAACAGCAAGTAGGCCTGCAGAGCGAGAGCGAAGTGCTCTAATAGGGTGATATGGTACTACAAGGTCATTAAGATAAGATGGGGCCTGATTATTTAAGACCTTGTATGTGAGGAGCAGGATTTTGAATTCAATTCTGGATTTAACAGGGAGCCAATGAAGGGAAGCCAAAACAGGAGAAATCTGCTCTCTCTTTCTAGTCCCTGTCAGCACTCTTGCTGCAGCATTTTGGATAAACTGAAGGCTTTTCAGTGAGTATTTTGGACATCCTGATAATAATGAATTACAGTAGTCCAGCCTGGAAGTAATAAATGCATGAACTAGTTTTTCAACGTCACTCTGAGACAGGATATTTCTAATTTTAGAGATGTTGCGCAAATGGAAGAACGCAGTCTTACATATTTGTTTAATATGTGCGTTGAAGGACATGTCCTGGTCAAAAATGACTCCAAGGTTCCTCACAGCGTTACTGAAGGCCAAGGTAATGCCATCCAGAGTAAGAATCTGGTTAGATACCATATATCTAGGCTTTTCAGGGCCGAGTACAATAACCTCAGTTTTATCTGAATTAAGAAGCAGAAAGTTAGCGGCCATCCAGGTCTTTATGTCTTTAAGACATTCCTGCAGTTTAACTAATTGGTGTGTGTTATCTGGCTTCATGGACAGATAGAGCTGGGTGTCATCTGCATAGCAGTGAAAATGTATGCTATGTCTTCTAATGATACTGCCTAAGGGAAGCATGTATAATGTAAACAGAATTGGTCCTAGCACTGAACCCTGTGGAACTCCATAATTAACCTCAGTGTGTGAAGAGGACTCTCCATTTACATGAACAAACTGGAGTCTATTAGATAGATATGATACAAACCACTGCAGCACAGTACCTGTAATACCTACAGCATGTTCTAATCGCTCTAATAGGATATTATGGTCGACAGTATCGAATGCTGCACTAAGGTCTAGCAGGACAAGCACAGAGATGAGTCCACTGTCAGAGGCCATAAGAAGCCATTTGTAACCTTCACTAAAGCTGTTTCTGTGCTGTGCTGAGCTCTGAAACCTGACTGAAACTCTTCATATAAGCCATTCCTCTGCAGATGATCTGTTAGCTGTTTGACAACTACTCTTTCAAGGATTTTTGATATGAAAGGAAGGTTGGAGATTGGCCTATAATTAGCTAAGACTGCTGGGTCTAGAGATAGCTTTTTGAGTAAAGGTTTAACTACAGCCAGCTTGAAGGCCTGTGGTACATAGCCGATTATTAGAGATAGGTTGATCATATTTAAGATCGAAGAATTAATTAATGGCAGGACTTCTTTGAGCAGTTTTGTAGGAATGGGGTCTAAAAGACACGTTGATGGTTTGGAGGAAGTAATTATTGAAGTTAACTCAGAAAGATCAATTAGAGAAAAAGAGTCTAACTTAACATCAATGGTACTAAGAGTAGCTGTAGATAATATTACATCTGTGGGATGATTATTGGTAATTTTTTCTCTAATGATAAAGATTTTATTTGTGAAGAAGTTCATGAAGTCATTACTAGTTAACGTTAAAGGGATTGTTGGCTCAAAAGAGCTCTGACTTTTTGTCAGCCTGGCTACAGAGCTGAAGAGAAACCTGGGGTTGTTCTTATTTTCTTCAATCAGTGATGAATAGTAAGATGTTCTGGCTTTGCGGAGGGCTTTCTTATAAAGCAGCAAACTATTTCTCCAGGCTAAATGATGATCCTCTAAGTTTGTGACACGCCATTTCCTCTCCAGATTACGAGTCATCTGCTTTAGGGTACGTGTTTGAGAATTATACCACGGAGTCAGGTACTTCTGATTAGAGACCTTAGTTTTCACAGGAGCTACAGTATCCAGAGTCGTACGTAGTGAGGAGGTGAAATTATTAACAAGATAATCGACCTCTGTTGGGGTAGCATTCAGATAGCTGCTCTGCTCTTTGTTGGTACAGGGCATTGAAGATGATAACAGTGGGTGGATTATATTCTTAAACTTAGTTACAGCGTTTTCAGAAAGACATCTACTTTGATAAAGTCTACTCTCCACCGCTGTGTAATCAATTATTGTAAATGTAAATGTTATCAGGAAATGATCAGACAGGAGAGGGTTTTCAGGAAACACTGTTAAATGTTCAGTTTCTATGCCATATGTTAAAACAAGATCTAGAGTGTGATTAAAGTGGTGGGTGGGTTCTTTTATATTCTGAGAGAAACCAATTGAGTCTAATAACAGATTAAATGCCATGTTGAGGCTGTCATTTTTAGCATCTACATGGATGTTAAAATCACCCACAATAATTATTTTATCTGAGCTCCGAACTAAATTAGATATAAAGTCTGAGAAATCAGACAAGAAACTCTGTGTAAGGCCCAGGTGGACGATAGATGATAACAAGTAAGACTGGTTTCTGAGTTTCACAGCTGGGGTGGACGAGGCTAAGCATCAGGCTTTCAAATGAATTAAAAGTCTGTCTTGGTCTTTCGTTAATTAATAGGCTGGTGTGAAAAATTGCTGCCACACCGCCCCCTCGGCCTGTGCTTCGAGATTTCTGGTAGTTAGAATGGCTCGGGGGTGTTGATTCATTTAAACTAACATAATCATCCTGCTGCAACCAGGTTTCTGTAAGGCAGAGTAAATTAATTTGTTGATCAATTATTAAGTCATGTACTAACAGAGACTTGGAGGAGAGAGACCTAATATTTAATAATCCACATTTCACTGTTTTACTCTTTGGTTCAGATGTGGATACTGTATTGTTCTTTCTTTGTAATTGTTTATGTTTAAGTTGTTTGTTGCTGGTTTTTAGTTTGTTTTTTGTCTTTTTGGAAGCTGACACAGTCTCTATGGAGATGGGTTTTTGGGGGGGTAGCAGAAGGAGAGAAGCTGCAGAGAGGCGTGTAAGACTGCAACTCTGCTTCCTGGTCCCAACTCTGGATAGTCATATTTTGGGGGGTT
The DNA here is from genome assembly GCF_964374335.1 of Astatotilapia calliptera. Lineage (NCBI taxonomy): Eukaryota > Metazoa > Chordata > Actinopteri > Cichliformes > Cichlidae > Astatotilapia > Astatotilapia calliptera. Next base: position 47,068,420 of record NC_137428.1, read on the forward strand.
TAATAAATTTGTCCATATTTCTAGAAATGAGAGCTGCTCCATCCAAAGTGGGATGGATGCCGTCTCTCCTAACAAGACCAGGTTTCCTCCAGAAGGTTTGCCAATTATCTATGAAGCCCACATCGTTTCTGGGACACCACTCAGACAGCCAGCAATTTAAGGAGAACATGTGGCTAAACATGTCACTCCTGGTCTGATTGGGGAGGGGACCAGAGAAAACTACAGAGTCTGACATTGTTTTGGCAAAGTTGCACACCGATTCAATATTGATTTTAGTGACCTCCGATTGGCGTAACCGGGTGTCATTACTGCCGACGTGAATTATGATCTTACTGAATTTACGTTTACCCTTAGCTAGCAGTTTTAAATTTCCTTCAATGTCGCCTGCTCTGGCCCCTGGAAGACAATTGACTATGGTTGCCGGTGTCTCTAGCTTCACATGTCTGAGAACAGAATCACCAATTACCAGAGTTTGACCCCCAGCGGGTGTGTCACCGAGTGGGGAAAAACGGTTAGACACATGAACGGGTTGGTGGTGTACCTGGGGCTTCTGTTTAGGACTATTCTTTGGTGTGAGAAATACTAATGCTGATATACTTTGTTGTATATCATTATGCTGGATGTTGTTTCTATTTTTTGTTAAACACAAATAATCATTTGTACTTAAAGATTCATTTTCAATCTTTCTGAGAGTTTTTCTCTCATAAAAATGCCACTGAACAGAAGGTGAAGTGTAGATGGTGAGAATTTATTAAAAAGAACATATGTACACGGTACAACAACAGAACAGACAACAGAAAAGTTACTGTTATGGGGTTACAAGAACAAAAGGTTGAGGAATGCTCGCCTAAACAGTAATCGAAGACAAGCGTTATGAAAAACAGACAGAAGAAAGAACGAACCAACAGAACACATGAGAATCGTAAGAACGGGACGATGATTGTAGTAATGCTACAGGCAGGGTTGGCAGCACTGATCAATAGGCAAGATTAAAAGCATGGATCAATTCTAACCTCATAGATAACAAGTTGGTTCACTGGTTGCGGTACTTCACAGACATTGGATAATTTTTTTATTTATTTATTTTTTAGCATGATCTATTTCCATCCGACCAGATACAAAACAGGATGGAAACAGGAGCTCCTGCTACTTGAAAATAAGAGCCAGTGACAGTTAACGATCCAACCTGAAACAGACCAAACCCTGACACACAAAAACATGGATAGCAGCAGGTTTTCATTTTCTTTTCTTTCTTTCTTTTTTTTTCTCTTTTGAAACAATGTGGTAAGCGCCACATGTTACCTCCAAAGTGCTCCATTACAAACACAGAAACTGTAAGTTCTCAGATCCTCTAGTAGCCAGCATCAGGCATGCGACAGGCAGTAAGGTGCGCACGGCTACATTGAGTACATTCACACATGGGGGGGGGGAAGCTTCACTGCAGTTTTGATCTGCTGAAATGCACTTCGACTTAGTCGAGAGAAGTGCAAGGACAGGAATGGAGAGAATTGTCTGACATCTATGCAAACCTAAAGAATGACAAAGTGTAAAAGGTAAAGCAGCTACCTTCCTTTCAAAAAGAAAAAAAGAAGTCCACTGGTGAAAGGACTGAACTATATTGGCAAAGAGTCTAGTGAGATGAGTTCAAGTCTGGTGCATCAACACTCTACAGCTTTGATTGGACAGAGGAGCCCAACTCCTCGACTGACAGGGTTGTCCTCCAAAACAAAAAGTTGTTTTTTTTTCTTTTTTAAGTGATCAGTTCTGGTTAAAAGGTCCATAAGCCTTCGTGTTTCACTTCTTATCGGGATGGAATAAAGTCTCAGTATATTGTGAGGCTGACCGATCGGCTCATTTTTTTCCCAATAAGCCTGGTGGTTCTGGAGTTCTGGACTGTGGAGCGGGTTAAGATCCTGTCCGTGGATAAAACTTTCTCCTCGGCTGCCGCTCTAGCCTGCTGGGCTTTCTTCAGCTCTCTGAAGAACATTAAAAGAAAAAGGGAATAAATGAGACACGTAGGAGATGGTAGACCACACTAAGAACAGTCCTAGACTTAGCTGAAAACTGTAACCAAATGAGCTAAGATAACTGAGCACAATCCTTGGGTTTCTCCCTCAAGCTTACTATGCTCACTGTTTATTATTTTAACTAAGGAATACAAACAAATTGCTGAATACATATTTCTTATAATGTGTTTGCTACTTTTATTTTTCAAAGTGACAGAGCAATGATTCCCAGCCCCCTCCTTTAACACTGGTGCAGGATAGGTACTCCATAACTGGCTTATTTGCTGCCATCACACAACTTGTCCAAACAAACTAGGAATTTTCAGACTGTCAAACCACTGATGAGTGAAGACAATAAACACTTGGTAAGCTTCTGTGCAGTACGTACTTTTGAAGCAGGGCGTTCTTAAACTTCTCTGCGTTGAGCTCTACTCGGAGCTGATCAGCACTCATTCTGGCAGTGGTAAGAAGTACCGGGTGTTTGATGAGGTCAGAGGTTGATGGGCGCCTTGTTGGATCAGGGTGGATCATAAGCTGGGGAAAAAACAAAACAAAACAAAAACCTATAAATAAATTCACCAGAAAACTAAGCTGAGGTTGACAGTGCTCAGATTTACAAAAAAAAAAAAAAAAAGAAATACATTAACTACAATTCAATTATTAGATCAATTGTTTGGTTAATAAAATAAATAACAACATTCAAGACACTTTTCCACAGGAAGGCTAATATAGCTTATCTGGCATGACTCATGCCAGAGGCCAGGGTTTGAATCCACCTCGGCCCATCTCATGTGAAATTCCCTCTCACTCACTCCCTACTGACCTGTCTGCTCTCTCCTGTCCTATCAGAATGAAAGCTGAAATTTTAAACTTTTCAAGCACCCAATGAAAGTGCTTGAGAAGGGCCGCTTGAAAAACTTGAACTGGCCTGCACTGTCTCATAGAAAAATAAAAGTTTATCTTTATACATTAAAGTAATTGGGAACATGCAGCTTGGCTCAGATAAGCACAAAAGCTACGACATAATAACACCCATTCTTATAAACTCTAAAAGGATCTAAAAGGAAAGACAAGTGTTGTGCAGTTACCTTAAGAAGACTGAGAAACTCTGGAGAAAGCACTTGAGGAATGGCAGGGAGTTTTCCCCGTCTGATCTCGTGCCATTTCTCTCCATTGGTGGGTAGAGGTTCGGCCCCTGACGCGCTGACAACAGTCAGGGCCAAAGCAAAGATGTCTGCTTTTGTCAGGTTACTGTAATCCTAAAAAGAAAACAAAAATTATGTTGGACGTGCAGCAGAATAAGTACAAGCATTTTTTCTTTTTGGTTTGTTTTTTTAAGCAGGAAAACAAACCTCTTGTAAAACTTCATTAGCCAGGTATCTGCTGTCGCCCTCTTCAACCTGTGGATTGTTCACTCTTGTCACATGACCAAGATCACCTGGAGAGGGAACGCAGGTGAATGTGAGAATGAGCTATCTGACATTTAATAAAATGACAAACTAGATATTATAGAACTTTGGAGTGAGCGTACCGATTTTGTAGATGGCAGTAGGAGTCAGTCCTTCATCCTCGTCACATTCATCACAGCTCACTATGGATTTCCGTGAAATAAAGATGTTGCCTAAACAAAGAAAGCTTCCATTAGTTTCGGACTAGGAAACTTTAATGTTAAATGTCTCATCTCCTTTTCTATAAAATATAAGAATGAAGGCCAATCGCAACCTCAAACACCTTAGTGTGGATTTTTCCTGTTTTAAAATGGGCATATTGGGGGGCAGCTATGCAGATCAGCATGAATGGGCCACATAAAGCAGGGGTACACATTTCTTAAAAGGGGCAAACAGATTTAACGCTGTGGGCTACATACAACCCACTTTCACTTCAAGTGGGCTGGGCCACTTCAGTTCAATCCAATTTACATAGCGCTAAATCACAACAATGGTCGCCTCAAAGCGTGGCCTCTGAAACTCCCCTGCTGTCAGTGTAAACCTATGTGACATTGTAATATAAGAAAAGTAGTGCAATTTCAACTATACATCATAAAGGTTTTTCAACATGATAAAGAAAAGCTGCACTAGTCAATTAAATAGTAGCCATTACTATACAAATAGCTTAAATAGTAATAAATATTTGTGTAAAAACTGTAGAAAAGGTTTTGACATCTCATTGCTCAGACTGTTGTTGTGAGTTCCTTTAAAGAAAGAAAAAAAATCTAATTTCTAAGGTAGATTTCTAGTCCTAATTACTTAGATGTATCAAGAATATAGGAAAAGCTGTAAAACTTAAGAAAATACAGTTAAAAGTCTAAAAATTATGTCCTCCTTCACATTTTTCAAAGCCATGCAGTGAGCCAGATTGTTTTTCCTGGGCTGATTCTGGCCCCCAGGCCTCATGTTTGACACCCCTGGTCTAGGGTAAAGCTAAGGGACAGACTTTGAACAACTGAACTGAACCAGGAAACACAGCCCTGTCAGAAGAGAGCCTGTCTTAATTTTGCCCATTCATGGCATATAGCAAAGACAAAAAACCTAAAGAAAGTGATGACAGATAACAGTTATTTCCTGTTATTTAATAAGAACAAAATGTATATTACTTTTGAGTAACAAACAAGTCATCAAGTCTGTAATGACTGTTCGTTTTAACCAATGTGCATGATTTTTCTGGCTGTCTTGAACTTGCCGAGATCCCCGAAACATTTTTTCAAGCAGGAAAGCCCAATAATCCAACTTCTCAATAAGTTCGACGGCCATTCTTTTATGCTTTAAAAAAAAAAAAATACATCAAATATTGCAACTCCCAATATTTTAACATCAAGATCAATTACTCACTTGGTTTGATATCCATGTGCACCAGAAAGGTTGAGTGGATGTACTTTAGTCCCTGTGTGACCTGCACAAGCAGATTTTTCAGCTCAAGCACCGACAGGTAGCAGAGCCGTCTGTAGTTCTCTGCGATGACGTCAGACAGCGTGCCGCCATTGCAGTACTCATTCTGGATGAGCATGTGGTCATCTTCAGCCCAGGCTGAGTAGTAGCGTACCACATGGGGATGTTGGCCCAGCACGGCATGAGCATACACCTCCCGTAAGGCATTTTGCCTGTGAAGGAGAACAGACCGTTTTAATTAGGACGTGACTGGAGCTGCTTTTGTAGTTCACATGAGTGGAGGTCAAAACTTTCCAGTAAAAGAACTTTTAGTGAGCTCCTTTAAAAACATGAAAGAGGAAACATGGGTCTCTTTGGGTATATACACATGTGTCTTATTACAAACACAGTAGTACAGGTAAGTTTGAATAATCCAGCCATCTTTCCACTCATCCAATTTGTATCCAATATTCACCACAAATAAATATGATCTTCGTTTGTGTAGTTTAAACAAACCAATCTACTTACTCGTCTACTGATCCCGCCAGAGGTTTCTTTGACCTCTTGATGGCATACATGCAGCCGTCAAGCCTTTTCACGCACTTGAACACAGCACCGAACTCCCCGCAGCCGATTTTCTCCAACTCGAGGAACTCTGAAGCATACCGGGACGTCATGTTGCTTTCCATCATTGTGATCCTCTGAGGGCGGGAGAGGAGTTTTAACAAAAGAAAATCTGATACAATCACTGAAATCCAACCATCAACCAGCACGAAGCTCGCTTTTCCAGTCCAGTTACCACCGAAACCAACAGGTTTACCCAGCTAATAGTTTTGAGGCAATTTACATATGAAATACACATGTGAATGAGCCGTTTCTATGTTGTGTTTAGAATAACAACGAGCATTGTGCAACATACTCGTTTTGGAATTTCCATTTAAATCTCGTTCCACAACATTTATAACTTCAACAATTACCAAATTTTCCTTTGTTGTAGATTTGTTAATTTAAAAAAAAAAGTTAACCTGTGTGGTTCGTGTTTTGTTTTTAACTTTCGTGGTATGTTTCACAAATTTTACATCTGTAGCTACAAATTTAAAAGGAACCAAATAAAATTTAAATAGCAGCAAACTTTTCTTCACATAATTTCCCCTATAAGAGAAATTCATTTTACTTATGTTTATATGTGGCTTCCATTAAAAAAACAACATAACCAAAACAGAATTCTAGACCTTTACCTACAGATGGAAAACCATTTCTCGAAAAATATTCTCTCATTTGGTGCTCTTACTGATGGTGATGGAAAGATGTATTTAACAAGCCCAAAATACACCGCACATATTTATAGAGTTTGACATCTGGTGACTGAAGGCTTCAATATATGACAATTTAGTCATTTATAAAACCTCAAATCTCTCAGACTCCTAGAAAACACTATTCACACCCAGACAGAATAAAGAAAACTTTTCTGGTTTGCAGTGCCAGCAACACACCCCAACAATAAAATAGAGGCACTGAATCTGACTAGAAATGACAAGAACATCTAAATACCTTAGATGGTGGCACCACTTCCTCCTCTCCTTCACCGTCACTCGCCTCCATGTCTTCTCCACAGGAGCTACAAGTGTAAAGATAAAGAATAATGTGGGTTAGCATTCTGTACAGCAGGGGGCAGCACTGAGGACTTCAAGAGCACATGGCAGAGTTCAGTGAGGTCGTGGTAAACCTCGGGTCTTATACTGCCAAATGTTTAGATATTCTGAAAGTGCTGAAGGAAACAGGTAAAGTTTAATACAGGTCTACAAAATCGGCTACTACATTGTGTGTTTAACGATTGTTGCATAGCTGTATTAACATTAAGGTAATTAAAGACTAACTGTTATGGCTGGGAAATCTGGAACAAAATCATTGACAGCAGTTTATCGACTCCAACAGCCACATTTCAAGTACAATGACGTGTAACACGCGCTTTTTGAGGACTGATCTAAAGATGCAAAATATAAAGTTATGAGCTTACTCATTCCAGTGTGCTCGCTTTCTGTTGATTCTCTGCTGTGTGGCAGACTGAATGAGGAGGGAGTCAGGGGTGAAGGGGTTAAAGTTGACCAGGGGGGTCTGCTGTCTCTTGCCACTGTCAATAAGTGACTTTCCTGAAACGTCCACTTTCTTGAATAAGGAAACTCTCCTGCTGGAGGACCCCGGGCCTGAGCTTCTAGCTCTGGACAATAAACTCTGCAAAAGTCAGTATTAGAGATGAGAGAATAACAGAGCAGAAGGACTAAAAACACCAAAAAACCATCTGTTTCAACCAATATGCGCATAAAATAAGCTAAGAACAATAACTGGTATTTATAATGTAAAGGTACTTTAAATTAAATGCTCACTCGTTGATAGACATGCCCAGACATACAACTGTGTGGATGACTATAACGTTATGCAATAAGTACAGTTATACATTAAGTGGGTCAGTGGGTGATTAACGGACTCTCCAGAAGTTCAAAAATTTGAATCAGTGTGTTTGCTAAAAGGCCTGATCTCTTTCCACTTTTAGGCCCGAAAAGACAGAGAAACGATCGAAGCAGTAAGCTAAACTACAGAGACAAGACAAGAAAGTGCACTCAAATGTTCGGTTTTGCAAGAGTCTGATTATGAATAATGTCTCAAAAATTAAATTACATTTACCTTTGGTGTGTGCGGTGTGTCAAAAAGCCGCAGTTTCTTGAAGGTTTTGTGCGGGGGTGTGTCTGGACAGTCCGGGATCGGGGAGCTGGATCCCCCGTCGTCCGGAGATCCGGGACGACAGGGAGACCCTCTAAACAGCCGAGAGTTTTTCCGAGGGGATGGCGAACAGTTGGCAAATATAACACTGCTGGGTGACTGCAGGTGAGTTGGGGATCCAAAACTCTCCTCCTCGTCCCATAGCTCCACGTCTTCGTCCCCACCGGACTGATTCAGGGGGCTGCTGCTCCCGTCCAGGCATTTATCGGCGATGATCCGTCGCACTGGCATCGGGGAATCCATCTCCGTGAAGCCAGACTCTCCCCCTGTGCTGTTATTGATGTCCTCGATGATGTCGTCCTCTCCGTCGCTGCATGTGAACTGTAATTTCTGACGGATTGGCAGACTTTTGGGAGAAGGAGATCCGTGCCGATGGCGGCTGTAGCTCGACATTTTCAGGATTTAAAACCCGGCTTCGTGGACGCCGTAAAAAAAAACAAAAAACCCAAAAACTGAAAAGCACGCGGCGGATCCACAGCACTGCTGAAATGACGTTTTTTTTTAAATGAGATACAACACTTCTAGTTGCCTCAAATTAAAGGTACTGATCCAAAAGCCTGAAAAGAACGACTTTTACCTTCAGAAGCTTCGCCTACAAAGTTAACGTGTTTGCTGAATCTCACACGCCCATCCAACGCTAAAAATGGCCCCGAGAACAACGTCCGAAGTTGAGCTGATATTGAATTAATTCCGAAAAATAAAGCCCCCACCCGACGGGTGTGAGTGTCCGTCACTACCTTCTTGACGGCTGACTGACAGAGAAACACGTCTTTCCACAATTAAACCATTCCAATGTTTACAAAAAGTTTGAATGAGTCAACTACCAACTCCTTCCTATCACGCGCGTGGGAAAGGACTTCCCGCGACCGTTGGTCACATGCCATGCGCAGCCAATCACATCTCGTCCCTAAATTTTGAAAGATGGGCGTTCCAGTGCGGTTTCGGGAGACGTTACGTCATGAATAGCAAAGCAACAATCTGGCGCGAACGCGTGCCTTTACACGCTGACCGAGACGCGACCATTAAGGACAATTTATTCAGGCGGAAAGATCAAAGACGCCGCGATAGATAAAGATCAAATAAACATTAACATAAACACCCACCCGTTATATACAAGTTATGCGAGTTAGTATGTTTATAGTAGTTAGTAAGTTTATTGACAAAGTTTTTTCAATAAATGCTTAATAATTCAAATATCTGAAACTGTCATTAAGTTTACATTTTTGAAAATAAATTAATGTTTAATCATTTTGAAAAGGGCTCAAGTTGATTAAGTGATTTATGAAAAAAAGCAGAAAAATATACTGCTGTATGAGGATTCTATGGCAGATTTTGTGCACGAAGGTGTTGAAATGGTGCAAAATGCATCAACGGAGTATGGGAGACGCCTAAAACACACTAGATTTAAAAAAAAATGTGGCTAAAAAGAAGATTTCGTGCAAAAATCTCATTCCCAACTTATTCATGCAGTACCAGTTTCTCTCTTGGCACCCTATTGTCTGCTTTATCTACATCCACAAAGACACAGTGAAACTCTTTCTGACCTAGGGTCCATCAACAGTCTGGAAGCAAACAACACATCTATATTGTGCTTTCTCAGAATGAAGCCTAACATTTTTTTCACACATCTTCATGGTATGGTTCAACTTTATTCCCGTGTAGTTACTACAGTTCTGCTCTTTGAAAATCAGTACCAGTACACTTCTTCTCCATTCCTCAGGGTAGTTGAAAAAGTTTTCCATGTACTGTAATGTGTTTGCACAATGCTCTTTTTAACTATTCTGGATCTTTTTTTATTGTGCTTGTCATTCATATCTTTCTGTAATCTTTTATAAAAATTTTGTGTTATACAGTTTCCCTTTGTCCTCTAGGTATTTTTACCTTCTAAATGGAGCAAGGTTGAAAGGAGACAAAGTTAATAAGCACGTGGGTGTTGAAAATCAACTGCAGTCACACAATCATACTTTTTTGTTTGTTTTTTTTATTAGAAATAGCATTAGCTGTACACTGCAGTACTGTGCACCATAAACATTAGAAAGCCCCCCTCCCCCCCCTATCCTCTCACATTTTATGTAGAGGGACAAAATAGCACACCAGAACTCCAGTTATCAAAATTCTATGTACACATAAAAGCTAAATTCTTTTGTGGAAAAACATTGAGGAAGACTCATGATTTCTCCCACTGACATAGTCCATTTGAAATTAGTCTTAATTCATAATCACTGTCCTTATCGATCAATCATCCAGGCCTGGTGACTCTCCTTGCTGTATTCTTGATGCTATTCTGATGGCTTCCTCCAGCGAAGGCTGATCACTAAGCTATAAAAAAGAGAGAGGAAAACAATGCAAACAATATTGAAATTTTGACGACCACAGGTGAGCAGTACTAGAATTAGCACATACAACGGTTTTGGTCCCTTCAAAATAAAGGCGCACATATTAAAGTGCTGTAATCCCTTGAGCATGAATATCCTTCAAAGTACTTCAGAGAGATAGCACTTTAATTTCAACTTAAATAAAGGAGCTAAAATAAAAGTTGTGTCAATGTCTAAACACATATGGAAGTGAATGCATTCATACTCCCAACCCTCTCAAAAACAATACCACCACCATTGCCCAACAGGCTGCTGGAGGATGACTGTCACATGACGGAAAAGATGCAAAATAAGCCTTTGCTAAATCATTAACATAACAGAAACAGTGCAATTTGTTAAATAAAGACAGCGGAGGGAAATAAAAAGGTTGTTAGCCCTTTGATGTAATTATAATACCCTTAAGGGTTTGGCCTTGATAGTAAATTAAGCATGATACTCTAATACATAGCTAAAAAAAAAGGTATTTTAAGTGGATAAATGTTAGTGAATTTATTAGATAAACATAAAGATAACATCTGCACTTTAACAAATAAATCATTCTCCTATATGTAGAGGCATTTAGAGAAAAAAAACCCCAAACCCTTTACTTTCCATAATAAGATTGTGTGTCAATGAAAAACAAACAATTATTTACAGCGCTGGTTTTCTTTTTTGCATAACAAGTTAGCAGTCACCATGAATTTGAATAACATCCATACTAAGGTTTGTTTTGATCCCGAATTGACTGAACCAGTAAGACATAGGTGTTAAACTCTGGCCCGCGGGCCAAATTTGGCCCGCAGCCTAATTACATTTGGCCCGCGAAGCCATACCAAATTACTATTAGAGCTGGCCTACTGGTATTATACAGCTAATATATATATTGTTTAGTATTAAGCTTTGCTTGTTCCATATTCAGTTTTCCAGCAAAACTTATTTGAGTCAATAAGAAAAGATTCATTCATATATATGGAGGAATTTTTTTTTTCCAATAAATATTAATGTTAGCCCGCGACTTTGTTCTAGTTTTGAATTTTGGCCCACTGTGTATTTGAATTTGACACCCCTGCAGTAAGAGGTCAACAGCACACCTACCACTCCTAAAGCCTACAAAAGCCTTTAGGCAAATATATTTTCAGGGTGGGGCCTCTGTACTGCAGAGCCTGTTCCAACCAGACTTAAAGATGTAACATTTTCCAAATTTTTCCTTTATCTTCTTCCTAAAGTGAACTAAATACATTTAATGACTGGAACTCGGTCCCTCTGATGATCTTTACCAACCTGTACAGCGATGTGTGTGCCGTTGGATGTGGCCAGTAATGTGACAGGATGAATATCATCTTGCTCTTGGCTGTAACCTGCCTCCTCCACAGTTTGGAATGAAGCCATGTCAGGTGTCATGATGGCCACCTGGGGGCGACAAAAACGCTGTACTTAAATTACAGCTTAATTTTTGAGCCACAAATATATTTTTAAAAACACATCTGATTCCATCATGGAAGTTTACCAGAAAACGGAATAAATAATAAATTAAAATTGAAAACCTGATTTTAAAAAATATAAAAATACTAAAAATAAAAGCAACTGATCTTTCTTAAGTTACTTTTATAATATATAGACTTGATTTTCAGCTCAGTTATTTAAGCTGAATACAATGCCACACTGAAGCCTTCTAAATAGAAAAAAAGCCCTTCACATTATTCTGAGTGCAGTCTACTGAGCTATGAGAGTTGTTTACCTGTTCATCTGAGCCATCTGTTGTTACCATGGTGACTGAGTGAGCACCCTGAGTTGCCAGCTCATGGGCTGGGATAGTTATGGTTGTGCCTTCTTGGGTTACCATGGTAATTGTGCCACCCATAGCTTGAAGGTCTGCCTCGGAGATACTGACCTGAAAGAGAAAAGAACATTGAGTCTGAACTACACTCTGACAACTTCAGATTGCATCCTTTAGCCAGGTCAAAGTCCCACTGAGATTAGAAATCGTCTTTTCAATAGTAGACAAACAGTCAGGAGACTTTGCAGCTGCCACTTGATACTTGATGTCACTTGAAAAAGCATATGCAAGAAAAGTACAAAGTTAAAACAGGAACAACCTGAAATGAATTTAAATGCTACTCTTACAGAAATCTCAGCTTCCTATATGTGCTATATGTTCATTTTAATATTCACAAAATCTCTGCTGCAGTTATCATCCAACCTTCGCACCATTAATATGTAAATTATATTTCTTCTACCATTTGAAATGCTATACATGTTTCTTTTGAACTGTTTTGAGCTGTTTTGGTCATTTGACACAGAACATAAAGAGTGAGAGGTCAGTCTGCTCATCGTCTAACCATTTGTCAATTACTGGTTGTTAGCCAATTACCATCCTGGGCTTCCCTCCTTCCTGACTTGTAGAAAAAAAAAAATATATGTATATTTTTTTAACATGACTTGACATTGGTGACTGATCCCACAAACTCATTAGGAAAATGTTTACAAAAGTCAGGGCAGAAGGTCGCTTTCCCTATATAGTTTTCAGGGATCAGATGTCATTTTGCAGTCACGGCTATTGCCACTGGTGACCATTATAATGAATGTAGTTTTAAGGGATTTCTGAGGCGTTTGCTTCACATATGGTATATGATGAGCATCCTCGCTTCTTAAAAAAAAAAAAAAAGTTATTTGCAATATGTTTATAGTCATGATGACGTTGTATTCTCTTACCTGTTGTTGTGTTCCATCTTCCTGTGTTACCAGGGCAACATGCTGCGGACCAACCATGTCGGAGCTTTCCACTGGAACCGGCTCTGATCCGGAGTCATCTGCCTCCACTACAGCTGTCGTGTAGCTCACATTGGGGTCATCGATGGCATCTGAATTGACATTAAGGATTCATTAGAATTTTGTAAGTTAATAAATAGACAGTTTTATCTGAACTATTGTTAACATCTGTTTCCATTCTAAATTCCTACATCCCTCACAGACTTATCAAAAAAGAGAGGCCGTTAGAGAGGCCCCTTCACTGTCCACTTTTAAAACACACGTTAAAACCCATTTTTATTCTTTGGCTTTTGACCGTAGTGAGACTTCGTTTCTCTTTTAATTAAATAATTTATTAACTAACAAATTAATTATTATTATTGGGGGTTTTTTGGCTTTTATTTATATCTTATGTGATTGTATTATTTCGTTCTAATGTACAGCACTTTGTGTCAGCTGTAGTTGTTGTTAAAGTGCTTTAGAAATAAAGATGATGATGATGAAAAAACATTTAAAATATTCGTTCTGTTTCGTTACATTTTACTGACCTGTTGGGGGTTCAAAGTAGGCTTCCTGCTCCTCTTCGATGGGCTCGGTGTCGTTGTGCGCTGTTCTTTTGTGCATGGCAAGTGTGGAAATCTGCTTGTAGGTTTTCCCACAATGATTGCAGTTGTAAGGTTTACAGGGCGTATGAACAACATGGTGTTTGTAAAGGCTGGAGTATTCTGTGAAGCGTTTTTCACACCCAGGCACTGTGCACACATACGGCTTCTCACCTGGAGTGGAAAAAATAGTAAGACAATGAGCATTTGACTTCATTTATTAAACTGCAAGAGAAGTGAAGACCCCCATCTTTATTGGTGTGTTGTTTCAGCACTCAAGAATTAATATATGCTTTACTTTTACATCACGTTTTCTTTATATGTAAGATCACAATGTAGTGAAGAACAGTGAACAGTGAAATCCAAATACATATCCTATATAGAAGACCAGTAAAAGGATTAAATCTCCACAAAAAGACTAAAAAGCTAGATATTCTATAGATATTCTAGATAGTTTTAAAAATATATAGAAATAATGTTTGTTTGTTCTTCCTAGTAAAACAGAGTTTTTCAAACTTCAGTGTTAGACATGATGATTTAAGCTATCTTGAAACTTTATCAATTAACAGCTTAAAAGCTTTTTGCACAGCTTCTGTGGAAAAAAACAAAAAAACAAAACTGTGCTGAGATCCAGGGGTTCAACTGGAGAGCACTTAGTGACTCATAACGACTCAGCAAGCTGAGTCATTATAAAATACCAAAGACTCACCAGTGTGAATTCGCATATGATTCTTGTAGTTAGTGGCACTGGCAAATGACCGTCCACAGCTTGGTTCAGAGCAGTAGTATGGCCGTTCTCCGGTGTGTGTTCGGATGTGAACTTTACGGATATTGGAGGTGGTAAATGACCTGCCGCAACCTTCAACTGGGCATTTAAAAGGCTTCTCTCCTGCAAAACATGAAGTATGTCAACGCTGCAGCTTGAAATCTATAGAATTGTAAACCTGACAGAAATAGGACACAACACTGTAAGCAGCTGTTTAACATGACTAATGCTGGTATGAAAGTAGCCTTCAGGCCTTTATAAATAACCAGTGTGATTCCAACTGCAAAATGTCTGCTGTGTTTTAAAAAACAAGCAGGAGGAACTTGGCGTCATGCTTCTCGTGATGACCATGTGCCTGTGCTCCTGAAGCACTATGGTGGCTTTGAAAAATTTCAGCGCCCCTCATCTGTTGTTCAGCATTGGCTGAACAACTTGACACAACCCCCTCAAGTTGTTCAGCCAATCCTAGCTCTTCACCACCATGTGTTGTTTGTTTAAAAAAAGACAGTGCTGTGTGGCTAGTTAGTTCAATCCATTTTGATTCCAAACACTCGTTAAACAGCCCCTTCTGTATTAACAGCCCTGAAGTAATATAGCTTTTACCAGCAGTAGCAAACAACAGTTAATCTCCTGGGTTTGTTTACAAACCTTATCAGGCTTATTGAGTGTTGCAACAACATTGTGACTTGTCAGTGAGTTTCTGGGTGTGGTTGTTTACCTGTATGTGTCCTTGTGTGCTTTTGAAGGTCTCCAGAAGTTTTGAAGGACTTGCAGCAGTTTAACTCCTGACATCTGTATGGCTTCTCCCCTGTGTGTGTGCGCGAGTGACTCTTCAGTCCATAGCCTTAAAGAATCACACAATTTGACATTCAGCTAAATTATTATTCCATAACTACAAGCAGCCTATTCCATATTTATACTGATCTCAGATATGGTCTTACATTTAACAGCAAGAGTTTTTTCCAGCTCAAAACAGACCTTTGGGGATCTCTTTCAATATACTGTTTTATATTACAATATAACATAACATAACAGGCAACTGTTGTTCTGATTTGGTGCTCTATAAAAATAATAGAATTTAATTGAATGGGGTTGACTAAACTTGTGTTTACAAGTGGTAATTAAGGCAGTTTGTCTGGGGTGCTTTACTGAAGAGTCTGCATTTTCCACACATTTCAAGTCATTTGATAAACAAAAAATTTATTTTTTGCAAATAAATTAAATCCCACTCAATTACAGCCTTCATTAAAAGGAAAAAAAAACTTACACAGTAATAACCTGACTAGTTCAATTGTCAACATCACTATGGTGATAATGAGATTTTAATCAAGGGTTTAAAAATGTTTTAATTTGGCAACAAAAATAAAAGAAATTAGCCATGAGTCAACTTGTAAAATTATATTATCTGTTGCTACCTGTTGCAAACTTCTTTCCACAGTTGGGATAGTCACAGATGTACGGTTTGTCTCCAGTGTGGGAACGCTCATGTACCTGCAGGACACAAACAAAACTGTAAAGCATTGCATTTCAGTAAATGGCAAAATCTTACAAAATGTTATCTTTAAATAATCTACACTTGAGGAGGCAAAAAAAAAAACTTTTTAGAAAAACAAAGCACCCACACTTACCTTAAGATGGTGGGCAGTGGTGTACAGCTTTCCACAGCCTTCATATTCACAGCGAAAGGACTTTTCCCCAACATTTGAGACCCTTCCTGGCCTGTTGTCTTGTCCCTGTAACACAATCTGAAAGACAAGGCACAATTATGTATCCAATGTTAGACTTAACGTAAAGAGAAAAAAAAAAAGGAGAAATAAATAAAAAGAAACATTACCCGCATGTGGACACCATTGTCTGCTTCAACTCTGCCAAAGGTCCCCAGGGGGTTCTCTATATTCTCCACCTTTGAGGGAAAAGAAAGGGTATTTTAATATCTATTGGATGATCATAAATATATTAAACCAAGGGATATTAAATATGAAACTATAATATTTAAAATTGATAAACCATTATTACAGCAAAAATGGAACATTCAAAACAGGCAAATTTATAAAGCCTATGAATAAGATAATATTTAATCTCATATTCACAAGTGACCATCTTGCCAAGATAACAACATAATAACTTTTTACACAAGCCAATTACATGTGCGCAGAACACAATGGTGTTAGTGATTTTCTTTTACCTAAAAATTTTGTGTGACATGATAAAATGCCACTACGTTGCAAGCTCATATCAATATTCCTCTTTGCATCCTCACTGTTACACCTGTCTGCCTCTTACTCACACACGTGTTCTGTCTCGCTTCTACTGACATTCATTCCTCTTCTCTCCAGTGCACTCCACCTCTCTGAGCTCTTCCACCTGCTCCCTACTCTCATTACAGATCATAGTGTCATCTGTAAACATCACAGACCACAGAGCCTTCTGCGTGACCATCACCTTTCCAAACAGGAAGGGCCTCAGATGGTACCACCCCACCCCCATCCTTGAATCCACCTGTCACTTATACTGCATACCCCACCACTTTCTCGCTGTCATAATTCTGTGTCAAAACACACACACACACACACACACACACACACACACACACACACACACACACACACACACACACACACACACACACAATGTAGAGTTGGTACCACACCAGTACAAAGACAAAGCACACGTACCTTAGTGGTATACTGTTCTAGCACGCTGATGGTCTCTGGGTCAATAGCTGCCGCCTCTGCCTGCAGGTCTGCGATGGTGCCATCAGCCTGGATTGCCAGGATGGTGTTGGACTGGGGCATGTGCACAGTGTGCTGAATGTAGGCGGTGCTCCCATCCTCCAGCTGTACCTCCTGCAGGCCACCCTGATCATATGTTTCTGCACAGAAATTAGGAGAAGGACGCAGAAACTGAAACTCACTGATGAAACTGAGCTTTGTTCCAGTAAAAATCAAAAAGTTTGGGGAGGGAAATAATAGTTTCCTGCATGTCTGGACCCAAACTTAATGCTTCTTTGTGGTGAAATCCTTCACCTTAAGAGTTTTTATTTATAAATGTTTTGTACATTTTCTAGTCCAACACCAACATTTATGTAACCATTTTTATGTAACCGTGTTGTCCCATGAATAGACTGGTTTTTAAAAAAGAAGATACACATGCACATGAACATTTTTAATGTCTGTGAACTTGCAGCTTAGCCAAACTCTGCAAATACATTTATAAAAAAAGAGTTTATAGGAAGGGAATATAATAAAGGATAAGCAGATGTCTTTTGACTATTTTCTTTTACTGATGCAATGAAACATTAAAATAATCAACTAAATAGATGAAAGATGCTTAAAATTCAATTCAGTTTGATTAGGTGCTATTTACCTTTGGGTGTGTGAATATAGGCAGTGGTTCCGTCTTCTAACTGAACAGCCTGTCCATCTTCAAGCTGTAAACTGCCCCCCCCTAAAAGTGCATTAAAAATAAACATTACTCACATTCACTTCTTCATTAGTGTGTTCTTGGTTAGCTACTAGTGAGCTTTTGTTACATAGATGACATGCATTTAAATTACAGCCTTGCACTGTGCCACAAACACAGTACACAAAGAATAAGCTCTACTCTGCTATTGGTATTACAATATTTCCATTTTATTTACCCGCTTTAGGCATGGGCACATGCTGAACATAGGCAGCAGAGCCATCCTCCAGCTGGATAACTTGGCCGTCCATAATCTGTCCATCTGAAAAGGAACCTTTGGTGTCATGCTGGATATATGCAGTGGATCCATCCGCAAGTGTAACAGCCTGCAGACTCACTGTGTCCATACTCTCCATCTGATCTGCATCTGGGAAATAAGAGAGTAGTAAAACATAGACTTTTAGTTTAAGGAGTAATGGAGTAGATCGTCACAAAATGAAACAACAGGACTGCGATGTGATGCCCTTTGTCCCAGCTAATACCAGATTACTTCTGGACACAGTTTTGCCATCCTCAACCAAAACTGGGACTGAAATTCAAATGTGATTAGATGTACAGTTCTGCAGTGATGTCAGTAAATTTTTTGTAACAATAGAAAGTTTAAAGGCTCACCTCCCACTGTCACAGCCTCTGCTAGACAGAGTGTGACCGGCTGCCCATCTGCATCATGAAACTCTGCCATTCCCTGGGAGTCCCGGTTTATCTGGGCCAAGAGCATGCTTTAGCTGCTGCAGGGGAAACAGGCAAGACACTCAAATGAAATGCATACTGACACGGGCACTGGAAATGCAGATACTGTGCGGTTATTTGATAACTGGATGTAACCATTAAGAATCTTACTTAATGTTGTTGCTGTTGCAGTGCCCCTCAAATCATCGCTATTCCTCCAATATGTGCAATACATACATATATAAATGTTTTTTTCAGTGTCTAAACATACTCAGTAAATACAACCAACAAACTGGCAAACAACCATACAACTGCATAGAAATAATGTGTTATAACTTAGTTTTGATTTACTAGAATAACCTAACCTAAGTGTGGAACAAAATAAGTTAAGTGAAAGAGTAAAACAAAAATAGATTTTTTTATAAACAAAAATTAACTTGAGATTTTCTGCATTACATGAAATTTTTTGTTTTGCCAGTTTCAGCATGGTAACATGTGTGAACACAAACAACATTAGCACATATTTACCTGCAAAGTGAGTCAAGTTTGTTTATGAAATGTCTGCTACATATATTTCTTATTCTAAGCTCAGCCCCAGACAAATACCCCTCATTCAAACTAAAGATACAACACTTGTGAAATTGGAGCCAATGTAACAACCTGCTTCATATCAGGCTTCATAGTTAATCTATTTCTATTGACTCAATGGAATTGATACTAGTGTTAGGTGTTTGCATTGTTTTATTCATTTTCTTTTTTGTACCAAGGAAACAAAGTAATCTCATATATTTTGTTTCTTTTATCGTCATAAAAAATAAGCAAAATTTCAAATCTTCATCACACCTTTTAACATTTATTAAGTGGAAAATTTATGTTGCATAAAAGATAAACATCTGTAAATGTCATGTGTTTGCCAATAGGTGATATCAGTCAATAAGGCCGATACTGGTTGATAACATTGTTCAGCTGATATATTACAACATCTCTAACAAAAAGTGAACCGAAACGAACAAACTAACTCTGGAAGTTAAATGAACAGAAAATCTAACACAAATACAAAATAAAAATGTCAAGAAATCCCTACAACTCTGGTGACCTAATCAGACATATTGTGGATATTAAACGCAGAAAGAAGAAGCATATTAAGATTCGTTATAGCGTTCTTCTGACTTGCTCTGTTTTCAAGTTCAAGTCATAAACATAACATCACTTATTATAATAGTTTATTATTAAATTATAATAAACCAGTCTAACAGCTCTGCTCAGCTCACATTTGGTAATTCAATCTTTTACTAGTGTCTTATCAATAACTTAACGTCAACATTACTTGCTTTTGGTCCAAGTCAACGCGCTTGTTGATTTGGACTCAATACTTGGAGCTAGCTACTTACGATGTAGCACAACTATGACTTGCCACATTAGTCAAGTCTGTTGTATATCAAACAAGTGTATTTAACCGGCTTTGGTATCCCAGGATTCAGTTATCACACTGACAGCGTGTCTAAACGCTGAGTTGATGACTACAGCCACAGAAACATGCCGTAATGGAGTAAGCTTGATAGCCGCTTCGTAGGCTAACAACATTGCTAACTATGACAAGCAGCGCTGTCACGACTTTCACAGCGGTTGTTGGCGAACTGTTTCTCGATGACTGCGGTTATCGAGATCACAGAGACTTCTAAATGATTTTGTGAAGTCTAAAAGGGCTCTGGAATGACAAATGGAGGGCTAGCTATCTCACGCCACACAGCTTCCCGTTTGACTAACGAGCGACGCAGTTGGAAAACAAGAGCGAGGAATCCGCGAGCTAATTAATGATAACATAAGCATTTTGGCTCGGTGGGTGTCAATTTTATTTTATGATTAAACAGCCGTCTCCCATTCTTGGACTGAATCCCCACCGCAACCTGTCACTCCCTCTCACAGAGATGGCTGAGGGAATAATGCACACTGGGTAAAAACCAATTTATATACTAACCTCCGAAAAATTTCCAACAATTCCTCCTGTTCGACCACCATGCAACAGTGCAGGAAACGGTCGGCGATGTTCACAACCCGGGAACATGTATGACAGAACTATCCTTACCGTGTTGTCCCGCCCATTCTCTATTGAGGGATTGGTCACCGACTCGCAAAGCCCGCTCTTATTGGGTTAGGCGTGTGCCTGTTACGTTCATTCGAGTCTATACTGCTGGTATTCAGCCTCCCGGGCCCCTGGCAGACGCCATTCCGCGTCCTTTTTCGCATTGTCTCGGCAGTTTGACTGTAAATGCGCTGCTACGTCGTTACAAAATAATTATTTAAGCATGAAAGGTAGACGATAGTCAGCCGACATTGTAGATTCCGAGCCACCGTGCGACACAAAATGTGGTTAAATGGGTTCGCCAGCGACATAAACTGCGCTGTGGTGGAAGAATTTTCGGCATCCATGTTGAAAACAAGGTCGTGTGGGTAAAAAAAGGGGGAATGTGGGCAATGCAGTGAAAAGAGGCTCGCTGGGATAAAATGACACTACAAACTACACCCAGGACATCAGATAATCATCTTTTAAAAGTTGCAGATACAATTTCACCTCATGAACACCTACAAAAGAAGCTGAAAAGACGTAGAGATGTAGTCCTCAATGAGGCGAGAATGACTGTAGAAATGCAGGATTCACCTCAGGGTTGTCTATTTGTATTCCATGGATCAGATACTGCCCGATCAGATCTGAAGTTGAGCAGATTAATAACGTCATTGCATAAGAAAATCCCATCAAATGTTATCATTTCATTAAATGTAAAGAAGTACATCTGAATGAAAGTTCACCTGGTATAGGTAACTAAGATTTTAAAAATGTTTAACCATAAGCCACACTGACAGATATCCTTTGCCTTCCCAAGTCTTCTAGATGACAGGACTGTTTACCAAAATAGATAATTGGCATTGGATATCTAAAGAAAAATCAATTTTCAAAAATACATCTCAGTTCTTTGACATTCATTGAGTCTACTATCATTACATTTTCATTCGTTAAAAGAAGAAGACTTTCATTTCATTTAAAGATCACAGGAGGAAAGGCACCAAATGTTCACATGAATCATAACTTTGTAAAAATCTAGAAATACTTTTAAAGTGACTTGGCTACAGTTTTCACACTTTGCAAAGTCATACAGCGGGCCGCGTTGGACACTTTGGTGGGACAGGTTTGGGATGTTGGAATGTTTGACAACCTTGAGTTTGACCCTGACAAAGATGCAATTAAAGTTTTAAAAAAATCCAAATATGACAATGATAATACTGATCTATATGTCATACTGAAAAAAGAAAATAAACTAGTAAAATTAATTAAAAAGATAAAATAATAAAGTAAACAAACTGTTTAAAGTGATTGCTATGGAATGGAGAAAAACTAAATGTTAATTACACACATGCACAGAAAATAATTATTTAATTATCTGTAAGACTTTTTTTTACACTTTCAGTACATTTTTTCACATTATAAACTTTGACCTCAGAGCAAAAATATGGATTTGTAATGAGAAATGATTTTGTTAGTCTTGTATTATTGCTTTTAATTAAGTAAACAACTACCTGCATGATGTAAATGTAGCAGCTCCAACTGATGTCAATATTTAGGTTTCAAACACAACCAGCTTGGGACAGTTTTGAGCCTTCTTATCTGAAACCAACACTTATAACCTCAGAGACACGAAACAGAACAAACACGAAGGGAACGCTTCATCGTCTATTGAATTGAAATGAATTAAATGTCAGGAATACCAGTCTGTCCTGTTAGGGAGCATAAACCACTGTCTCCTGCTCAGATGCAAATGACAGTGATGGCAAAATAAGAGAGGAGATGGCTTTGTGGATATCCCTCCTTTTTGGTGAAAGCAAGGGTGAGCTGCTCACTGAAAGAACATTTGGACAGCGCTGTCATATATATACATTTCCCCCCCATTTGAATAGAGAGAATATTTTTGAATTATTTGCTGTAGCCCAGTGCTCATGCTTTCTTTTTAGTGATTCATATTTTCTAACAAACAATAAAATGTTATTAAAAATAGAATTTAGAAAAAAAGGGATTTTATAAAAAGTTTTATTTCCTGTTACAACCCTCACCAAAAAGCCTTTGTTTTGCAAAACGTGAGTTAACTCTTACAGGCCTGCTGCTCATAGAGCTTCACATTTTGTGCAAGTGGTTTCTCCACGTGAGAGCGTGTTATTGGAGTCACGCTGCAGCAAAGTGACGTATGTTTCCCTGTTTTCGTTCTACCTGCCTCAAGTAAAAGCAAAGTCACGCAAACATACTGAATGAGACCGGAAGCTGCTGTCAAAATAAAACCGGTGAGAATTCAGAAAGTTCTAGAATTTGTCATCCCACTAAAGCGCTGGCAAACACCCAAGAAATGCATACATGAATATAACATATTGTGGATTATGTGCAAGCGTTATCAGTCATTATTAAACATTCAGTGCACCACAGTGTTTCTTTTACTTTTTGATGTTTGCATCTGTTTTGTTCCAGTGAATTATTGGCCCATCGTCTTTTCCGTTTTCTAATCATTTATGTTCCTTGAACATTTATATGAAACACAATAAATAAATAAATAAACTTGTGGCACGGACATATGCAGTACAGCTGGTCTTTGTAAACAGTGAGCTGTAGGCACTTTAATAGACTGTAGTCTGAGTTATCTGAAGCAAATGAACATAGCTTACCAGATTCGCATTGTAGCAGTTCTCAATCTTTTTCTGACATGGCACACTTAAGCGGCCAAAGGAAAAGAAATCTTACTTTTAACTGAAATATTCTTAATTCAGCATTTTGTACACAGAAAGAAAAATATTTTGAGTGTTTTTAAAGGTTGTACAATAAAAATATAAATTCAGGGTTGTGTTAGTGGAAGAACGAAGTAAATCCACTTTTCAGGGGTCTCAGAGTTGAGCAGTTCATGAATCTGTAATGCAGCATTAAAACATCCATCCGTTCATTGCGCAATGGGCTATGCAGCGTTTGGAAAATGGGTTTTATTTTGAAAGTTCACAGCAGGATTCATTTTTACAACTTGGGCTGTCTTAACTACCTGTCGTGTTACGGGGGAGTCTCCTCTTCTAATGTGGACTTGACGCATCGGGGATTCCTCATTAGGCTCGGTTGTATGCAGGCAGTCAGAGAGCCGGGGCAACACAAGCACACGCCCGCCATCATGTTTACAGGGATGCGGACAGAGAACCGCGGAGAAAAGGGGGTCCTGGATGCAGCGACTCTGAGGCAACAGAGGAGGCTGAAACAGGCGATCCAGTTCCTCCATAAGGACTCCGCTGATCTGCTTCCTTTGGATGGACTGAAGAAACTCGGGACTTCTAAGCAGGGGGTGAGCCTCATATCTAAGGCCATTATTATATAGACATTATATAGGTGATGGGGAGGAGGACCATTGCCTCTCTCTTTCTGTGTGTGTGTGTGTGTGTGTGTGTGTGTGTGTGTGTGTGTGTGTGTGTGTGTGTGTGTGTGTGTGTGAGAGAGAGAAATTTATCAATGATTTATACTCTAAAGTGAAAACCTGAATCTATATTGTTATCAGTCTATCCATTTTCCTAACCACTTCTAGCAGGGTGGCTGGAGCACATCTCAGCTGCCACCTGGTGAGAGGCAAGGTATACTCTGGAGAGACTGCCAGTCCATCACAGGGCTAAAGAGACAGACAGCTATTTAATTTGCTTCCACATTCACACCAAGGGC
This sequence comes from Astatotilapia calliptera, assembly GCF_964374335.1. NCBI lineage: Eukaryota > Metazoa > Chordata > Actinopteri > Cichliformes > Cichlidae > Astatotilapia > Astatotilapia calliptera. Next base: position 47,092,397 of record NC_137428.1, read on the forward strand.
CAATTTAGAATCACCAATGAGCCAAACATGGATGACTCTGGATTCTGTGAAGAAACCATAACACAAAAATATGTCAAAGTTAGGCGACAGAATACTTTCTAAATTGTATACATGAGCTTAAAGATGGTCTTTATATTATAGCATTTTTAGCTCAGACTGTAGATCTGATTTTAGGCTTCGACAATACTGAGGATATATATTCAGTAGGCGTGTTTGTGTTGTTTGTAATCTCTGTTGTAGCAACCACACAATATTCTCCAGAAGCGCCTACTGGAGGCAAAGCTGTGCAGAGGCAGGATAAACATGTGTGGAGTAACACCAAGCAATGGAGAGGTTCGTCTGAGCCACAGCCATGTAAATTCACAGGAGGATGAGGAGGATGACTTCATCCTCGTGCCCTGCAAGGTGGGTGGAAGTTGGGCTACTTAAAAATTCTTTTCAAGCACAAAATATCCGTGACTTGTTTGTCAAAAGGATTTTTTTCTTTCTTATTTCTCCTATCTTACATGCACCTCCCCTGTGTATACAGTGTTTAGGACAGGAAGTGAATTTGCTGATTGATACAGGTTGCAAGTTGAATCTGATGTCTTCTGTGACTGCGGAGAGATTTGGGTGAGATGTCTTCACTAATTTTTCATTTTCCTGACACCAGTTCATTTTTCAGTGTCTCCTAAGTATGTACTGCAAACATCTGCAGCATGTGAGGTGAGAACTGTTGAATTATTTTGTTTCCCTTTCAGTTTAAAAGAACTGGTCGAAGAGATCAAAATGGAGACCGATGGCTTCCCATTTCAGCGCAGGCTCTGCATCGATGGTCACATCAAGGAGCTCGACCTGACCGTCGGACAAATCAGGATAACTTGCTCATTTGCCATAGTGGGTAAGGAACACAACAATCGTTGCCTGAATGAAAATTATAAGAACACTTTTATATGAAGCGGTGTCATCATATTACTGTTCATCTATTACATCTATTTTCAGAAAGTAACAAGCATCTCATGTCCTTGGGCAGCAAGACTTTAAAGACACTCAAGGTAAATCTTCTGCTTTGCAACCACCATCCATCATCACCATCCATCATCACCATCCATCATCACCATCCATCATCACCATCCATCATCACCATCCATCATCACCATCCATCACCACCATACATCACCACCATCCATCCTGGAGGGGAAACAACACAGTGATGTAAACAGATACAAGATAAAAGCTAGATGATTAACTACACTAACTAAAATGGCTCTACTATAACCAACGCGGTTCTGTAATGTTTTGACATTTCTGTTTTTGCAGTGTGTAATCGATACAGAACAGCAGATCATGGTGATTGGGACAACTGTGAGGGAGCAGATTCATTTTGCCAAAAAGCAATTCAGTGAAGGGTAAGATGTTTTTCTCATCTTTTAGCTTTAAAAACATTTTTTTTCTTGTGCAAATTATATTTATACCTTTCAAAATAAGGTATCATGCAGTTTATCAAATTAATATCATGAGGTGCAATCAAACATTCAAAACCTTCACAAAACTCTCATTTTTAAATTAGGGTGTAATCCACTACTTATAGAAAGTTGTGCATTGCTGGGAGTTTTTCACGCATAAAGAACCAGTGCAAAAAAATATCCATACACTGCTTATTTCAAGCACCACATTTTGCTTTCTGGAGTAGTTTTGCATTTTCATTATTGTAGCAGTATATGGAAAACATAATAATGGTGACTTTCATTAATGTTAACCCTTGCTTACCTTTAATTATTAATTAAGTTGGCAAAGCCTAAGTCTAACCAAATCTGCCTCTTCTCCCCCCACTTTCGTCTCTGCAGCTCCACAGACTTCAGAGACCTGGGTTACTAATCTTCCTACCCACAAATAAACCCACACTGACCAAAAGCAATAGGAACATTTACTCCTACAACCAGATGCCTCATTGGAGAACTTCAGATTTCTACCTTCACACACTTTCAGTTTCTGTTTGCCGGTTTGCTTGCTGCGTTTAGAAGTCCTGATGCTCCACAATGACTTCACTGATCTTAACGTTGGCAGCCTTTAAGGCAGCCGTTCTCACTCTGCAGCTGCTCGCACCTGCAGGTTAACATGTAGCGTTCTTTTAGCCCAGAGTGTGTGAGTCTCGTATTAGCAGTCGCTACAGTAGTACGTGCTGTGCAGGTAGTTAACAGAAGCTGTAATCTCTAAGATTGTGATATAACTGTGATTTTTAGCTCTTTGTAATATCCAGCAAATTAGTATTATGCTGCCAGACATGGTATTCTGCAGCCGTGGAGAACAACTGTTAGTTTGTGTAGATTAGGAGCTCAGCACAATCTACTGAATACAGATTAGACGTTTCTCTACTATATTTGATAATGTTGTAAATGTATTTTCTAGTTGAATCATGTATTTGCATTGAGGTCACTGCCTTTTAATGTTTACAGGATTGTAGTGACACTTGTGATAGGTTTTATCACCCAACGGAGGCAAAAGTGTACCACTGAATAAACAAATGAACGGTGACATTTTAGTGCCTTTGCTCATTTTTTCACATGAGCTGTAGCACCATGAAAATCTTATCAGTGCCATTTTATCTGAGAGCCATTTATGAATGTGTGACCAGCTGAAGGTGACCTAATTCGAGTTGTTAATTAGAGGAAAAATCAAATAGAGTTAGGAGAAGAAAAGTCCTGACACATCTGCAGAGATTAGTGTCATTTTTCACAGCTGCTGTTTTTGTGTAGCTGTACCATAGCAACTGTAGCGTGACCCGGCCTGCCGACTGGCAGGTAAACAGGCCCTCCAGTGGTTATGAAGAGGGCCAGCTCAGGCTCGAACACCATGGAAACCGACATAAACAATGGGTTGAAGTTGTTGTCTGCAGCTGACTGTGATCGACACAAAAAATGTAGGTAATGTAATCTGTGTTTTAAATGTGTTATATTTCAATTGTAGTGACTCATGTTTGTAGCTGCTTTCTTTACTGAAAGAGGTTAATAACTGTGTTTGCTATTTTTGCGGACATAGAAAGAAATGTTTCAAGTTTCTCTCCGTATTTGAGTCAACTTGATGGAAGTAGATTTACTTAAGTCCTCTAACTTTACATTTGATTAGACTACATGCTTTTATTCCACTACATTTATCTGATAGTATGGTGAATTTGTAGATTTGGGGTGATATTACAAAGTACAATAAAATAAGAAACGATATATATAATATTAAAAATATATATATTAAAATGTGAAAAACTACTACCCAGCAAAATATAAAGTTAGTACATACAATATATACAATATATACAGTATATGTTCAGTATATATAGTCACACATGAAAGTAATTAAATGAGTCCCATCTTCACCTATTGCAACATTAAAGAGACGTACACATTAGTATATCAGTTATTCCAATATGATCCAGTAATATAGACAGTTCTAAAGTTGGCCTCTTTGCATTATGACTAATTGGAATAATTATTAAAAACATAACATTAAAAAAAAACTGTAATTTATCTATAAATCTGTCTAATTTATCTATACATTTAGAAAAGTGCTGATTATTTTTCATAAAAATTGATGCAGGTGCTCAGTTTAAAATTTGGTAAAGTGTGTTCTAAAACAAAAAAAAATCTAAATAAAGATTAAAAAATGTTCACAAGATATGTAGATATTTTCATTGTTATGTGTTTTGTGCTTTTTGATAATATGTTACATTTGGCCTAAATATAGTTCAAAGATTTTCAGGTGATTCCTCGCCCTTTCTCACTGTCTTTTCACTATTACAGTTTACAAAAAAGGCAAAAAATAAAAGAAAACTGTGTGATTCCTTCCCATTACCACAGTGTTACTATGACATCTGGACAGATGGTGACATGTGAGGCTGCACTGATACCACTGCTCCTGGGAAAGCAGGGATGCAACATCACGTTTGTCCTGGAAAGCTCTGAGAACATGAGAGCTGTTCTGGGGTCAGTGAAACACCTGCTGATCCAGACGTTGCTGAATAAAGCGTCTCACAGGGACTCTCTCTTTAACATCATGAGCTTTTCAAGCAAGGTGAGGGGGATCTGGTAATTTGGGGCTTTTAATAATTTCTTTGTATGCTCATTTCCAGGGTAGAATGGTTGTACAGCATACTATTAACTTAAAACAAGAATCAGGTGCACTAGTTTGAATTTCTTTTGGATTTTTGATCCAGTGAATTCACACACAGGGCTTTTGATCACAGCTGTGCATGAAGTCAGTCAAGTGCAAAATTGAGTAAACTCATATAGTATACTACCTCACCTTTATATGATTTGATTTTTAAATAACTAATCACTCTTATTCTTTCATTTTCTTCATTTTTTTAATCTCACCCTGAGCTTTTAGTACTTTGAGGACATTTTTTTAAGCTTGAGCAGAACCTCAGATTTACTGAGTCTTTCTTTCCCTTGAAGGTGACCTGCTGGTCCTGCCACATGTGCTCCTGTGCTCCTGACACAGTGTACACGGCTCTGTCCTGGATTCACTCCATCAGCTGCAGCTCAGGCGGAGATCTCTTGTCTGCTCTGAGTATTGCTCTCACCGACCCTGCCTGTCATGCCGTCCACCTTCTTTTCACAGGCTTTCCTGATCAACCAGAGGCCGTGCTGAGAGCTCTTCCTGCACTGGCAGTTGGGAGGCCTGTGAACGTTTTCTACCTGCAAGATATAGGAAATAAACTGGACAGAAACACAAGGGACTATCTGCAGTCTTTCACACAGACCACAAGGGGGAGCTGTTATCTGATTCCATTCGATTTGAATGGCACGCTGGAGAAGGTATAGACTGAGAATTGCTCGGTAGTTCTAAAAAATAGGCCCCACAGTGACTGTGAGTCTGAGTATGTGTGGTTCTATTACTGCTGTCAGGTGATTCCTCTGTACGTTGCTGAGAGCCAACCATCACTGCCAAGCTTCAATCCAGCCAAGTGGTGCTGTCCCTCCACCTCTGTCACAATACCACAGCTGCACCACATATCTTCACCCCTGCTCAGGTCTAGTTGCACAATTTTTAATCTTTTTAAACTTTGAACATTGTTTTAACAACAATTTAACACTATAGGAGCAGTCGGAGTAATCCCAATCTTCCGGTTACCTCCTGTATCCTGTCTGGTCAAACCCTAAGCAGCCCAGAATTCTTCCCAGGATGCAGAGTCCTGGCCAGGAGAGAGCGGGATGGCCTTTATTACATGGGCACTGTCATAAAACAAATACAGGTGACACATGACCATTGAATATTGTTTCTACTACAGCTAATATGGGCTAATTCAGTTATTTACTCCTGCAAAAGCACAATCGTTTTAAAAATGAAACTATACATTTACAGTATTTGCTGACTTTAAGTTTAAGGGTATTCAGCCACACCACTTTTAATGTATTAGCATCTGGATGAGTGCACAGGGGCACATCAGCTGCACTGAGCAGGGCTCTCATTGACTGACTGCTTTAATAAGCACTTTGCCCAAAAATTGTGCCCAGTGTTTTCCCAATTTTCCCATCTGTCCCAGCTGTCACAGCGTCAGTGGTGGAGTAGATCTAGGTAAGGTCGCCAATCTCTCACAAGGCTCTCCTTGTGCCATCCCATTTAAAAAGTGGTGGGAAAGCTCCTGGTCTTCAGAGGAAAAGCAGAATAAATATAGAGCATTTAATCTATTGTGACGCAGCTTCAGTACAATCCAACAAAAACTGATCATAAAAATATAACCTGATGAGCCGAAGTAAAAAAAAAAAAGTTTTAGTGTCAGAGTCACTGCTCTTATCCAAAAGTCAGACGCTAACGGACTAAAAACCAAATTTTAAAAAAGGGACGAGTAAATATTTGAAGACTGTCTTCCAATTTTAGGGCTGCAGTGGAATTTGGGTGGTTGACTTTGACCATGCAGAAAGCGCAACGTTTGAGATTGCCTCCTCCCAGCGCCAGCTCGTTTGTTCACTTGACATGGTCAATGACAGCAGAGGTTGCACATGCAGGTTGGCTCCTGGCGACGCTGTCCTGTCACCATGGGAACAAGATCTGAGAAGATACGGTCCAGGTCAAGTGGTGGCAGCCACAGAACATAGAGATGGTTATGGAGGTACGGCAGAAGTCGTATATTTTATATTATAACATCATCATATGACATCCAGTGGTGTGGATACAATCAAGGATATTTTTCTTTATAGTCAATAATTCTAATGAGACCGTTTTCAAACGGGAGACTTGTTTCCTAAGATAAATATTCATATGATAAATCATCAATGTCTGTTCATGATCACCATCTGTAATCCACTCAAAGGGCTCACCTTTCCTTCCTGTAGGTAACGGTGTTAGACGCCTCCGGGTGCTGATGTGGAATAGTTGTGTGTATGTGCTTCCTGAAAGTCTGCTTTTGCCCATTTCTGCTTCTCGTCATGCCAGAATAGTACGGGAGCTCCAAGCAGTCACTCACAATCAGTGCTGCAGCTGGCTTTGTGCCCCCCAGCTGTACTGCACCGACTGCTGCCATTCAGCATGTGCCTCTTGCTACTGTTCATCCTGTTTAGTTCCACCCAGCCTTGGAGCTAGCTTTGGAAAATCAGATGAACTTGATAAAACAGAGCAAGTCAAGCAGGTGGACCGCAGAGATGCAGATGTGAGGACGAGTGATCCCGAGTTGCCATCTTCCTCCTCCTCCTCATCTCTTTCCCATGATGAGACTAGAGCATCAACTTCTCCTTCACTGAAGATAAGAAGTAAACAACAGCGTCCTCCCTGGAGATACTGGAGAAGAACTGGACCAGAACCACAGCACAGGCAGCCAGGTGAGAATCAGACACACACTGAGTTAATAAGTTCTGAAGAAGTTCAAAAGAAAACTGGAAACAAAAAGAAACCTTGTGAAAAAATAGATCACAGGTAGATTCCACTGGAGATATCACATAAACAAATGGGTCCTACAGTGTTTAAGGTTAATGACACATTTACTGAGAACACTGGAGTGTTACTGTTAGAAGACAGGAGATATTGAAATTGAAGACATCATGACAAGACATCATGTTTAAAATCCCTTGTTTTGACATCATCTACTTAAGTAATAATAATAATAATGATAATGGATACTTTATTGATCCCCATGGGGAAATTACTTGTTTTTCTCTGCATTTGACCCATTCACTCAGTGAAGCAGTGGGCAGCCCACTAAGCAGGCGCCCGGGGAGCAGTGTGTAGGGACGGTACCTTGCTCAGGGGTACCTCAGGGTAGCCGTTAAGTGGATTCGAACCGCCGACCTTCCGATCATGGGGCGACCACTTTACCTACTGAGCTATCCCTGCCCCAAGTGAATGAAATTAAACATTTCAAAAGACACTGTACCTGACCTTATGTTACCTGGTTGAATTTTTGTTAGTAAACTCATAAATCAGTGTATTTCCATCTGCTAGTCTGTTCTTATCCAATCTTAAAAACATCCGATCCTCTTCGCCTTTTTTGGGTGTTTTACTGGAGACCCCAGTAAGTGCTGTGTAGAGTGGTCCTGAAATCCTTTCGATGATGTTTTTCATATTTTGACTAAATGTTATTCTCTGTTACCTTTATAGCAGATGCTGCTTGCTACACAGTGTGGGCACACATGAACACATGCATGTTATTTTTGATGTATTGTAAACAAATGCATTTCCAGTCCTTTTACCCTCACGTTTAATGGTCACAAATAAGTGCAAACTTGTCTCACAAAATGCCAATAAAGATGCAACATGCTGTTTTTGATGATAGCAGTATACAGTATGCGTTCTGATATGTGTGCAATATGCATGAGCTCAGATGGAATTTTTTTTTTGTGCAGGGAGTGCTGGTCCCCGGAGGACAACCCAACCTGTGAGTTTCAGCATCCCTGAACCACAAATTAGTGCCTCACCAAATCACAGCTCCCTGTTTCAGTCACTTCCTGGCACCAGAGGAAGAAGAGCAAACATTAGAGACATTTTGTCCACAACCAGCTTCAAACCTCAACCACCAGTGGGACTGCAGTCTCTCTGAGAACAATGCCAATATATTTACATATTGTCTCAGTGTAAACTCATGTACAGTGCATGTTGAAGAGCCAAACAAAAAACTGATTACAAAAATATTTTATTTCAATACAATGATGTGGTCTTAGTGCAGGTAAGAATGTGTTTAAGTGCATTACAGTAAAATAAAATGTAAACTCTTAATGCAAAAATCTATATACAAGAAGCAAGAAACAAAGAGCATGTGCAATGGTCAGTTGTTATTAAAGGGTGACAGGTTTGGTCAGCTGAGGGGTCAGAGGTCAAAGGTGAGGTTGACACTCTCCCCAGCTTTAACACTGACCAGCTGAGTCTGCTGCTGTGACTCTGCCACACTGGCAGTGATGGCATATGTTCCAGGTGAAAGCTCGATATAAAAATCCTCACTGGATCCAGACACGCGGTTCTGAAAGCAGCAAATAAAAAGATTTTAATGCAATGATTATTTTTTACATTTTAGATGAATTAAAGTCAAACTTTTGACAACATGTAAATAGTAAAACTCAGGCCCCCAAACTGAAATGCAAACTTCATCTATACAACTTCAAAGGAGATCCCTGAATTCTGCTGATACTGTCTATGCCACTGTAAAATGCTAACTTTCTGAAGCCTCCAACTCAATTTTTTGTTTCCCTTTTCCACTTTTTTGGCCAACAAATTACCTACTGTAAATTGCTTAAATATAAAGCCTTAAATGCTCTGGGTTTGTCAGCCTCTGAGCTTTTCCTATTCCAAATAATCAAAAACACAACGCAGAATTACTTGGTATTTGTCGCATTTCCTGGTTGGTAGCGCAGCTGATGTCTTTGCAGATGCTGGCTGTGTGTGAAACCTGGACATGTGGTTCTTTTCAATGTCACTGGGCTGCGTGCAACAACCAGACTTGTAAAATCTCTGCAACAAAGACAAAATCCATATTTTATTCTCCCAGGTCTGTAGCTGAAGTCCACATAGAGGTGCTTTGGGACATAGTCACTAACTTTGCAATGACTAGTGGTTTGTGCCATGAACTCAGCGATTTTTGCAAAGGCATCATCAAGCTCTGTGGGATTTCTCTGGAAAAGCAAGAGATGAAAAGAGACAAGCTGATAAAAAAAAACAAAAACAAACTTTGAACAAAGAATTAAAAGTATTTATATTTAGATTACATTATAAGGTTATATTATTATAAATATTAAAGGCGAAAGATAAAAGCACCTCGTCAGCTATATCTGTGTCTTCATCTGCCATAGTGGGGTTTTGGGATGCAGTGCTCGCCCAGTCCACACTCCGCCTGGAGGCTCGCTGCAGCACCTCCAAGCCCAGACTGGCAGAGCGCTGCAGGGAGGACTCCAGCCAGGCTTGGCTGTCCATGGACAGGTGGAGGGAAAAACTCAGGTGCCCTTCACCCAAGGAACGGGCACAAAGAACGCTTTAAGATCTCTTTACAGGACACAAATATTGAAAAGACAAGAATTTAATTGTAAATATACCAATATAATACAACAAAAGAATTTATCACTTACTGGGATTTTTTAAAACTAAGATGTCAAACTGCTCTGTGGATCCAGCATATCTAATAGGCATCTGATTTTTCTAATCTGATATTGAGAAAACCCTTTTTCAGCTGCTTCGTAAGAAACACAATATGTCAGAAAACAAGTTAACAGAGCTACATCAGTACAAAAATAAGACTGTGTTAACAAATCTTGGCCAGTTAACAAAGATCAATGTTTTTTTTTCCCCTCCGACAAGGTTTGAACCAACTATAATTCCTTAAATGCAGTGTGGGAAACAAGAACATATGGGACGGATATCCTAGAAACAGCGCATGCGTGCAAATTAAATCAGCTGGGCTGTCACTTCTTTCTGAAGCTACTTACTTTGAACTGTTAAACACAGACCCGTTTCCCTCGATGGAAGCTCAGGAACACTGAGACGTGAAACACTTCGAAGTGCACGCCTCACATTCTAGAGCATGACGTTGTCACATGTAGAGCACATTCTGCTTATTCCAGGAACCGTCAACAAACCTCGTGTCAGGAGACTTCGTCTACCTGCTCTGCACGTTTAACATGTACGCAGGTTACTGGATGCAAAGTTAGAGAAAACTGTGCTCCGCACACTTACACTCTGGCTTTGACGTTTCAGTCGCATTCACGTCACGCTTTTAGCTGCTTTCAAATGACACGGCAGGAAATCCTACATATTAAAGCCCGCCCCTTAGTGGTGGAGGAAGTATTCAAATCATGAACCAGGGTGAAATTTATGCGTTTACCTTACCTTGTTATCTTTTCTGTGCGGTTTTGTGGAAAACAAATAATGAATATTTTGATTGTGGATTAGTCTGCATTTCTGTTTCTATCAATCAGCTAGTTAATTCATATAACCTCAAATAAAAATAATAAAAAGGAGACGCAAATAAAAGTGCAGGACTGTCCCTAACTATCCTTAATCTGCAGTGAAAGTCATAATTGAACTTCTTAAGTTCATGTTGCCATGTCTAGCACACTGCCAGTGTTTCCAAGGAAAGCTCTTAAAATGGACAACTTTCATGACAAACAATTACTGAATTGTTTCAGCTTTGCTTGCACACAGATACAATTGAGAAAACTTTAATATTTACTGATAAAGTTTTATTTTTGACTGTTTTATTCTATACATGACTTGTTAGATACACCATTTCGGGCCTCCAGTCTACAAAACAAGCTGTTAAGTTATATCTGGTAGTTTGTGTTGGGTATCACCACGTCCCAATAAACAAAATTCTTTTAAAGGTAGCAGTTTAAAAGCAGCTGATTAAGCACTATATAAACAAGTTCCTCAGAAATTTGAATATACATATATTTTGCCTCTAATTAGAATGACGTGACAAAAAACATCAGAATTAACTTTCTGACCATTTCTTTAATTGTTCAATGTAGTGCTGACTTTCTGAAGCACATACGGCAACATTTGTATTTTTTTGGTGAGTTTATATTATTACCAAAAGCATAGCAATACCGTTTCATTGTAAGTCATTAGAAACGACTGACTTTTGCTATATTAAAAGAACCAAACAGGAAGTCTGTGCATTTTTGAATATTGTTCAGTCTGTAACTTGGACACTTGTCAAAAAGATTTTACAAGGACAAGACCAACAGTGCTGAGGATCCAGGTGATTTCCTCACATGAAAAAGTTTCCTCTGCTCCTCACACCTTTCAATCAAAATTAACAGCATCTCTTCAGTTTCCATGCTAATCAAATTGCAACTTAGGAGTGGGGCGAAAAAAATTACACACACACCAGTTTCCATTTATACAGTTTATTTCTGCAAAAACACACAGACAGGATCGTTATGCCATCAGCACGCAGGCTCCTCCCGCTGCCTTGATCTTCTCCTCGGCCTGTCGGCTGAAGAACTTGGCCTTGACGATCACAGGCTGCTTGGGCAGCTTGCCTTTGCCCAGGACTTTGTAATAACCCTGCAAAGTAAAGCACAGGTGGAGATCATTATTTTATCTGACAATACACTGTAATATTATCTAATAAGACTAACAGCTAAAACTACGACATGTAAGCCAACCTAAGATGAACTGATAACCACCACAAACAAAACCACACTAGTTAAGTAAAAAAAGTCTGTCGACCCAACAAAACAAACGTTAGACATTGGCTTGGCGAGGAAAAAGGATGCTGGTTCAACTCTAGCCAGAGACACAAATCCCCTTTGGGGTTGCATCAGGTAGAGCTATGCCCAGTATAACTTTCTGTAAGAAGGGAGTGTGCTAACGTGAGCACAATAAGCAAAATGCAGCCAAACAAACAAACAAAAGTCAAGTTTTAATAGACAAGAGTAACTTTTCTATTAAAATGAAATTATGTTTACAAAAAGAAATAATTTTCAATGACTGAAAACAGGAAAATTATCTGGTACAAATCCAGAATTTATAGCTCTTTAAAAATGTAAATGTCTGAGTATAATGTTGTGTAAAATGGAGGGAAAAAAAAGTCCTGAAAGCAGAAAAATTAAGGAAAACCAAGAAGTCTTAAATCTGTTTTATTAGCACCACGTACACTTTTGCACCAAATTCATCAGAAACCCATCCAAAACATTTAACTTTCCACTATGAGTGTTTCAACTGTTTAAAGGACACCTGTTCTTTAAAAAAAGAAAACGGTTTCTGATGTCTGATTCCAGCTGCTCAACAACAATCCAATTTCCTAAGGTGATACTCAATGCCGACAAGTCGACATGCCACCACCTACTCCAAGCTACAGTAGAGGAACAAGAACTCCCGTAAAGATTTGAAAGGTCCAATTATTATGACAAGAGAACATTTTTAATAATAGCAAGATTTAGCAATACTTACAGCGCGCACAGCATCGATGATGGGGGCGGGTCCATCGGGCTTCTTGCTGTAGTTGATCCTGGTCTGCTCGCTCACCAGTGTCCACAGCTTGTCCAGGTTGATGGTAGGGCAGTGGGAGGTATTCCTCTTCAGGTGGTAATGTCTCATGCCCACCTTACCAAAGTATCCTGGATGGCTGAGGACAAACACGAGGAAAGAAAATGAAATCGAATGTTTTCAAACTAGAGAAACAAACACTAATATTTTAAATATTAACGTTTAATTGAAGTTCACTTTTGACATTCAAATTTAGTGGAATAGTATAAACTACTGCCCCAATTCTAATGTGATGGGTGCATCAGCAAGGTGTTTTAGAGTGTTTGTAACTGCCCATGTGGATGACTGGACTATAGGGGAGGCCAGTCGGTGAGTAGGACCAGTCTTTAATCTAAGAGGACTCAAGCACACCAAGACAATGAAGTCTGTCAAGATGAGACTCTAGTCTCTATAGAAACATTAGATAAATGCATTTCTCTTCCTACAGCCTTTTTTTACAAGCAGGTAAAAACTAATCAGCACATCTCTTAACTGGACAGCAGAACTAACCCAGCATAAATGTGTTCCATAGATGAGCACAGTCCCCAAATTGGGAGAAGGTTCAATAAATTCTTTGTGTCCATAATACACAGTATCAGTGCACTGCTCTCCAGATCTTTCAATAATATATTGCATGGCAGTTTTCACCAAGTAGACTTGGGTTGAGTAAATAAGCTCCGTAGTGGGGATGGTCTACCATGTTTCTGATTTACTGGATGAAATTTTTACTCTTTCTTTGAAAATGCAGCTGTTTAGGTATTAACCTACAGAAAGACTGACCAAGCTGCTGTGGTGGCATCTCAATCAGCTACCTCAACTCTCTTCTGCCTGTGTGAGGTACACTCCAATTCCACTGCCCTACAGTGACAGTAGTCCTTGTTCTGCTGTAGCTCACCAAGGCTGCGGAGCAGAACAGGGACTATTGTCAGCAGCCACAACTCAGCTGATATAACTCGAGTCTGACTACAGGGTGAGGGACTTGCTGAATTTGCCGCCGATTAATTTTGTTATATATTACAGCAAGCTCTATAGTACACAATAATATATTGTTAAAATAAACTATTACTGTAAAGCCTCATCTAGGAAACACTACAGCTATATAGAATAGGGTGATACATCGAATATACTTGATGTATCACGTGTTTTCCACGAACGATGGTTAAAATGGTTTTAACATAAACATCAAGTGGAAATTGCCGCAATATAAAGCTGTCTGGGATAGCTCAGTAGGTAAAGTGGTCGCCCCATGATCGGAAGGTCGGCGGTTCGAATCCACTTAACGGCTACCCTGAGGTACCCCTGAGCAAGGTACCGTCCCTACACACTGCTCCCCGGGCGCCTGCTTAGTGGGCTGCCCACTGCTTCACTGAGTGAATGGGTCAAATGCAGAGAAAAACAAGTAATTTCCCCATGGGGATCAATAAAGTATCCATTATTATCATTATTATTGTCTGCATGCAATTCACTGTCAGTTTTTTTTTCTCCTACACGCTGCAAATGCATCATTAATCCCCCCTCCCAACCAGAAATTTTTTTTACCTGTGCTGAGCATGCGTGTTTACTACCCGATAAGGAAAAATATGGCGACAGCCGGAGTTACAGAGGAGCGAGCGAGTGAGACTGTTGTTTGGATTTCACAAGGAGGAGACAAAATACGGTAATTTGCAAGACATGCCATAAACCTACTGGCACAAAAAGTATCACGAATTTATTCCATCAGCTGAAAAGTCATCCACTGCAAAATGAAGCCTGTTTTAAACCCTGCATGTCAGCGTCTCCCACACAGCAAAGGAAACGTTAAATAAACCAGCTGTGATACCTGCGACGGTTGTAGGTTAGTTGTTTTTATAGCCACTATCTAAACGTTCATTCCTGTAATTTAAGGCCATCACATTTTTTGGTTCACAATTTTTATGTTATAAGAACAAAAGAGCATCTTTCTAATCTCAATTGTTTTAATTTGTCTCGTGAATTCTTGCCGATGTCCTTTTTTGTTGCTATGATCTCTTGTTTGTTAAACATCTAGTGTTGACCACAGAAAGACTTACTGTGACAGTATTGCCATTTGTCAAAAACCTCTGTGTGCAACAAATGGAACCCCCCCCCCCCCCAAACATTTCAATTCATTCATATATTATTGTCAAAAATATAAAACAGTTAATTTGAAAGAGTATAGCAGTGCAATTTTAAGCTCTATATGGCTGAAAATAGTTTTTTTTTGTGATACAGCCAAAAATGTGACATTAGATTTTCCTCATATTACTCAGCCTTACTGCTTTAGCCACAAAACCTGGCTTTATCTCTAAAGGAATCCAACACAACAACCAAAATCATATCAGGCAACACTTAGGGACATCATAATCTAACTTAAATATCTGAGGTAAAAGCATACTTCTGTGTATTTTTAGACATATTACCTTACAAAGACTTTTATGGCCAAATACAGGGAAGCCAGGTTTACTTGAGTTCTACTTTACAGTAGTCACACTGTACTCAAATTTCACTAATATCATTATGAGTGACTTACTATTTGTCGAAATTGATTCTGTGATGATGCATGCCACCAGCATTACCACGACCTCCAGGATGCTTCCTGTGCTTGCCTGTGGAGAGAGTCGGTAAACGTTTACTCCATCTCCATATCGTCCGGGGATGAAAAACAATCAATTAAAACTTGTGTCAAAAAGAGTATACTCACCAACGCGACCATGTCCGTGGCTGACATGTCCTCGGAGTTTCCTGGTCTTCGACTTCTTGGTAGGCTGTGAGCAAAGATTTTGCAGTTATTGTTAAAAAAAGGATGAGGTTTATTTGAAACATTAGCTCCCGTCTAGCAAAGCAACAGACTTAACAGTCCGGCAGGTCGACTGTGATGTTAGTCTGCTAAGAATCTGTAATAAAATGAGCATACATAGCATGTTTTCCCCACAGAAAAGCTAAAGTAAACCGCTGAGTTTGTCCCCGAGTACTTGCATGCTGCTTAGCAGGTAGGAGGCTAATGCTAGCTCAACCATCTTTATCGGAAGGTTTAACGCTTTATGCCAATGGTTGTTTCAGGGTTCCACCACCACCACCTTGCACATTTAACTCTCACTACCGTTGTCAAAAAAATTACAAATGTTTGTTTTCTGCGTGTGGGTAAAACTAGGTTCCCTGCTAGAGCCGAGGCCCAGGAGAAGCGACATATCACACAGTGAACCCATCAAAGTCCTCACAAAAATGAGTAAATAACGGTAATAACACCCAGCATTTATTCCTACAACATGAGTGTATTATAAGACACCATCTAAAGTGGATTATTTTATACAGGTTAGTAAGGATGGAAGTAGATTTAACCCAGTTTGGATGCACAGGGATAAAACGTAGAACCTACCATCTTGGAGGCTAGTTGAAAGAGGAACGGGATTCGGAACGAACGCGATTTTGTGCGAGATTTGCCCCCAACAATACAAAGTGCAATAATTCCATAGCGACATCTGGTGATTGAGGATCGAAACGACACAAGAGTCAACTGAAAATTCGCTTTCTTTTTTTAAGTCCAAGAAGACAATTGTGAATTTAACAAAAAAAGTGATACGATTAAAGTCTGACATTGATAGAATTAAACGGGTTCTACTTGTATTTTAGCAATTAAATTCTCATGTTACATCAAACAAATATATATTTGAAAACCCAAGCTAATGATAATAACTAATCACTATGCAAAAATAATACATGAATATCCTTCTGAGATCCAGAAGAAAAAACTATTTAGATATTTTCTTTAGATAATTTAAGTACAGTGACTGATAAACAAAAGTTGACTAATGTTTTGTTTGTTTACAGAATGATGTGATGTAATATAACAACATTGTTTCTGTTTCTGGTACAATGCCTTTTTATTTCATGAAAATTACAATTAGATGAATGGAAATCTAACATTTACAGAAATCATCCATTTCTACAATTTTGTGCAGCCATGGATGCCGCCACGTGCCACGGACCTCACGCCGCCATCACGCCGCCACCTGTCACGACCTCTGCATGAACCTGAACCCAAGTCAATTCAATTCAATTCAATTCAATTCAATTCAATTCAATTCAATTCAATTCAATTCAATTCAAGTCAATGTTATTTATATAGCACCAAATCACAACAAAAGTCACCTCAAGGCACTTCATAGGTACAGAGAAAAACCCAACAATCATATGACCCCTATGAGCAAGCACTTCACTGGGTCCCTGTCTGTTCATCACACTTGGGAAATCTAAGCCTGCTGGCTTCATGGACAGATAAAGTTGGGAGTAAACTGCGTAGAAGTGAAAATGGCTGCTATGCCTTCTAATGATTCTGCAGGCAGCATGTATAATGTAAACAGAATTAAGGAATCCTGTGGAACTCCATGACAGCTGTGTGAAGAGGACTCTCCATTTACATGAACAAATTGGAGTCTATTAGTTAGATATGATTCAAACCACTGCAGCACAGTACCTGTAATGCCTACATGCTCTGATTGCTCTAATAGAATATTTTGGTCAACAGTATCGAATGCTGCACTGAGGTCTAGCCGGATAACCACAGAGATGAGTCCACTGTCAGATGCCATAAAAAGATTATTTGTAACCTTCACTAAAGCTGTTTCTGTGCTGTGATGAGCTCTGAAACCTGACTGAAACTCTTCAAATAAGCCATTCATCTGCATTTGATCTGTTAGCTGTTTGACAACTACTCTTTCAAGGATTTTTGATATGAAAGTAAGGTTGGACATTGGCCTATAATTAGCTAAGACTGCTGAGTCAAGAGATGGCTTTTTAAGTAATGGTTTAACTGCTGCTAGCTTGAAGGCCTGTGCTACATAGGCATATAGGTTGATTATATTTAAGATTAAAGCATTAATAAATGGCAGAACTTCTTTGAGCAGTTTTGTAGGAATGAGGTCTAAAAGACACGTTGGTGGTTTGGAGGAAGTAATTACTGAAATTGACACAGAAGGATCTATTGGAGAAACAAACTCTAAATAAATATAAATGGCAAGTCGACATGCCACCACCTACTCCAAGCTACAGTAAAGTAGAGCAACAAGAACTCCCATAAAGATGTGATCTAGTCCTTTTAACTGAATGAAAGGTCCAATTATTATGACAAAAACTGCTAATTAGAGACGTTTTAATGAGAGAACATTTTTGATAATGGCAACATTTGGCAATACTTACAGCACGCACAACATTGATGGGGGCGGGTCCATCGGGCTTCTTGCTGTAGTTGATCCTGGTCTGCTTGCTCACCAGTGTCCACAGCTTGTCCAGGTTGATGGTAGGGCAGTGGGAGGTATTCCTCTTCAGGTGGTAATGTCTCATGCCCACCTTACCAAAGTATCCTGGATGGCTGAGGACAAACACGAGGAAAGAAAATGAAATCGAATGTTTTCAAACTAGAGAAACAAACACTAATATTTTAAATATTAACGTTTAATTGAAGTTCACTTTTGACATTCAAATTTAGTGGAATAGTATAAACTACTGCCCCAATTCTAATGTGATGGGTGCATCAGCAAGGTGTATTAGAGTGTTTGTAACTGCCCATGTGGATGACTGGACTATAGGGGAGGCCAGTCGGTGAGTAGGACCAGTCTTTAATCTAAGAGGACTTTTTCATAAGGAAACTTATGAGTTTTCTGATTTTATTGTATATTGCTTGTGATTTAGATTTGTTAGGTGTAGTTCCTTTTACATCTCCCCTCTCTGTGTCTCTCTGTTCCCTAACTCTCACTCTCTGCTCCTCGCTCTCGCCCTTTCTCTCCATCTTCAGTGTTTTTGCACTTGTCTTCGTAGCCTTGTCTCTGTTCCCTCCCTGTGTTCAGTGTATCTAGTCTGTTTCGTCTCAGTATTCGTTTCTCCTGGCCTTTTGTGTTTGGTCCATCTGTTTCCTGTTTTATTTTGGTAGTCTTTGCCCTGTGTGCACTGTGTTCTGTTTTGCTTTCGATGTCCTGTTAGTTTGTAATTAGTTCTAGCTGTGCTCCCACCTGTGGTCCAACCTCTCATTATCCTGTGTATGTGTTTTAGTCCTCAGTCTCCCTCTGCTCATTGTGGCTTCGTGTGGGTCCTTGTGTTCTGTGTTTCCCTTGTAACTTCCTGGCTGCTAATTGCTAGTTGTCTGTTTCTAGCTTATAGCTCCCAGGTTCTAGTTTCACAGTTTTTAATTTTTGGGTGGAGTTTCGTCTTTCAGGAAATAAAGCTGCCTCTTTTAGTTGATCTCTTTGTTTCTGAGCCCTGTGTTTGGCTCCTACCTCTGCCTGCTATACAGCCGAACCTTGACAGAAATAATTCTGGGTTTTCAGGTCATGTCGCTCACTAAAATGACCATACATGGTTGACAGAGGGCTGAGTGAGATAGTTGCTGAGATGGCAATCAGACATTAGGAAGGAAAATGCTCGGGACGTACCAGTTTTTGAGGAACCTGAGCAGGGCTAAAATAATGAGATCCAACGTCAATTATGGATAAAAAGTGCTTAAGAGGGGTCTCACCTTCAAGAGGGCTTTATTCTTTTCCTCTTATAAGAGATAACTTTGATGGACTGCCTAATCTTGAAGAATCTGTCTCGACTTCTTGAAGTGACTATAACTAGGAACTAGCAAATTTGGATGCTAGGTTATCTGACTCATGCCATAAACATCTCGACAGTTCATTAGGAGCCGCATAGATTCCACACATGGGGCTTGATGTAGTGGTCTCAGACACATGTCCTCCACAGAGGACAAAAGTGAAATGCCAGGTCTTACAAGACTATGATATTATAATAACTATTTCAACATATAATCATCATATATAACAGTACCCTGACACATTATGCAGAGAATATAAACCCTGAGTAAAAACACACACAGGCTTGGATCACGTGCACACAGTTAAAGATGACGTGTAGTCACACATGTCCACGTAGCTTTATTGGGTTTCTGTGGCGACGCAACCGCAAACAGACACAGTTAAAGGTGATTTACATAAAGTCAGTCTGTTATTCAAAGTTTGAGTGAAATGTCCAGCGTGTAACTTGTCATTGGCCAGAATAACAGGTTGCAAAATCAGCCTCTGAAGGAAGGTAAGACACACCTCTGCCATGCCACCAGCTTTTTGCAGCCCTAGAGATCAGCACCACTGAACAAGTAAGGACATTTTTGTCATTAATCCCTAATCTATCTTGTGTATATATATTTAATGTGTTTGAAGTTATACTTTTTGTCTCTATTTCAGAAACAAGGAAATAAAGGTTAATATAAGAGATAAATAATTCTGTAGAAGCGTGTCCCAAAGTTTTGTTCTGCTTTGAAGTATTTCAATTTGATGCCACTTTACTCACACGAAACCATGATAAAGATTTCATTTGGCTTAAAAGGGGAAATATGTATCATGTCAAAGAGTCCATCTCAAATGTATTTTTCTGGCCTTTGTAAAGAGCCTGGCCATCAGATTGAGGAAAATCTTTACTAAATTAAAAATGTTTTATTAAAATTATCTTAACTTCCACCAACAGGAACAGTAAAACAAGACAGTGAATCAGTTATTTGCAGTCTGATATATGAATTGATAAAAGACACAAACTCCAATGTTGGTGTTTCAAAATTTAAAAGGTTATTTTTTATAATCCCAGTTCCAGAAACATTTGGTTGTTTTGTAAAATGCAAATAAAACAGAATGCAATAGTTGTAATACCTTGAAAACCCATATTTTGTTCACAACAATCAGATTGTAGACAACGCGTTAAATCTTTAAAATGAGAAAGTGCACCAATTTTAGACAAATATTAACTTTTCATTTCATTAATGTAACTTTGTTGAGATGTGTTTCTGCCTTCAAATTCAAAATCATCTTATTATAAATGATAGTTTTTCTCAATTTAATCATTTGATAGCTTTTCTGTGTAAATGAAATATGAGATTTGCGAATTGTGCAAAACTGTAAATAAAAGCAGAATGGAACAGTGTCCAAACGTTTTTAGACTTTGGTTTGTACGTTAAAGAGGAATTCCATCATTTTTACAAAACAAAGCTGTTTTGTAAACAAAATCTTTTTATGTCATTAATAAAGTTTGAAAATAAAGCATAGGGGTTGTTTTGTGGCCAACCACTGATAGAGCTACAGATTTATTAGCAACCACACACACTGTCACATTGTTTTTGGCTTTACAATATACAAATATTTTCATAGCTGATTTACATGCAGAGCTTTTATTTTTACACCCTCAATATATCTTTTACCTACTGGACAAAAAGGCATCACATGATTACTGGGAAACGCATTAAATATTAAATACCTGTTTGCTGTTTCTATTTGTGAGCTGTGCTGAAATATCAGGGGGCTGAGGCTGAATCTTCACTCCACCAATCAAATCATTTGAGTTCCCCTTGACACTGGACACATGGAACATTTCTATTCCTCTTCTGCTCAGCTCACATCCACCTGAGGACACATTCACCTGACTTTCTGAAGCAGACATCTTGTTTTTTCATCACTTGGCTTCAAACTGAGGTAATGTTTGATCATAATTCACCTAATACCTGATTCCTTCTGTACGTTAATGTGATGTAACTTTTTGTTATGCTCATAACGTCTCTTTTTGTGTTGTAAAAGTTACTCTTTGTGCAAATGAGCAGTTATATTAGTGTTACATTGCTGATTCTTAATCTACCTCTTTTATGGTTTTGTACTTTTCCCCCCCCGGTCAAACACTGAGCACACAGAAGATTTTAAACCATCGGCTTCTTCTCTGTTTTCTCTTCTGTTTTTTCACCCCAAGAGGCCCAGTCTCCTGGAGATGGCAGACTTGCCTCGCAGACGCTATGGCAACTTCCCACAAAGGCGAGCCACCATGTTACCATGGGTAGCCAAGTGTAGGGTAAGGCTGGCACTGGAGGCCATGCCATCTGAGACTGGTCCAAATCTGGCAACCACAGCAGAGGAACCAACCCCCCGGGCAGAACATGTGAATATAGATGTAAACAATGTTTTAAAGAAGGAGGGATTCATCACTACAACTAGTAGTAAATGAGAGATGAGTAAATGGGATTTTAGAAAGATGAAAATAATGCAAAGTCTCTTTTTTTGAATTTTTAAACAAAATAGGTCAGCATGACTGGATTCTGTGAGGTGGAAAAGGAGCCAAACCAGTCTTATGAGAGAAAAACAAAAGCAACATCTCCGTCATCTGAAAAATGGGAAAGGCCTCCAGACAAAAGTGTTAAAGCTTTATTGAGAAGATTAAGGTAAAAAAGGGGAGTATGCTGCGGTAAAGCCATGTTGATTTTAAAGGATGACAACAGAGCAATGGATGAACCTAAAGTCCTCTTTATCCAAACCAATCTATGCTTTGGTACGTTACAGACTGGGCAGCCAGTTTATAGACACTTTTATTGCCAGATCAGATGGTGACAGATATCCACGGTCCACAGTGTAGTAGAATACATTCATTTGGACTTGAGTGCTATTTATAGTTTCTGTAGCTGCATGATCATAAAGCCCAGCAAAAGTCAGGGTGACATAGGTTTGGGGTCGTTGTCATGCCTGTTCCTAAATTGTTTCTGTTGTGTATTGCCCTTTTTTGGGGAGGCACTGGGGAATGTTGTTGCCTCAAAGTGGTTTTCTTGATCTGCAGCAATGTTTAGGCAGGATTGTTTTTGTTTGTTCTTTCCATGGGTTTAAAATGGAAAATGTTCTTATGAATTTTACACTCTTAATGCTAACCTTTGATAATCACTTTTAAAAGCTTGCCCTATCAATGAACTTCTCCAAAGTCTTGGAAAATGCTGAACTATTTCTTTATCAGTGTTGTTTTTTCCATTTTTGGGTGAATCCGGTTAAGAAATTTAGCCTCACTGAGACTTTATGCTGAAAATAATCTTGGTAATGGAATTGAAGACACTGCCATAAGACACCTTCAATTTCACAGGATTCACCCAGAGGCCCAGAGGATTCTGGGTAATTCCTGCATACCTGTAGTGAGCCTGGAGCGTCTGAACTTCCAGTCTGTGTCTTTATCATCACTGCAGCCTGTGGTGTCTTTGCAACGTCTGCCTTGCCAAAAACAAGCTGAGCTCTGTGACAATGTGTCATTAAATATTTCTGAACAGGTACAGAGCTGAAGGTCTAAACACTTTCATGTACAACAAAGATAAGTTCTTTTTTTTAACCTCTGTGTCTTGATCTCTGCTAACAGAATGGATTCAGTCAAACTGAGGAAGATATACTGGAGCTAACTGAAGGATCATTCCAGCCTAAACCAGTAGAGCCATGTGATCTCAGTCCAACATCCTGGACTGAACCATATTGTCCTGACAGCTCCCTTTCTGGAGAGCCAGAGCAGGACTCAGGCTTTGACTGTGACTCTAATCCAGATCAGCCTTACATCCTGTTTGATTGTGGATCTGATGATGGGAAAGCTGAATCTGAAGCATTTTATCTGGATCCAGATCCAGAGCAGACTCTGGTTATTGAACTGGATCCAGGAGAAGAAGAAGCAGATCAGGACCAATGCCTGCCCCCGGAGGATGAAGTTGAAAGTACATGTGTGGTTGATATAATCCAAGTGGACGATGGTGAAGATCAAAGAAGTGAAATTAGATGCTTGGGAGAACAGGCCGACTCATCCACCCAGCAGCCTGGAGCTGAGGCTGGGACTGAGGAGAGTGAAGATTTCTGCGCTGTTTGTCTGAACGGAGGAGAGCTGCTCTGCTGTGACCGCTGCCCCAAAGTTTATCACATAGGCTGTCATATACCTCCTCTCAGCAGCTTCCCGCTGTAAGTGCTGTGTGAACATACAAATCTGGATATATGACATATGGGTTTAATGTGTTTTTTCATGGACTGTGGTCCTGTGTATTCCACAGAGGTGACTGGGTGTGTACTCTGTGTAGAAGTGAGCAGGAGCCCGTGGAGGCCTACGACTGTGAGATCATGGACTCCTGCGAGGGAGTCAAGGCACCTTATACACTATCCAACCTGGACCAGAGGGTAAGGCTGGTTTAATTCCTAAATTAAAGCTATAATGCTTATTTTCATTCTGTTGCTGTGAAGATGGCCTTAAATGTTGATCCTTTCTTACAGGAGATTGTTTGGTTCAGACAAATCTGGAAACAATTCACTTAGTTTTGGTGAGAGAGCTGTCTGGGGAAGAGTGTGAAGACGCCAGGTCACACACACTTACTGTGAAATTAAAGGACTATTAACTATTAAAGGGCTACTCTCCAACTGAAATTGATCCACCGGTGTGGCAAGAATCCACACAATTTTAAGTTGTGTAGACTCATTTATGACTCTCTCTCTATATATATACATTTGTTAAGGTTTAAGCTTTGATTTTATTGCAGTTTTTGAGTCCAGTTTGGGGTCAACATTGATTAACAGACTTACAACAGTAATATTTATTGGTGCAGAAGCTTTCTATTAGACAATTAATGGCCAGAGTGATGATGAAAACAGCTTGGTTTATTGCCCCCTCTGCCCAGACTGCTCCCTCACCAAAATTAAGTGGATTGCATCCAGATTTTTCTGAAGCAAACAATCTCCTGTGCAAAGTGCTTTGAGTGCTTTATTAGAGTAGAAAATTTGCTGTATAAGAACCATTTACCATTTATTGAAAACCATAATTAATAACACTTTATAATATCTGTAATAATTAAAGAAAACAGTATAGTATTAATAAAGTATTCCTGTGTGAAATATATTTGGGCCATAAATGACTAAAATACCGTGTCACGTGAGGGTTATCAATGTTTATTACACAAACCAGATCAGCCTGCGTTTTCACACTCGCCTCTATCCTGTGTAATAAATCCGTGTTGTGCTCCACTGTAAAGAAGCTTGAACTGATTTTGCTCTTTTGTCTGCAGAGATGTGAGAAGTTGACTCTGCTGTTATACTGTCAAATCCTCAGCGCTCCTTTCCATGAACCTGTCAGCCCTCTGGTCAGTCCAACAACAACAAATCACCTCAGCAGTAATGTAACATACATGAGCACCAAACAGTTTAAATATACAGTGCATATTTATATATACAGCAATAACTACAAGACATCGCTGTTAGCGAAATTGTTACAACCTAACTGAGGATGTAAAATGTTCCACCTCTGTGATCTTACATCAAATCTATGCTCTCGTGTGCCAGGCTCGAAACTACTACCAGATCATCAAAAGGCCCATCGACCTGTCAGTGATCCGCAGGAAACTGGACAAGAGCAACACTCTCCACTACTTCACTGCTGAGCAGTTTGTTGATGACGTCTTGTTGATGTTCAAGAACTGCGCTACTTTCAATTACGTAAGGAATATGAGCGGATTTCCCACTTTGACCTAATTTCTGGTATAATTGAGTTATTCCTGCACTGCAGTCTGTGGAGATAAGTTCCACGTGTATCAGCAAGCTGGGCCTCTTTCTTCACATGGGGCCTGCCAGTCAAGGTTGTGTTCATCTGCAAATCAAGTATCAATCAAATCTCTGGATTTACTACTTATATCTACCAGGAATGAAGATGTTTACAGCCAAGGCAGTTATTATAATGTATATTGGAGGAAATCTGTAGTCTTTGATTTTCTTTCTCCTCAGTGCTGAGTACATGGTTATGGCATAGTAGACAATATGCCATGGGAACGTGGATATTTGTGTAAACTGTATGGTAATCAAGTAAGTGCTGAGGTATTTTAAAATAAGTTTTACCAAAATAGAAATCTGATTTTGAATCTGGAAGGATCACCTTGCACCTGCTTGGTCTCAAATATTTATGACTTTATTCTGGTAAGCTAATTCATCATAGGTCACTGTGGGTTGTTTTTTCTCTCCTTGTGCTGTGCAGCCAGACTCAGAGGTGGCTCAGGCTGGTCGAAACCTGGAGATGTTTTTCTTGAGCAAACTGAAGGAGATTATTCCAGACCGGACATTCCCATCAGCCAACCAGGGCACAACAGACAGAGCTCGCCTTCAGTGGCTCCACAGGAAGAACAAGGAAAACTCCAGAAAGAAGAGAAATGTTTTTAGCGGGAAAAAATATTGCCTATAACTTGCAATTTATTAATTTCCTTACACCTCTCAAACATGTTGAAATTTAAGTCTTTAAAAACTGTGACAATAACATTAATAACTTGTGTTTTTTATATTAAAAATACATGTCGTGGAACTGAAAACTTGTCACATTTTTCAGGGATGTTCATGGAATGAAACAGAGACAGATGCTATTTACAGTTTTTAAATGAAATCAGTCAAATCAGATCAGTTGCATGATTTATCATTTTCATATTAAAGTGCTCATATTAAATAATAATATCAGCTTATGTAAAAGTTATCCTGATCGCTTCCTTAAATACTCAGTTTCAGGCTGTTTGTTTTACTATTGGCTCGGTATAATGTTGATAAAAGGGAATATCCTTAATATAATCTCAGGTACACATCTCTGACATCTCTGATTGGCTGACCTCTGTTTATGAGTGGTAGCCAACCAGAAGAACATTAGCTTGATAGAAGAACCAAGCTAAATGGCTTATTTGAGGAGCTGCTCATAGGCCCAGCATTACTCTCGTAAAGACTAAAAATACAAATTGAGTTGTAAATGAGCACAATAGGTCTACTTTAACTCTGTTATTGTTAAATCACTGCTCAACACTGATTTTAGGTGATGCAAGTATACTTTATACAGTAGACAAGGCTTTCCACCTTTTCATAAAAACTACTTCATAATGGTGCATTGGCACATGTGGCATACATCCCAGCAATGTGGGTTTGATGACAAATAAATATCATTAAAATGGTTTTGGTTGATTGTTGGTTATTGTGCTTCTGCAGTTATCACAAACTTTCCCCAGCAGGGGGAGCCCGTGTAAGACTTAACACTGGAAGGACATCTGTTTTGAATGTACCCTCAGTGCAAATTATGCTATTGACAGTGAGTCCATTATAGCACAAGAGGCTTTTGTGTCCCACTCCCCATTTATACCATCTTATCTATCAACTTTCATCTTTATCTATCCACTTTCTTTCTTAATACCTACAGTTGCTCTGCCTTCGTCTTATTGTGTGGTTAGACTTCACATAAAAATAAATCCTCATCCATGACAGCATTCAGTTTCATAATTTATGACAAGTAAAAGAAAAAAAAAAGATGTAAAGCCCGAAAAGGCAGCAAGTGATGTATTAAATCAATAAAATTCTGCCTCAAAACTAAAAACAGTTAATATAAAATGGAGAAAAAGTAAAACTAATGTCTGGATTTTTACCAGTGTGTTCAACCAGAGAATTGCAACTTTGGAAATATTTATCTAAATTATAATCTAAAGCTTGATTATATTACCAGCTGACAGTAAAAGTAACAAATAAAGAATAAAAATAAAGAAATCAAGAAATGAGATTGGAGCTGCAATGAAGAAAAAGCCCAAACAAAAACAACAGAGTTTCAATAATTAAGTTACTTTATT
This sequence comes from Astatotilapia calliptera, assembly GCF_964374335.1. Taxonomy (NCBI): domain Eukaryota; kingdom Metazoa; phylum Chordata; class Actinopteri; order Cichliformes; family Cichlidae; genus Astatotilapia; species Astatotilapia calliptera. The sequence goes on from NC_137428.1 coordinate 47,119,251, forward strand.
ATGTTTCTTAAAAAATTACAATAACAGCACAAAAATGGTTAACAGCAGCTAGCCAGGCAAGCGAGTGTCCAGGGCCGCTAATTGCCTTAAACTAGCAGCAGAGATAAACCAGTCTGTGTGTGTGTGTGAAGGAGGAGGGGGGTGTTGTATCTGGGGTCCACTCTCCTACAGTCTGATTTGCCACCTTAATTGCTGCAACCGTACTCACCACCATCAAGCAGAGGGCAGCATAACACAGGGTCACCACGGGGTGAACCTCCACTGGTCCACAAACACCAGTAACCAAAACAAAAAAGGGAGTTACTAAACATACTTTGGATAGTGAGTGTACAATAAATCAACTTCCCCACAAAAATACAACCCGAAAGTCAAGGGGGGATTGAGCAATGGGCTTCAGGTGTCTTTATTCAAGCGCCGATTGAGAAATTAGAGGAGGAGCCAGGGTTTATCTAAGCGGGGCACGTTTCAGTCTACAATTTCCCCTCAACACTAGCAAAATGAACACTGATTAGGTGATATCAAAACTTATTTTAATACTATAACTTATTTTTCGCAGTAATCATTTTGATTTAACCTACTTGACACTAACTGGTAAAAAATCATGCTGTCTGGACAGTCTGCACACAACAAGCTGCCAAGTGTTTCAGAAATATGAGACAGTGGCTCGAGCTCCTTAAATGACATCATGCAGAGCCAAGCCAGTAAAACCCAGTGAAGGCTGGAGGAAAGTGCTTCAAAAACAACCACGCTATCTGCTGTACTATCTGCCAGCAAGAGTTACTTTTGCAGCATAAGTTATGCATAGTATGTGCATTTTACTTTGAAACAGCTGTGGTTGTGTCAGAGTACAAAACAATACTTCAGTTTATTACAAAACCTATTGCATTGCATTATTGTAGTGCTTCAACCTGTTTATCTGGTTATTATCCACAAGCATAATTACAAATATACTGTCATTTTTTTCCACAACCTGGAAATCTAACAATTATTCTTGCTAATTAACTGATAGATAATAAATATTAATTAGCAAATTGTTTAATAAACATCAATTTATCCATTGCTGTACTTCTCTGTGTGAAGGGAGACTTACCATAAAAACGGAATAAAAAAGTAACAATAACATGAGGCATGTAGTTAAAATGAAGTTGTTGTAACATATGCAACAAAGAGAAATTCAGTATTTGTATAACTGTATAATTGTTAAAACCAAAATTGTAACATTGACATGTTGAATTATTTTGCAACAGATGTTTGCTTGACAATAAACAATCAGATGTCAGATATACTAAGACTAAGATTACTAGCCCTATCAGCAACTAGTCCTGGGTCAGATTAGCGACCTGTCCAGGGTGTACCCTGGTAGATGGGATCGGTTCCAGCCTGCCGGCAACCCAGATAAGGATAAGCAGAAGAGAATAGATGGATGGATAAATGGATGGATGGACAAGCAGCATAAATAAAAGAAGCTACAATGAGACTAATTTCAAAATTCATTCATGCCAGTACTTCCCCCTAGTCATCCTGAATTATGATGTCACGGCAATTTATTCTCAGTTCCTTGCTAATTCTTTCCCAAACCCTTACTCCCTTGACAGAATACACTGTTTTACAGCAGTCTTCACTAATTCTTTTTGACCATATATATTTTTTCTTAAACGATACAGACAGTCTTTGGATACTTCCTGGTGATTTTTACATTAAAATCATGCTGTGGATCCGTCTGCCAAACCTGACAGCCTGTGTTTCTCCTGGACTCTGCTGCCCTGCTTGGTGGCTGGCTCGCTCTGTGTTGTTGTCATTTTCTGATTGTGGTTTTCAATTTTTCAGCTCTTAAACGTGTAATGTTTCAGGACATTTTGTTCTTGCTGTTCTTCCTTCCTGCAGCTCATTGTAATTTGCCAAACATAAGAGAGCATCAAGCTCATGCTTTTATAGTCTATTGTCAAAATGCTCTTATGTATAATCAGTGATGAAAGCAGCTCTGTGAATGCTGCATGAGTGCCTGCACTCTATAAACCCAATGAAAGGTTTTCAAATGGACAAAATCTGTTGCAACCACTGATAAAACCCACTGTGGTCCCATTATAAACAATATCTTTGATCTGTGTGCACATCTAAAATTTGTCAGCCACTGAAAGAAAGCATACAGAAAGGGATGAGAGCGAGCTTTTCAGGGTCGCCATCGCTGTGGCTAATTTAAGGTAAAATAGCATAAACTGACCTTGGGATGTCCTTAACAGGAGGTTTAATGACTTTGGAAATCTCCTTTGTTCAGTTCATTAAACCTTAGTCACGTGTCGCCTTCTTGTTTTCTTTCTTTCGTCAGTTCTTCTTTCTCCTTCTTTTTTCCCGTGTCCAGATGTTTCATTTAATAACATCAAAGCCCCCCTCACTCTGTCTGTCTGAAGCTGGGTGAATCACCAACGTATAAAAAGGAGGAAAATGCTGACATACCTCCAGCTGCAATGGAGAATATCGTCTCTGAGATAAGACCTAAATCTAATGTTTAGATCAAACTCAACAGCAGCCATTAGCCCTGATTGTACCTCTGATAGTTTTGATTCATCATAAGAGCATTGTCACTTTAGAACAGTTAAAGATGTATCGTTCCTCCAAAAAGCTGCTGCATGATTTGCTCTTGCTTTTTGTGTTATTTAGGGTGGTTTAGACTCCCTTCCTCACTCACATTCCTGGTTAGCTACTGCATGAAAATACTGAATTATTGTGTCTGGGAGTGGAGTAAGTGCATGCTGTTGACTTTGGATGCTACTGAGAGCATAGCTGATTTGGTTTATTACACCCTCTTGGAAAGGATGTACCACCTTTTATGAAGATAATGCTGTAGTGGTCATCAAGCTGGCTGTGTAAAGCCAAAATTTACCTAATTTTTTTATGTTGTCCAGAACAAAGGAGATCCTGCTGCTCATCATCTCTGACATTTTTTGGGGCTCAGCATAGATATTTTAATGCTTTAAATTAAAAAAAAAAAAAAAAAAAAAAAAGCTCACAGACCAGTAACACACCATTAAAGGATTGCCCATCTCACTTCATAATTCAATCCTCATGATGGAAACATTATGAGGATTTTTTCTTATGACTAAATTTGGGAACTAAAATTTGGGGGTAAAAGAAAAGGAAAAAGAAGCGGGCCAGTACAGAAACATCATATGAAGTCAGTGGGTTGGTTAACCGCTGCCTGTGCACTTCATCTATCCAGTCTGAGCCTGACGTTCAGTGCAGTAACATATTCAAGATGTTTATGAGAGTTTGTCTGACTGGATAACTAAAACTAGACCAACAGACATTTGGCATGTCTGGATTTATGGGTATTGTTTTAAACACCAAAGTCACTCTGGTTTCTTGAAACAATCACTAAGTGAAACCTCTAAGTGAAAGATTGATAGTTGCCATCTCAGCCCATTGATGGTGTTCCTGTTGAAATGAGAACCACGTTTTCCACAAGCAAAGTCAAAGGATTTCGCTGTTTCTCCCCCGAAAGGGATGAATCAGCAGTAATTTTATTTAGTTTTTTCTCCAGTGTCATCAGTTCTTCCACCATCTGCAGCTGCGTGAAGCTTTTGCACATTTTGACGAAATGGTTTAGTAGATCTGGACAATCATGTATTCATCTGATTTAAAGTTAAAGTATGTGTTGATTGTTAAATGTTGCTTATTTATAATGTGTGGTAGGACTGGCTGGAGGTCAGTATACTGTTTCACAATTGTCCATTAATGTCTCTGCCTCTTAGCTAATTTTTCCTTTATTATGCTTCAATATTTCACACATATTTGGTTAACCTAATACTAAACGAATTAAATAAATTAAACAGACTAACTAAACATTTTAGTTTAATATTTTAATTCTGGACATATTACTAAGTTACTGAGTAAAGCTAAGCAAGCTAACAACAAAATTTTGAGCCTTGGATATAGAATTAAATGTAGCCTAATAATAAATAAAACACACCGGCTTGTAGCTTCACACAATCCAGTTTTTACAAATAGTAAGCGTAAAAGCTCGAGGGGACCCAAGACGACCCTTTACACGACTAGGGTTGCCAACCGTCCCTTAAAAAACGGAATCGTCCCGTATTTAGAAACAAAAGCACACGTCCCGTGTTGAGCTAATAAGGGACGCACTTTGTCCCGTAATACAGTGAGAATCAAAAGTAGTCTATAAATGTTAATGGAATTAACGCTTTGTTTGAAAGCATAACTCCCAGCCCCTCTCCTGCTTTGTGACCAATGAGCTGACAGCACACTTATGACAATTCAGATTACCGCTCATCTCATTGGTCGATGAAAGGTCGCTTGCGGAGAAAATACCGGAAGACAACAGATGACCACAACAAGAAGCATGGCCAACAGGGAAACAAACGCCGACACTGCGGTGCAAGTCTCGGACGACAGTACACCTAAAGCTGGACATACACTGTGTGATTTTTTCAGTCGCGTTATTCAGCTCCTGCTCAAACTGCACGATTGACTCGCAGGGGTTAGAAGTTGGTAGGTCACGATGCAGGTCTCACACTATACCACCCGATGCTCTGATGCGACCCGAGTGCTCACACTGTGCCTCCATAACATGAAGGTTATAACAGAAAATCTGTCGCTCTGTCTTTCACTCACACAGACACACAAACCACCACCATCAACTTTGCTAAATTGCTAATGAAAAACACTGATCAGGCAGCTGTGATTGAGCAGCAATGTAAATCCAACTATTTTCACGGTTGTTGTGGTCGTGATAATTTTGTGATGCCACATCGAAAAGGCTCGGATGAGCTTTCCAAAGTTCTACAAGTTGTGCCTCCATCGCTTGTGTCCAGATCACACGCTGCACAGCCGTGCTGCGCCGTCTTTTTCACCGACGTTTACGTGTTTGCGCGTGAGCAGTGTGAGCGGCTCACGAGCGATTGATGATCGGGAGCTGCTCGAGGTGTTAATCGCTTCTCGTTACCCCACGTATACTACACGATGCACGATGAAGGCCAAAATTGGGCCGATCACCAAATCGGTCGCACGACTCAAAAATCGTCTCAAAATGGGCCAGAAGCCCAGCATTAGAGCAGCAATGTTTGTTCGCTCAGAGAAAGAAAAAAAGGCTGCAAAAGCACAGGGAGGAATGGGAAAAGGAAAACACCTGGCTGGAAAAGGTCACCATAACACCTATAAAGCGCACTGCACTGTGTGCCGGCGCACTTTTTCCATAGGCATGCTTCTAATGGTGGGCACATGAAGAACATGAGGGGCATGAAAGCTCAGGGAACCCTTAACCAATTTCTTGTCCACCAGGCCACGGCAGAAGCAGATATGGTATGTAAACACTGGTTTGTTTTTTAAACCCTCTGGTTAAGGTTAATATGGGCATGTGCAGTGAATATCAGCGCTATGTGGCCAGAAGTGTGATAATATAATTTATTTTGTGTAATAAACAACTGCAAGGATAGATGATTACAACAAATAGATGACTAATACATAAAAGTAATACATAGATGAATAATGATGATGAGTTATGATGCGTAATCATGGGAACAAGTGGGTTTACAAACAGGAGCAGCTGATTAGCATTAGAAAAGCTGAAATAATACCTCAACTGAAGCCAATTGTACTAAATGCACTAAATGTGCACAGTTACAAGAATATTTTTCGTTCTATTGCTTTCTATTAATTTATATAATTTTAAGTTAAGCAGGACAGAGTTCTTTTAAAGAAAGATTTACTTTTATTCTCAAAAGTTAAGCATGACAGGCTTCTGTTTAAGAAAGAGACCTGTTTTACTGTGTTAATGTTGTCATTTTGAGCTAAAAATGAATGGCTAAATGATCATTTGTTTCCCATATGGTCATATCACAAAGAATATGCATCTGCTTAAATCAAATTCAAGTCAAATGGTTAAAAAATAATTTCACACACACAAAAAAGAGCTACCACACTGGGAAGGGTGAAGACAACTAGGTTGCCCGGCCCTGGCCACGAGGTGTCCCTTATTTATTTTTCAGGGAGTTGGCAACCCTATACACGACCCTATGAGTGAAACTGTTAAGGTTCGTTAAAATTAAGACAGCAAGCTGTATTTTAAAGTTTGGTGTATGGGTAACACCTTTTAACAAATGGCCGATCCATAAAGAGTCACAGAAATATAAATGGAAAAACAAATGTAAAAGATACAAAGTTAAATATGGATTGCTGTGGAGTCAAACTGCTCCCGTAGAAACTGAGAAGGCTGTTTCACCTGCCATGAATGTCATTGACTGGTAGCCAAGTTGCTGTTAGCCATGATGCGATAATTAGCAGCATAGCTAAATTGAGCTAATTAACTACCTATTTGCAATTTTCCCCCGCTTATCTATATCAGATTAGTCTACTTAAATTATCCCAAGACACTAAATAACTCTACATATACAGAGAGAGTTTAAAAAAACTATGCTACATGAAAATAAACCTAGCTAAACTGCTAGCTACAGATATGAAGCTAATACCATAATGCGGCTGCAACGAACATTTTAAATTCATGTTCTGGTCTAGTATTTTCATTTTTTTTAAAATACATGTAAACACTTTGAACTTTATTTTGTTAAGATGAAATTTTCTAAGCATTTAAAGAAAGAATGAATGAAACATGCTGATCGGTATTCTCTTCGTCCGCATGGCTACTTGTTGCTTTCTGTTCCATTTGCCCGAACTGAACTTGGTAAAAGAGCTTTTGTCCATTTAGCACCCTTGGCCTGGAACAAACTGCAGAAGGAATGGAAAATGACTGAATTCATTTCATTAAGTGCTTTTAAATCTAAACTACAAATCCTTGAGGCCAAGTCCATAACATGTAACTGTTTCAATTAGATTGATTGTCATTTTAACTGACTTTTTTATTTTTATTTGAATTTAATTTTTTATTTTATTTGTATTCTTTCACTTATTGTTGCATGTGTGTTGTTGCTGCCTGTGTTTGAGTAATTTCTGTAACTGTGAGACATCTGCTGCTGCCTATCTTGGCCAGGTCTCCCTTGAAAAAGAGGTTTTTAATCTCAATGGGATCTTCCTGGTTAATAAATAATAAAGGTTAATAAATAAATAAATAAATAAATAAATAAAAGAAAGCTAAACTAAGATAGCAAAGCAGCTCCAGTGAATATGTTCATGTTTTTATTGTTTTTCAATAGGCGTATTTATACATCTATTCATCATTTAGTTGCACTTAAGTAAGGTTTAAGAATCTAAAGTGAAGCTAAGATACACAAATGATTTTTTAAATAGCTCCCATAAAGCTTGGTTATGCTGATCATAAGAAATTTGTTTGTTTGATATTTGTTAGTTTTTTTGTTTCCTTTCTTGCATATAGCATTCTGCTAATGCATGCCCAATTTTCAATTAAGGACTTCAAACAGAAAAAGAGTCCTTTGGTGGCACACATTTACCAATAATAACTAGACGTCAAAACCTAAAATGAAAACTGGTTTTGGTGGTTTTATTCGTAAAATCAAAATGGTTCCCTTCCTCAAAACCAGCATTTTTGGACTACAGCACTTTAGGGGATCTTTCATTCTGGACTTTCTTATGTGCAACTCCAATGAAATCAAAGTACAGAGAGTGTGCGTTCTTGATACTGCAAGAGTTCTTTGTATAAATTAAATCATGCTAAGCTATGATGACTAAAGCATCTGGAGAAGTCTAAGTATATTTCACAAGCTAAACCAAACCACATCTAAAATGCATGATGAATCAGGGTCATATAAATATTATGCCTACAAGATAGATTACTGGAAAGTAGGCTACCTAACGGCAATGACTTTCAGCAAGCACTGACCTAATTTATCTGACAATTAGTTCAACAGTTCACCAGTTTAAGTTCAACATAAAATTTCCCATGTCATACATAGCAGATAATCTTATTTCACAGAATCAACAGAAATCTTCTAGGTTTCCTCGTGCACAGTCAGTATATAATGATGTTGCTGACAGTGCTATGGTACCCTTTGAAGTTTCATGTGTGTACCCAGCTGGGGAGAGTAACGTGTTTCCTGGTATGTGTAGTTTTGTGGGCACATGAAAGCTTCTTTACAGCCACGTGTTGATCAGCTCAGGAGAAATGGTTTTTGATTAAAAGCTTCCATGGATGGCTGGGTCCTTCACTGTGTGCTCACCTTGGAAGTAGAATAGAGGAATTTCTCATTGCTATGGGAATGTCCACTGTAAATAAGAAGCATGACAGAAAGTGGATTTTTATTTAAATTTTATGTTTTGCACTGATGAATAGCTGATGCATCAAATGTTTAGCCACCAATGCTTATTAGATTTCTAGCTAATAGTTTGGGATTAGGAGTGATTGGGGCTAGCACATTTCCCCAGTATGAAATATTAATCTCTCTTTTGTTCTGATGAGGGAGTTAAAGAATTTCTTGCGATGTGTTGGTGATTTCAGTCCTCATCTAAATTCCCAAAACATGAAGTTATCTGGTTCCAATTATTTTTTCCTCATGCAAGCTGATTTTCTGGAAATGTGATCTCCAAACATCACTGAATGGAAAGAGGATAATTTAGTAAACATTCCAAAAGCACATTCAGTCCATATGCCATGCAATATGAATAGATTTGAACCCACATATAGAAATTTGGTCAGGTTGTTTTCATTTCATTGTTATGGCTTTTTAAAAAATGGTATAAATCTACAGTCCTAAAGTAAACAAGATGAAAGTACTTTAGAGTCTGGAAAAGGTGATTTGGAAACATGATTCACTTTAGAATTGACTGACAGCGCTCACGAACTTGGACGTTTTGAATGCATTTCAAAATATAAATGTAATGTAATGAATGTAATGTTTAAATGAAACCACATGGCAATCCTGGATTTTTTGCCTTTAATCAAATCGTCACAACAATGAATAAACTTATGTAAATACCCCAAAGCCACAACCCCAAATTAAGGCTTTAAACAGTGTCGTAATTGTTTTTGTAAAAGCCTGACAATACAAGTGCAGCCAAGTCTAGACAACCTTCACCAATAAAACACAAGAACATCTGACTTTTTTTTTTTTTTTACACAGAACAAGATCAAATAAATAGACCTAAAATGCCCAGAATGAACCAGCAAGAGGGTCCGTGGATACAAAAATGCTGTTGTAGTCTGAAGAATATTCATTGTTGTTGGCTGGAGTTAGTGCCTGTGAAATCAAAGCTATTTCAGGGTGATTTACAGGCTGTAAGTGTCACATTTTGTGTGAAGGCTGACACTGAAGGAGATGGATTGTTTGTCTGAATCAGTTTCATTGGATGTGAGGAGTATGACTGATGCTTCAATCAGTGTTTTTATTGTTGCTATATTGCTTCAGTACTTTGAGCTGTGCAGCTGATAAAGTGTGTAACTAAAAATCAGCAAAATGTTTTCCACATCATATCACTGCCATTCCTTTTCCCTGAAACCAAAACAGGAAAACATCAGAGTAAGCACGGCAAGAAGGTAAATCATGGTTTATATGGAAGGCCAGTCCTGGCAGAAAAAATAGGTTTTTGCTCTTTAACTAAGTTTCCTTAAGCTGACTAACCACAGCAATAAATAAATATGAATCATTCTTCAGTCACAGTTACAGAATGGGACAAAAACAAGTAGGGCTGAACGATATATCGCATTTGCGATAATATCGCGACATGATCAAGTGCAATTTTCTAACCGCAAAGGCTGCGATTATACTGCGATTATATTATACAATTCATGGGCTGCATCCTCCTGAGGCCGCATTTGTAGACCGATTACGTCACAGCGACGCGCCGAAGGCTGTCCAAATTACTACCATATCCCAGAATTCATAGCGCGGCCCAGCCAAACTCCAGTTTCCAGCAATGGCGGCCGCTACTAAGTTTTAAAATTACTCATACTAATCTTTCTGGGTCACAAAATAAACTTTTAACATATTTTCAGGCGAGAAAGTAGTTGTGTAAACATCAAATATCTGCTCGGTTTATCAAGATATCCCATATTTGCAAAAGTGCTTCGACGTTTTCAGAGGCGTCTGCTACCCACCAGCTCGACAGCTAGCCGGGAGCTCGAGGGTTACTGATGCGGCCGAGAACGGCACAACTCCCGGCACATCATTTTCAGATCACCGCGGAGTTTCACTGCTCGGGTTAAACATAATATATATAAGTCACTTAGACAACCTAAAAATGTTATTGTTGGGCTTTTTTCAGTGTTTTGTTTGTTCGTGAGTAAATCGGTTTGGCTGAGATTAAAGTTATTAGATTAGATAAAATAAAACTTTATTAATCCCCCGGGTGGGTTCCTCCTTGGTTTTCACACAGCTGACTAAACGTCAAACAGAAAACTTATTAAACAGAAGTATGAGACAGTCGAGAATTTACACCAGTGTCTGGTTATATTTTAGATAGCAAGAAGCAGACGGCCGAGTTTATTAAACTCCACCGAGACAGCGGTGACGCTAATCAGAACTAGACCGTCCAATTTCACGCCTTTAAATTTTAAAGGCGTGTTTGTGTGTGTGTTTATACAATTGCTATTATGTTTGCACTTTATGTGTAATGTTACTGACTGCAGAGATCAGTAAGATGTGTGTATTTTTTATTTATTAGTTTTATTTATTTAATATTATTTTTTAATTGAATGACTGTCTAGTAGTTCACAGATGTCGAAAAACTGAGTGTGGTAAAGCCACTGATTTTTTTTATGTATATTTCTGCAATCTGCACATTGTACTGACTTTCATTTTAATGTTTACACCAGGGTTCCTTGTCAGCACTTTATGCTCAGATGTTTGTAAGCTAAAAATTAACTATTGTGTATGTTCAAATATACTGTTGTGATTGAAGAAGTTAAATAAAAATGTCAGTCATCAATTCATGCATCACCTCATGTCATCATAACAGAGGTCTGTCTTCCAGGAAAGAACAGTTTAAAATTAATGTAATATAGTATTGGCCATACTATATGATGTATTGCTTGTCTTTGTTTAATAATACAGAAGACAAAGACCTTAAAAAATAATCGCATATCGCATCGCAATCGCAATATTGGGGCAAAAAATCGCAATTAGATTATTTTCCATAATCGTTCAGCCCTAAAAACAAGTCAACAATAAATGTGAAAAATCAACAGCTCGTGCACCGCAACCCCATTGTTACCTATCATACACTCACTCTTCACATGTCGCTAGTCATATGATCCAGTTATAGTGTCCAATCAGAACAATAAATCAACCTTTCGTGAACAAAGCAATATGGGACTATATAGAACTATGTATACTGTATGAAGAGAAAGGAAATAAACCTGTTTTGTATGGACAGAAACAGATATGTTTATTAATGATATAACCCCCCCCCCCCCCCCCCATCTATTATTTTAATTTATATGGCACTGATGTTCCCTCAAAGTTAGTTTCTCTTGTAGATAAACATTATGTAAATGGTATTCACAGCAAAAGCTTTACAAATATCAGCTACAATGTGTTAAAATATAAAACTGTAGTTTTGAGTTTTCTTCACAATTTTCAAAGCATTATCACTTATCATTATTATGATACTTATCATTATTATGATAAGTATCCTAATAAGAGATTTTCACTCAACATTATCACAGGTTTTGTGTCATTTATCTTTAAAAATATATTTTCAGTACCATGTAACTCGTTGAGTTTGCTTCTTGTAATTCTATATTTTCTTATATTGACTATTTCTTGGCAAACAAGCATAACTGGCTTCCATACCATTATACCATTACCCAATGAAAAATAGCACTAAAATCCATAGATGAAAGCAAGTGCACAGTTAAAATGTTAAGAGAAGGACCGCCACAATAGGTTTAGTCAGTCATGACCTTTGAGCAAGCTCTGCATAGGAGGGGGCAGAGACAGAGAGGAGAAATGGGTCCAAGAGAGGAATGAAAGAAGGAAAACAGACAGACTGAGGGGGAAAAAGAGAGAGCGAGAGAAAACAGACAAATGAGAGGTGCGTGTGAGAGAGAGAGAGAGCGCAAAAGAGCTCCTGGCAGAGAGACAGAGACCAAAGAGGAGGGTGCTTGTTTTCCCCACTCTCCTCTGCCTCTGGTTTTAAAATGTGAAACAGCTCTTTGAAGAGAAAGAGAGGGGAGGGCAATCATGTACTTCCACTCTGCTTCAACGATAAGGAGTGTTTAGTGAGCTGAGGCTAACCTAAATACCAAACGCAACACAGAACTGCAGCTAGAGATACAGCTGAGGACCTGACACAACACAGGCATGAACGACATCAAGCTGGCCCTACTGGGAAGCCAGGGGGCTGGGAAATCAGGTAAGTACTTGAGAGTGATTTAGTGATCTATAAGGGAGAAAAAGTGTCTCTTTATACTTGTATCTCAATAAAAACTGTAAAAACTGTCAAGACTGTTGACAAGGAAGTTATGATGCCTTAACTTCAAACCACCTCATTTAACTTGCTTATTTTGCTTATTACCTGAATTTAAACACATGTCTCTGCTAATGTAGTAGTTTGGCGTGTTTTATCATCATTTTATTTTTTAATCAATTGGTCAACAAATGTCATCAAGTTTTTAATTTTATGGTTATATGCTACATTGTGTTGTTTTTGCTTAGCTATCAGTCAAAAACTCAGTTTACAGTACAGTGCATAAGATAACTGGTAAATCAGAGTTGGTATTTGTTCTTGAAAAACTGATAATTAAATATTATCAAAATTGTTGCTAACTAAAATTAAAAACAATAAAATGATAAAGTGACAAATTGTGGCTGATTTAACATGTTTGAATTTCCCCTCTCAGACATTCAGTGTCTCAGTTATATTAAATTTAGGGCTAAAGATTTTGTAATTATTATAGAACATACACAATGTAGCTTAACACACTTTTCTGAGGTGAGCTAAAGATTTTAAAGAATGTGACTCACGGCTCTATCTCAGTACGATCCTGCTCTGCATAGTTTGGGCGAACTTATCATGGTCTTCATCAAAAGAGACGCTGGACAGAATTATGTGCATAAATACTTTAGAGAGGTTATTACATATGTGCTCTAAACAGTAATGCAGATGTGTAAAACAACAAAAGCTCTCCATCATATAATGATTTAACAGCTATTTAGTTCAATTCGGGTGTCTTTATATTGCACCAAACCATAACAACTGTTGTGTCGAGGTACTTTATAATGTAAAGAGCTGACAGTATTCTGAAGAAAACCTCAACAAGCAAGCAAACTCCTTTGAGCAAGATTTTGGCAACAGTGGAAAGGAAAAGCTCCCTTTTAACAGGAAGAAAACTCGGCAAAAAACAGGCTCAGGGAGGCGCTGCAATCTTCTGCGATCTGAAAAGAAGTTTTGGTGGTTTTTTGTTGTTGTTTCTAACTTTCCAGTCAAACATGATGATACTGCTGAGACTGTGAACTATCTGAGATCTGTCTATTTTTTCTTCTACCAAAGGAAAGTGTAATTTCTGGATAGATCTCTTGATTGCAATATGGTAACACTTGAAAACATGTCACTTTAACCACAAAACAAGTTTTGTTTAAAATTTTTGAGGGCGTACTTTTTAACTAGCCAGCCATGGAGCATGAGAGCTGATTTTTGATTCAATTCAGTTTTATCTATACAGCTCCAAATCACAACAAAAGTAACCTCAAGGCGCTTTGGTAGACCCTACAATAATGCATACAGAGAAAAACCCAACAATCATATGATCCCCTATGAGCAAGCACTTTGGTGACAGCGGGAAGGAAAAACTCCCTTTTAACAGGAAGAAACCTCCGGCAGAACCAGGCTCAGGGAGGGGCGGAGCCATCTGCCGCAACCGGTTGGGGAGAGAGAAGGAAGACAGATTTTTGTTCTTGTAAACTTTGACAAGAAAAGGTGATTGAAAAGTGTGATTAACTATGAATATTCCCACAGAGCCCAACCACAATCAATTCACAGAGTGGAAAAATCTCTTCTTAGTGTTTCTTGACACTTCTACAGGCTACAGCTAAAACTTAAATCAGAGCTAAGCAAATCACCAGGGTACCACCAGGTTTATGCTGGGTTCATGTCATACCCTTAATGAAAACAGCAGAAATGACTGGGTGCGTGACTATTATGGTGCAAGTACAGCTCATTCAGAAACACAGTAAACAAAACATAAACATTAGGTTGAATGATAGCAGAAATTAATATTAATTAATTGCATGTCACTTTTTTTGGCATGCGATTTTAACTGTTATTTGCCGTCCAGGAAGAGTGGCCTTGAGAAATGAAAAGTAATTATTTTTAGCAGTGAACACTTCCAAGTTTGAATAAACATGTTTCTCTTTTCTTCCAGCATTGTGTGAGCTCTGGTTTTGCATTACATAACCAAAGACAACAGTGGATTATTGGCTCCATTCACTGAGGTTTAACTAAACTAATAAGACCATTTCTCCCTCCAGAGATTATCTGCCTTTGTTTTAAAACTCCTCAGTCACAGGGCTTAGTTCAAGGCTGGACAGAGGAAAGCACAACATGTTTTATCAATAAGTCAATCGGCCTGCTGCTCCACCTGTGGTGTTGTTTAGAGTGTAATTTGATCTTGGCTTTCACTGACTTTGATGTGTCGCAGTGATAGTTTGTTATCTTGTTTTTTTGCTTGTTTTTTTCTGTGTCTATTTTAAGTTTCATGTGTCCATATTGGATCATTTAGTATTTTTTATGGGTTCTTCGGAGAACCAGTTCATGCAACCATACTTCAGTTCTCCTGTTTGGACACACTTCAGATTGGATTTTTAAGCTCTTGTTAAAAATGCTGTCTAGGAGAAAGCATTACTTATGATTCTGCTTCTGTCTGTGAGAGGGTGGTTCAGACTGTACTGTACAAACCTTTTAAAACAATGGGACATGGCCATTCTTGGTGCTTGGCAGTGAAGCAGAGCCGTTACCTTGGTGATGCTGTAGCTTATGGAAGCTGTATGTGGGTGCTTGAGTTCATTCGACATGTTTTTCTGCTCCCTTCTGCTCTATTTGTTGCTTTCAACATGTCTTTTATCGTTGAATGTATCTTTATGTGACAATGGAACCAGGACAATTCCTATTGTGTTAAGTCCTAAGTGTTGAATGTCCACATCCATGTTTGTGTGTCACCGTGTCCTAACCTCTGTACAACCCCTCAAGAGGCCCACTATTAGGAGCAAGCTTCCAGAGTTCAGCACTTGAAACTTCAGCCTTTAATTGAAATTGATTGTCTTGTGGGACCAAAACTGGCCCAGTCAGTCAGTTTTATGTGTAGCTTGCAGTGTAGAGGCAAAGCACAGGCTGGGGGGGATTTAACTATTCAGCTTGCCAAATATGCACACAGACCTTCCAGGAAAGCCGTGCAGCATTCTTTTATGTGGGGCTTCAGTTTCATCGCTCCAATCCTGGAGACATTTAACACGGTGTTGTGCCTGCTGGGGTGAACAAGGCTCCCCCACCCCCTTCTTCACTGAGAGGGATGAGTGTGTAATGATGCCATGATTCATTTTATTGTTTTCCATTTCATCTCCTTTCTCCAGCTGTCCTCGTGCGCTTCCTGACCAGACGCTTTATTGGTGAATATGCCTCAAATACCAGTAAGTGTTTCCAGATTTCATATAATGGCACTTTGATGAGGTTTTGGTCTAGAAGATTGCTCTCATCCACTTAGAGATGCAACATTTTCACCTGTGCATTCATGGACAAGGAAAATATTGTTCTTTTGGGTAATAAAAATTTTGCAGGCAGGTAATGTAGACAATCCTCTCGTGTAGCTGTTTTGACACAGCTTCCAGTGTTTTAGCTCAACATTTCTGATAGTATAGTTGGATATCTAATGGATTTGTATTTTTATACTATTTTCTATTTGTATTTATCATAAAGATGCTGTTATCCTATATCCTTTAATGTAATGATGTAATTGTGGTTTTCACTGTTTTCATTACCACTTTAGGCATTGATGCTTCTAGCTCTGTTAGCCGTGATTACAAGTCATGAAGTGAATAGACATGGAAAGTTAAAATAAATAACAATAAAGTCAAAATATATACTTGTGTATGTATGTCTGACCCATCACAACTTTTTAATTATGCTTGATACACTAGCAGTCCAGTTCCTGTACACTGAAAAAAATATGTTGTTGGATTTACTTAATTCAATGGTGGACATTTGTTGCACACAGATGTTTTGCTTCGGCAGCAACTTAAACAATTGAGTTAAATTAACACAATTTATTCATGTTCAATAAACCTGTGCAATTTGTGTTGATAAAATGTGACTTAAACATGTTTTGATGAAGTAATTTGAGCTCTTGGAATATTTTAATCCTTCACAATTTTCTCACGTTATCCCAACACGATTCAATAACTTTTACCCAATACTACTTGGTCACTTAAATACTACATGTTATCTTCAAATTACATTTTGCTATTATATTCTAGTATCAAATACACAATTTTCAAATGGAGGCCTTATAACAGATTGTATTGTTCTCTTCCAAGATGGTTGCTGGCATCCACCAGTAACCTTTCAAAACAAAATGTCTAATTTCACTGCAGTAGGTAAAGAATTAAACTGACATTACTCCTCTACTGAATCTACATAAATCAACAGTTAAATAATGTCAGTTCTTCCGTGTTCTCTGGAATCAATCACAGTAAAGAAATTAGACTCTTTCTTTTGAAAAATGTTACAGGACAATACAAAACATTCTATTTAAGGCCTCTGACGTCAAGATTCAGTTAAACAACAATTATGACTAAACAATTTGAGGTAATGTTAGTTTCCATTAACATTAAATTAGGTTACTGAATTGGCAAACACCTTCCTATTAACATTACCCATTTTACCCCAATAACTAAAGAAATTAGCACCTGCAGGTCAAAACCTTTATTCAAGAGATGCAAAAATAACATTGATACAGTGACTGTCAAAAAATACAGCACTGATCATACTGTGACATCTTGGTTCAAAACAGCACACTTAGAAATATTCAACGTTCTTTACTTCAAATGAATGAAACTGAAAATACCATTTCACACGACCCATATGGGATATTTAGACTGTATAACTGTTCACGCTACATCTCTTCACTAGTAAAAGAAAGAAAAAATACAAAGAGAAATTTAAAAATGCTGCCAAACAGACAAACAGAACTTGTACAGAGCAAAAGGAAAAACAAACAACAACAAAAACGGCTCGTCCTCATGGCAGTTGCAGTGTATATAAAAATGAACCCTGCGATCTGTTCCTGGAATTGAGCTTCAAAAATGCAGCAGAACAAGTGTGAGATTTAAATGTCCTCTCACCTAGAGCTGGTCACCTCACATGCATAACAGTGAGCTTCGTTGCAGGAGCAGTTTTGTCTTAGTTGTGAGCTTTTCTTGAGAGCTGAGTTGCATCCAACTCCATTACCACCCTTTGAATCACCTCAAAAGTGTAGCAGAGTTGTGATGGGTAACTCATGTTGAAGGAATAAAAAAGGTCCAAACAGCATGGCTACTGCAAAGGTCACGTTATCCAGATCTTGAAGAACAACATCAGAAAAGTCATTGCCTGGTGCATCCTCTGGAGACAGATGTTCATTGTGGTTTTCTCAATCTGTGCAGTGGCCTCAGTCAAGTCCTGGTTAAACACAAAACATTTTTTTAAGATTCCCTTTTAAACTCATCTCTTTTGAATCTACCAGTTCTAATGTTAGAGTAATTTAAACCATAGTAAATAGCTATAGCCAAAGAGTGGCCTGCCATGCTGCCATTCATGGTCTAACAGAGTTTCTAAGACAGAGTGAAAAACATAATAATTTCAAATGCTTTACATTAGTTTTTGTTAGAAAGACACCGGCCCATCAGAAATCCAGGTTATGTCACTCAGAAGATGTTAGAATTTAGACTTTCAGCCCCACAATTTGGTTAGCTGTTGGTCAGTTGGTCTTTTTTTTTTTTTTTCAAACAAAAGCTAATGTAAATATTGGTGGGATTTTTCTTTGTTCACTAGAATGACAAATTTAAAGTTTTTTCACACTGATGTGACCCCTAATACAGGGGTGGGGCCTCAAGGGCCGGCGGCCGAGTTCACTACTAGGCCTCATGTGAACTTCAAATTATTAAAGAGGACTACTGGTCCTAACCAGTCCAATGAGGATCAAGTGGATAACTAAATGCATTTTTAAATGTTGCAAAGCCACAATCTACTCATAAAACACCATGAACTCCTGCACCAAGATGTTGCAATTGTCTTTCACACAGATGCGGAGCACTTTGATGAGGGACTCCGAGCATTAATGTCATCCTAAAGTATTATAACAAAGAAAACAGAGATTTGTGAACTTTTCAGTAGCACAGAAGAAAATGATCCCAGACAAAAACTCTTGACTTTTTAAACCAGTCAACATGCAACACCAGCATCTACAAAGCAATATCAAAAGTTCCTGTTTGACATCAACTTTATGGATATATAGTTTCCAGAACATTTATTTTTAAAAAAAGATAATTTTTTCTCAGTGGGCCAGTAAATGCATGACGAAAATTATGGCATCCTTTTAGTGGAATCATTACTCACAGGTAATAGTTGACTGTTTCAATGGATGTAGCATAAAAATCTTTTACTGACCTAATGCAATACATATACACTTTGTAGTTCAAGAATTTTAAAGTTCTTACTGTCATAATGGCAGCTACATCCATTAGCTTTGTGCCCTGTTCCCCCGATCACTTTGCAAACACTTTCAGCAGACTGCCAGAGAGAAACTCAGCTCCGTCAGAAACCTTGACTGTATGCATGGTTGGGATGCACTGGAATGCTGCATTTTATCTGAAATGACATAAAATTATTTTGAAATAACAGCAGGCACTGTGCTTGGTTAATCAGTAATGTTTTGTTGAATAAAAACTGTGTTTCCAGATCTTATGGGATTAAAAAAAATCCAAAGATGTTTGTTTCTGATTTGCAACCCAACAACCCACAAGTTACAACCTCATTTTAGTTCAAGTGTGCATTAATGCGAGTCCAGTAATCACCTTTCTGGCAATACATACAGGTTAAACCTATGGCAGATTTTGGATTTCTCAGTTGTATTAATAGGGTGAGTATGCATGCACCTAATAATTATAAAAAACCTATTATAATTAAGTTACAGAAACGAAAATAGAATATACTTTCTTACCATAACACCTTGAACCCACAATCCATCAGCTGACTCCTGGTGAAATGCAGAATAGATGTGGTCTCTCAATGTGCATCAACAAAAACAAAAACAAAAACAAAAGGACAGCAGGTGAGGGCAGGAGGGGTAAGGATGTAAGCTAGCATAATGCCGCTGATGATATTAGCTAAAGCTGTTCAATGTCCAAAATCTCACTAACACCACGGTGCAGTAAATACACAATGTAACTGAAGAGTCAGTTGGCAAATCTATTCACACAGAAAACCAAATTATGTTATGAGTGCCTCGCAATTAGGTTTAATGTGATATTACGGCTCTTGTGCCAAAGACAAATTCAAATGAAAAAGCGCCAATTCTTTGACAACAGATAAAACAGCAAATAAGCTAATGGCTCTTTTTTAGCATGTTACATGGCGACACTCTAGACGTTTAACTACATTTGGCTGAAATATGGTAAAAATGAATTAAAAAAATCAAGACATACCAAAAACGTAGAGTTGGCTGCTGGACTTGACTGAGATGGATGCCTTTTTTAAACCACGATCCAAAGCCCGCGAGATGAAATCACGCGTGGTTTCACGAGATTTAACGTTGCTATCTTATTGACTTACGTCACCTGAACATGATATGAACAATTTAATACACCCTTTCTGCATATCATGTAGTTTTTACACTATATAGTTACATTTAACTTTAAAACATGAGGCAATTGTGTTAAATGCATGCAAGATGCTTACATAAATCCAAGAGATGGCCAGTCCCTTTTTTTCAGTGTAAAACAACAACAACAAAAACAAACTTTGTAGTAAAAGTAGATTCGTGACAAATTCATGGTAGGTAATGTTAATACCTGGTAATAGATTTGTGTCTTGAAAGTCTTACTAAAAACTGATGAAAGTCCCAAAC
Organism: Astatotilapia calliptera; assembly: GCF_964374335.1. NCBI lineage: Eukaryota > Metazoa > Chordata > Actinopteri > Cichliformes > Cichlidae > Astatotilapia > Astatotilapia calliptera. The sequence goes on from NC_137428.1 coordinate 47,139,268, forward strand.
ACCACATTTTTGACATGTTCCATGTGTAATTTTGACATCCATCAATAATATAATATAATAGTTATTTATGCATTTTGTATCTCCTCCACAGACTCTTTGTACCACAAAAGACTGTCGATCGATGGCAGGCAGCTGAATTTGGAGGTTTTTGACCCCTGCTCTCAGGTAAGACTCTTGTTTTTAGTATTAACAGAAATATATTAGAAAAGCAGAGCTGCAGCAGGACCACCAACTTTTCCCGTTGTTCTTCTAACATTTCATCTGGAGGACCACCGACAAACCACTGACAGGAAACAAACCGAAAAAATGAAAATCTGACACTGATGAGAATAATGCCTTTTCAAGAAAATTCACCTAAACTACTCATAAAGAAAGTCAATTTTTACATTCTTGAGTAATTTTGTTTGACTGTCGGGCCATAACCAAAATTTGGTTTGCCTTCATCTATCTATCATCTATCTATCAAAACAGTGGTTTGTTTTCAGGCTGCTGGAGAGCTGCCTGTGGCTTAGCTGTGGTTATGTGTTCACTTAGAGTTAGCAAGTGTGGGAATATAAGGATTTATGAGAGTATCCTGAGGAGATGAATGTCCCTTTGAAAAAAAGGGGAGCCATATAAACCTCTTACTTCTCATTCAACAAAACTAAAGACCTGAGAGGGACTTTACTACAATGTTAGTGTTTTATTGGAGTACCCTGGCTCAGGAGAACAAAAACCAGTCATTGTCTTTGTCATTTAGACCCCCTGTAATATTGCTGTCCCATAAGGAACACAGAGTCACAATCCAGCCCTTCTGACCCAGACTGCATTAAAAGAAGTCAGTAAAGACAAAAGGTTTAAAATTGGGTTTTATAGCACTCAGGTGTGTCCCCAGGCCTCAAGCCCTTCTTACACTGTTTATGTCAAGGTCACAAGCGCTTGTAGGGTCACTCTGAATTTATTTACTGGTGTCACTGATATTGTTAAGGCACCACTTTGAAATGCTTTCTGGTATTAGTGACTTTCAGCTGCTCACTTGTCACAGAGGGTTGCCACAGCAGCTCTGTGAGTTTCCTTTGGCAGGGTTTTACACCAGATGCATTTTCTGACACTTTCCAAAAGGGATTTGTATCTCTGGATGGAACTGAACCAGCAACCCTCTGCTTGCTGAGCAAATTTGTAAACCAATACGCTATGGATCCATAAAAGGAAAGTGTTTCAATATTACAGGTATGAAAACTAACTGTAAGATGCTTGATTAGCAAAAAGAGCAATAAAATCAAATCTGTATAATCAATGGGAAGACAGTAATGCCAATGTGCATTTGTCAAAAAAGTATAAAAGCAACTCAGTTTTGCTCAAAACAGGGAAATAAAAATACAAATACAAGGTGTTTTCAGCATTGGAACACATCTATAGAAATAATAATGGTATCCAGCTATATTATTATAATACCATCCATAGAAAGTGACACAGTGTAAAGGATACAGGCTCCAACTCGTTTTTCTTGCTCCATAGGAAAAGCAACCCAGTTGGCACGTTGATTCGGGACAAACTGGATGATACCAACATAAAAGCACATGCTCTTCTTGGCAGGGTTCGGAGGCCAGGTGTATACTTGAAGAGCCAGTGGACTGGGCAGATGGCTTTGTGGTGGTGTACAACATCAGTGACCGCACTTCCTTCATCAATGCCAAAAACATCCTGCGGCAGATTCGGGAGACACGCATGGAGAACTGCAAAGGGTCAGCAGAAACTTAATAACAGATGCTGCTGACATATAATGGATGTTTGGATTGGTTGTTATTTAACAGTAATTCTGGGTGCTACAACAATGCCTGTTTTGAAATGGAGGCAAAATCCTACATTCAATTCTACAATTTCAAATGTCAGATGAAATCCTCGTGCAAAGAATCAGTAATCAGAGGTTTAAAGTAAAGTGGCAAGTCCGGAAAATGATGTACACCCACTTGTCCATATATAGTAAAGTGCTATATAAATACAGGCCATATGAACTGAACATGCTGCAAATGCTCCAGGAAAACAACAAAACAGAGTATCTGTGCCCTAGGTTCTTTGTAACTGGACATGAATCTACATGCACTTTTGAATTTGAGGAATGCTGGGAGTCCTGACTGCCCTCCTACAAACTCAAACTCATAAATGATTCATGATTTACAGGGATTGCCAGCGCAGGTGTCTGATAAATTTAAGCGTGAAAAAAACAAACAAACAGGCCATCCACATCTATCAGGCTGCCTGGCAGCATGCCAAGGCATCCTGATAACATGGAGGGAAGAGCTGTGTAGCCTAATGACAGGTATTTGAGAATAAATATAGGTGTAGATCACAAGTGGAACTGTTGGATTGTGTGAATGTAAATCAAGCCCAGCTAGTCGAAACATCTGCTTTACGCTCAGAAAGATAGGATAGGTTGCTTAATAGCCAAAATTGTTGCAATGTTGTTGCAAAAGCACTCAAAAGCTGTAAAATAAAACACATTTGCCTCTGCATCCTCTTCATATTGCTATCCTCAGTCATCTTGCAGGCTGATGGTGTTAACGCCTCCCTGCTGTCTTTTTTTCAGGGAGATGGATGTTCCTGTTTGCCTGGTTGGCAACAAGCAGGACCTCTGCCATGCTCGTCAGGTGCGTGAGGATGAAGGCCGCGGTCTGGCGCAGGAAAACCGCTGTAATTTCCAGGAGGTCTCAGCAGCCGAGAGCTACCAAGACATTGCCAACCTCTTCACACAGCTCATCCGGCAGGTGATGGAGCATCTGAAGTATCGCGCTGACAGACGACGCTACAGCGGCTCAAAGTCTATGGCCAAACTCATCAACAATGTTTTTGGCAAGAGGAGGAAGTCCGTATGATGATCCCAGTACAGTTAGCAGCTAATCGGACACTGAGATGTCCCTTAAGGGGATGCAACCTTAATGTGTTGGGTTTGATGTGTGATGTGTTGGTCTATACACTCAACAGAAAACTGTTGAGTGTATAGACAATGATAGAAACAGTGAACCTCTTTATATCATGAGCAACATGAGTGGTTGGTGGAAAAATTCAGACGGCCAAAGTTACTAAATTTACAGGCAAATATATATCTTGGCAAAGTTTTGTTTTTCCTTTGGTTATTTTGACTTTGCCTTGGGTATGTTTCTCTGATGAAAGGGGCAAATACAGTGAGGCAGTCAAAAAAAAGCAGGTATGTTAAATAGAGCAACACTATACAGGAGAGGGAAGCATAAAAAGATATTTACTACATACACTTTTTATTCTTTTTCTCTTAAACTGTATTAACTGAACCTTTGGTGAAATGCCTACTTTTTATATTTAAAGGACCTGTGTGTAGTACCAGCACCTAGAGGATAAAGATTGCAACTAACTGAATACCTGTCACTTTCTAAGCACGTAACTAAACCTAATTTGGCCTCCAAAATAGCCTCTCTATGGAAACAGTTCCACTTGTCCATCATGGGCTGCTATAGAAGCATCAATATGAGGAGCTATGTGTAGGAGCACTTGCTCCCTGTATAAATATGCAGAGGTGAAAAAACATGTTTATTGTTAATTATTAGACCATGGGTTTCCAATCACTGACTGTACTTGGTCACACTTTCCAAAAACAGATCGGATCTGGCTGAGAGACTGAAAACAGACGTGGAACGTGAACATATTCCACAGCAATCAGCAGCTCTTGCAAAAATTGTTTAGTTTGTTTTATTTTAGTTGTTTTAACAGTTTTTAATACTTTACATAGCTACGGCTACTTTCTAAGCAAAATTTCTGTCTGATTTATTGGTGTAGTTTAAACGTATGAAAAAAGGTTACCTTAACACTTCTTATCTTATTCCAACAACACAACATGGGAGGCTGATCAGCTGTCTTTTATTTGTCGAAAGCTTGCACTGCATCACCGACTCCTGCATCAGTACAGTGTAGGCCAACAGTGATGACACTGAATGAAACTTTCAACACCATATTGCATGCCTTCATTTTGTGACTGGTTCAGTTAGCTTTACTTTACCAGAGTATTGCCCCTATAGTTCAGCGTTGTGTAGTCTTTTGCTCAGCGTCCTTTTATACTGGTATAATATTTCAGAGACAGTATAATTGATATTACATGGTTATTTTAAATGCACGTTAAATGTATATTCTCATAGTAATGCCACTCTTTGGAAACCATAATGTTTTATTTACTGGATCACTGAACTGTGATTTGTAATACGCATACTGTGTAAATCCTGTGATTGTCTAATACATAATATGGTTTATTTAACAGCTCCTGCTGTATGAACACTTAGTTTAGCTGTGGTCATTATCACTAAAATGCTGAACGTAACATTTAACACAATTTATTTAGTTGAATGGAAAAGTCCAAAGACATGAACAGGGTTAGGTTAACCCTGCCTCTTCCCCTGTGATAGCAGGGATAGATGTGTGCTTTCTCAGATTCTCAGGTCTTTTTTGGAGATGATGAAGAAGATTATAATACTTAGGGTAGTGATATGTCAAATACAATCAGTGTGTAGTGTGCCTTGGCTTCTCGGTTTGCTTCATTGGCGATGTGTGGTTTAAAAAGACGAAACAACACCAACTTCACAAACCAGCAGCTACATCCATCAGTGTCTGTGCCAAGTGAGAGGCATATACCTATATCAGTGCATGGCTGTGTGGCTGTCTGGCCTTTAACTGACACTCGGACTCTTCCTATGCACCCTTTAGTCTTACTTTATTGTAAAGGTGGAACCTGTATGTCATATGTTGTTGTATCCTGTTTGCTTTTAATGACAGATAAGATAAAATAGTATTTAATTGGACTAGAAAATAATGCATCTATTACAAGGTGATATCAATTTTAATTTAACATTGTTATTGTTGCACATTGTACTCAGCTTCGGTTGTATACTGTATGTATTTTGTATAGATTCAGTATCTTAATCTTGTATTTATTTGAGTTAAAAAAGAAAAGAAGAAAATGCCCTAAAAACTTAACACCATACTGTAGAACTAACACATACCAAATGAGGCCATGAAATTTATTCAACAAAATGCTGTTTTTCTTCTAAAGAAAAACTTCTTCTCAGTTATGTCACCATGATTTTTTACAGAAGGAAAGCACTGTGTATCATGAAAAATATCTTCATCTATGCAGTTTTTTGTTGATGAATGCTCTTTTTTGTAAATGCTGTAAAAACACTGGTTATTCCAGAGGAAATTAAAGTTAAACATTGATGGCTGTTTTAGCTCTTCACGGGGACTGCTGTTTCGCTTTCAGCTTAATTTTAATTAGATGTCCATGAGAGAGGGCATTACTCTAAAGCCTTTAGTAAAAAAAAAAGAAAAAAAAAGAAAAGAATTTCCTGTGCTAAAAATAGAAAGACTAGAGGCAGAGCAGTGAGGGGAGAAGCTCCATTGTTATGCTGAATTCTAGCCTCTTAAACAAAGCGACGCTCCCTCACGTTTCCACTAGATGGCAGCACAGATCACGATGACGATCTGGCCTTGAGTTTAATCATTTCCTGCAGATCATTATATGAATGAACCTTTTAAATACAAGCGCGTCCATGCTCACAGGTGTACACACGGGTGCTCACACACACAAACTACACCCTTTTTGGCTCCTACCTCAAAGCACACTGTGCGCTGTCGATCTTACATGCTGCACAATAATGTTTAATATTTAGTATTTACTGTTATATTCCCATATATCATCGTGATGTTGTTTATTATGTTGCTCTTTTTTTTCCTTCTGCTTGTTTTCTCTTTTTTCTTTCTCAACAGGTGATCCGGGTGATTGATATATGTATTTTTTGTCTGTTTATTTTGTTTATTTTTGTTTTTTGCCCTCTTCCCCGCTGTTTTTCTTTCCCTCTTTCTTTCTCCCCTTTCTTTTCCCCAGTCAAGTCTGTCCCGTATTTAGCAAGTGAAAATAAAATAAAATAAACAATAAAAAGTGAATCAAATAGACCATTACAGCAAGGCTGTGATGGTCTATTTGGTAAAGTAAATCCGTTGGGCATCTTTCTTTGCCTTTAGACAATAATTCTGATGGCAAAAGAGCCAAACGGGACAGGCAAAAAATAAAAAGAATAAATAAAAACAATAATTTCTTGCCCAGGGGAGGCGACAAATTTGTACACAAACCAGATCGATAATTTATTTATTTATTTACTTTTTACAGCAGAAATGTCCTTTTTTTTTTAAAAAATTGTTAAGGGAGGAAATACACATAGTAATGTAGATGCCATAAATAATAGCTGTATTCCCTTAGTATTCCACTGTGATGTTTTACTACTGAGTGGCAAATTTAAGGAAAACCAATATAAATAGACTTTGTTAGATGTAATTTGTGGTGTCTGAAATTCTTTTCAACATGTGAGGGAAAATCTGAATTCACTTATAGGTGTTTTTCGTTCTGACTGACTCATTTTTTATTGCTCGTGTCTTTAAGTACCACATATGAGTAAGAATGTGTATGCTATGACCCTGAGCTATTCAAAGATGTACGAAAATAAATGCAATTACCCAGATAATACATGAATGGTACCCAGGTACAAGTGTGTACCACTAAATAAGAGGTAGAGATGAGATACAGTGGTATCTGTAATACTTGAAAAATATAAATTAGAAACTGCTTCATTTGCCAATTAATGTTATGTAAGGAATTTGCCTTTGATTTCCTTGACAGAGCCTCTCAAAGAGGACACTGTTAACATTTCTTGTTATGAAGTCAGTCGAATGATTACAAACCCAGAGGAAAGGAACATTTCAAACTCTCTGCTTTTTTCAGCTGTTTTCTTCTAAATGCACCTCAGAGGTTTGGATTGTTTTTGTTCTTCTGACATTCCTTCTTCTCATTTTGGCCCTTCGTAAAAAGAACTAAAATAAGCTGAACGTTGCTGTACAGAACTTTGTCTAAAATGAGCCTTTCTTCAGATAACACCACATTGTTATCCTGAAACTAGACAGGATAATTAGTTTGACCATTACTTTGTCTTTTAATCCTTATTTCTCCAGATTTCAGAGAGCAGGTCAGTATCCAGTTATCTCAGAATAGAAAAATGATTTCTTCCAGAGGAGACAAAGAACAGGCCTTTGTGATGGTCGCAACTTTCAAATGAAATGCTGAGATGTGAGTCAGCATTATATGCAAAGACCACAAAGAGAAGCAAAACATCTGCTGAGTGATGCAAAACAAGGGATCTGGAGACACAAGACAAGCTGAAAAAATAAATAAATAGAGATATAGAATAAGAACCTATACCAAGGGATGCAAAGGGACAAAAGAGTGATGCAAAATGTTCACAAAAGGATGGAAAATGATGACAAAGAGAGTGATAAATACACTGACCTGTAGATCTGTGTCAGCGATGGAGAGGTGAATAATGCTGGAGAATTTGGGTAATAATGCCCCTGTGTAACACGTGGCTTTGAAGCCACCCATCTGGAATTTTCCCATAAACGAATCTTACTTACTTCAAGAAATAATCTAAATAAAAATAAATAATAAAAATAAAAAGGTATTTATTTACTTTACAATCCGTGCCAGGCCAAGAAAACTCACACTACTTATTAGAGCTATATTTTAAATACTCATCATCAGCTCAGCCAAGTAAAATCAGGGCTAAAGCACAGATAGATGAAGATTACATCTGTTAGCGTTTCAGAGTTGAAGTTTGAAGTTTCTGAACAAATAGTTTCCTCTGATTGTTCGGTAACCTTTTGCCTCACCACATCCAAGCAGAGGATATTTGGTGAAGAGCAAACAGAAAGCTGTGCAGCCTCCTCACAGTGTCCGTCATTGCAGCACAGGAGGCAAATGAAAGCCATGTCTCTGCACGAGTCTTTTTGATACAGCTGTTTGGGATCAGTGAACATTTTTCCTCATCAAATATCATTTCGCTCCATTGTGAGGATATTTCCCGGACACGTTTATACTCTTAGATAACCACAGGCATTCTTTTACGCCCAAGAAAGACTGCTCCCCCCCACCCCCTTCCTAAAAAAAAAGAAAGAAAAAGAAATCATTTGACGCACAGGAAGTCATGAATTTTACATTTCGAGCAGCAGCTAAAGCTGTTTGTTTTGAATAAAAAAAAGCAGTGGTAGGCAGAAACAGCTCTCGATGTGGCAGAACAGAAGAGAAAACGAAAACAGCCCCACCTACAGAGACTCGAAGCAAATCTGAGGAAAAACACATCACAGTGCCTCCCACCTGAGTTTGACTGACAGGTAATTTCTGGAGAGAGCAGTGCAGAACACAGTGGACATTAGAGCTTAATAACAACAAAGGTGTCAGAAAAATGCAGATTGAGCAAAAATAAAGTGTAAATGTGCGAAGGTGCAACATCCCTTTCATACAAATTCTAATTTTATTCAATCTTTTCATCTCTCTCCCCTCTCCTCTTCTGACTGTCTCATTTTTTTCTCTTTTTTCCAGAGAAATGAGGAGCGCAGACAAATGGAGACAGAACCTCCAAGCGTGGCCTCGAAGCTTCAGGTCAGTGATCTTATTTGGCCCCTGTGCGGAGGAAGAATTGCTTTTGGCTCGGCCGTGGACAACCATCCGAACCAAGGGGATTGGATGCTGCTGGGACACCCCAAGAGCCAATCAGAAAGGCCATCGATCAGTTCCCCTTAATCTCACAGCTGGTGAGCACATCCCCACTCCAATCTAAAAACCGACAGCTTAGTCAGAGTGACAGGGGATTGGCTGTCTTCCAAAGATTTGAACCTCTAAGGAAACAGATCCACATTAGAACAGAAACAGGTGGTACTTCACTCACCTCTCACCACCAAACTATCTGGCTGGAATAATTGGCTACAGAAATAAATAGAAGTGAAAATGTTTTGTCAGACTGTTCTTTAAAAAACAATTAAAATGCATATTGATGTGGTAGGCTGATATTATTTTTTAGGAGTAAAGCTAGTTATCTTTATTCAGACATGTTTTCTCTTAAGATGTTTATGAAAACAATAATTTAAGTTGATTGAGCAGGACTCAAGGACAATATTTTTCTTCTTTTTCTTTTTTTTGCCATGTACTGTGCACTGTGTGTCAGGCTGAATGAGTGCACACAGTGATTGCTTGATGAATGTATGTGAAGAGCTTGTTTCTAAAACGAGACATCTCCTATCTGAGAGAATAGAGATACAAAAATTTAAGGTTAGCTTTGTTGAAATGAGTCTCCTATTTTCATATCTTTAATGTATGGATAGATAATACGAATGAATGTGACATTTTTATGCATCAAGGACAGAATAATGAAATCCTTTTCACATCATCTGAGTTGTTAATGGTTTATTAAGGTATCCTGCTGTCTCCTCTTACACTAAAATGATGTCCTGCTGTCTGTGCACTAAATACTGCTATGCAAGATGTTCACATCTGCCTGTGCTAATGATGCAATAAGCTTAATCTAATGAGATATTTGATATTACTTCAGTATCAAATAGCCTCTGACTCTTTGTGTCAGCTCGATCAGAGCTTCCATGTAAAATTGCATTACAGTGAATAATAATAAAAAAAATCACTAGTTGTATTGCCTTAAACAAAGATCTTTATAGACAGAAAAACATGCAATTTTATGTATGCTATGTATGAGTAAGTCTGCGTAGGTGTATATGCAAATACAATACATATATATGTATATAGTATAGTGCACTGCCTGGATTGATTACAAGAAGGCCTATGACTCGATGCCCCACACCTGGATCCTAGAATACCTAGATCTGTACAAGATCAACAGGACCCTAAGAGCCTTCATCAGGAACTCAATGGGAATGTGGCGGACAACACTAGAGGCCAAATTCATGCCAATAGCTCAAGTCACCATCAAGTGCGGGATCTACCAAGGAGATGCTCTGTCCCCAATGCTGTTCTGCATAGGCCTGAACCCCCTCAGTGAGATCATTGACAAGACTGGCTACGGATACCGACTACAGAATGGAGCAGTTGTCAGCCACCTCCTGTACATGGATGACATCAAGCTGTATGCCAAGAGTGAACGCGACATTGACTTGCTCCACACTACCAGGCTATACAGCAATGACATCGGAATGTCGTTCGGACTGGAGAAGTGTAGTCGGATGGTAACAAAGAGAGGGAAGGTAGTCAGAACTGAGGGGATCGAACCATCAGAAGGCAACAATGCAGACATAGTGGACAGCTACAAGTACCTGGGGATCCCACAGACAAAAGAGAACCACGAAGAGGACGCTAGGAAAGCTGCAACCACCAAGTACCTGCAGAGGGTCAGGCAAGTCAGCTGAACGGTAAGAACAAGATCTGGGCCATCAACACGTACGCCCTGCCCGTGATCAGGTACCCTGCTGGGATAATAAGCTGGCCAAAGGAGGAGATAGAAGCCACTGACATCAAGACTAAAAATCGCCTGACCATGCATGGAGGGTTTCACCTAAAGTCCAGCACCCTGAGGCTGTACGCTAAGCGGAAGGAAGGAGGCTGGGGACTGTTGAATCTCAGCACCACAGTCCAGGATGAGACAACAAACATCCATGAATACATCAGGAAGATGGCTCCAACCGACCGCATGCTCAGTGAATAACTCAGGCAGCAAAACCCCAAGAAAGAGGAGGGAGACGAGGAACCATCATGGAAGAATAGGCCCTTGCATGGTATGTACCACCGGCAGATAGAGGAGGTGGCCGACATCCAGAAATCCTACCAGTGGCTGGACAAAGCCGGACTGAAAGACAGCACAGAAGCACTGATCACGGCAGCACAGGAACAAGCTCTGAGCACAAGATCCATAGATCCTGGGGTCTACCACACCAGGCAAGACCCCAGGTGCAGGCTGTGTAAAGATGTCCCTGAGACAATCCAGCACACAAAAGCAGAGTGCAAGATGCTAGGAGCACTAGGGCAGTAACTCCCAAGCTAGGCGAGTGGCTCCAGAAGATCCCAGGAACAACATCCAAGATCTTGGTCCTTGATCTTGGCAGTCCTTGGGACAGCTAAGATACTGCGCAGGACCCTCAGGCTCCCAGGCCTCTGGTAGAGGACCTGAGCTTGAAGGATAGACCGCCCGCAGGGGCGAGAGGGGATTTTTTTGTGTGTGTTTGTGTTTTATTATTTTAATTCAGACTTCAGGAGACAAGCCTGCAGCTCAATGAGATGACATCTTTTGTATTACAGCCTCAAATTGCACAACACATGATACGCAGACACACAGATGCAGCTGAGCTCGTGTTGCTAGACTAAGTGACTTTAGTGCCAATGATAACAAGCTTTTCTCGCATTGGACATTTGATTTGACAAACACAGATGTAGCTAATGTTAATGATTGTATCTCACTCATGCTTTGGAACAAGATTTGTTGTTGTGCTGGCACTGCTGGAAAGTACAGTTAATTATTTGCACATTTCCATTTCAGAAGGCTCTACTGAGACCCAGACTCCTGAGTAGACCCAAGAGTTTGGGCTTGAGTCTACTCTTTTTAAAAATTCCTCATATTTACTGTAATAAATGGATGGTATTAATACTGGAACAGTGGATTTGATACCAAGATACTATACCAAGATCTTTTAATCTTGTCATCCTTCCAAAATATAGATATTCTACTCTGCCTTTAAGGCAATGTAACTAGATTATATGTGTTTAGGCTACTTTTTTTTTTTTTTTTACTATATTTAAATATATTAAAGCATTTTGCAGCTGGACAGGGCAGCTTTAGATTCCTGGTTTACTCAAATAGAGAAAAGACATATGTAAAGAGACATACGCAAATACATTGTATTACAGCTTTTCCAAAGCAAAACTGGAAAGGTTTGTGCTTGTACAACTGTTGTTGAAGTTTTCTTGCCAAGTTTTAGACTCGCAGATCAAAGAGATACCCTTCAAGTGTGACAGGCTGCATCTGTAGCAGAGGAACGCTGCCCAAACACTTCTGAAAGTGGGAAAGATTCTTTCCAACATATAAGCCATGGAAAAGGAGCTATTCAGTGCTGGCTTTGAAGTTATTTGAAATGGACAGTGTGGTGAAAAAGAATTTGTCCCCTTCCTGATTCCTTCGTTTTCTTCTTCTTCTTCTTTGCATATTTGTCACACTTAAATGTCTCATATCATCAAACAAATTCTAATATTAAACAAAAATAGGTAGAGTTTTTAAATGACTTTGCTAGGAGCTGAGTTTAATTTCACTAGCCACACCCAGGCCGATTCCTGGCAGTCTTTCACGTTGCTGTGGAGAAAATCTGGCCCACTCTTCTTTGCAGAAGTGCTTTAATTGAACCATACTGGAAGACTTTGAGCATAATCGGCCTGTTTAAGATCAAGTGTTTCAATTGGATTTCAATCTGGACTTTGACTTGGCCACTCAGAAACTTCCAATTTATTTTTGTTTTTTTGAGTCATTCAGAGGTGGACTTGTTGGTGTGTTTCGGATTATTGTCCCGCTGCATAACCCAAGTGTGCTTGAGACACAGGGCCCTGATGGACGGACATTCCCTTTCAGGATTTTCTGGTAGTGCAGAATTCGTGGTTCCATCAAATATAGCAAGTTTCCCATTTCCTGAAATAGTAAAACAGCCATCACACTACCACTACTAATTTTGATTGTTTGTCACGTGAAAGACAAAAAGGTAAGACAAGACTGATGGAGTGGCAGAAAGGGAACAGAAGAGAAAAACTCTACAAATTGATCTTAGGTGTTGGAAAACAAAACCAGGTCATGGATGTAGACTGGGGCAAAACACAGAGAAGAACAGATTTGAGGGTTATGAGGTTCGATTAGAAGATGGAGCAGGACTAAGAGATTCTTCTGGAAGATGCAGTGGTGCTCAACAGTGAAAGTGAATCCATACTGGAAGGCGAACTGGTTGTCGGGAGTTTGTCAGGAGGGAGGTGCTTGCTACTTGTCTGCTTGTGACAAAGACCCTTTCAAGATGAGAAGCTCAGGAGTAAAAACTATCGTCTCTAGGGAGGCATTGGACTGAGAGGCAGACAGAGGTCCAGTGCTGGCAGACCCAGGTGGAGTATGAAGTAAGACTATCAGAGTAGGTGAAGAATGTCAGAAGGCAGAATTCAGGAAATCTTTTAACCTCTCTGGTGAAGTTTCATCAGTCCAGCATTTTTCTGAGCTTGCTGATGCACTCTTCTCACCATTCCTTCTTTATACCACTCATGGTTCAGTAAAAGGACTAGATGTTGTAGTCCCTGATAATGCATTGCTTTAAATGCCGAGAATCCTGAGGGATGGCTGTTATGAGGAAAGGCAAAGCAGAAACTTTACCAGCAGCACACATCGTTGTGTGCCTCATCTTTCGGTCTTTTACCCAAGCTAATCTGCCACTTTTTGGGGGGATTAGAGATCTGATCTAGATGATCATATTAAGATTTGGGACACATCGTCAGTAGTGGACCTTGGATTCATCGGGTGGAAATGACTGTATAGAACCATGAGCAAGTACTTGAAATGTTCCAGCTGCTTCTTCAAAGCAAAACTTGAGTCTGCAGAGTCTGTGACTGATCAGTGCTTTGATTGCTTTTTCCATTAAGAAATGAAATCATCATTTAAAAACTTCATTTTGCATTTACTCGGGTTATCTTTGTCTAATATTAAAATTTGTTTGATGGTCTGAAACATGTAAATGTGACAAATATGCAAAAAATGTGAAAGCAGAGAGGAGGCAAATACTTTTTCACAGCACTGTAATATCATTGTGGCATTTCTTTTGGGTTATGATACTTGAAAATACGGACTGATGGTGCTCTCATTTTGTGGTTCCCCTGATTCTCTGCATCTGTTTTTGATGTTATAGCGGATGTAAAAAAAAAAAAAAAAAAGTACTGTAGTACTTCTAAAATAAATATTCGGAAAACTACCTGACCTTTTTAATGAGGTGAGAGTGTCCTTTAAACATATCATCCTAACTTTAACGACTTTTCTAAAAAACAGAATGTCAGTTCTACTTTTAATTTCTTGTGATTAATATGCACAGTAAAGTGTCAAAAATGTTGTTTACCCCTGGGCAGGATGAAACACCATCTGCTGAAAAATATGTAGAGAAAGTGAGTCAAATGCCCTCATTGCTCTTGAATTGTTGAGACAAGAATCTAAAAAACACTTTTTAAAGTTGATATTCACTTTTTGCTTTGAGGCAAATCTTTTATGCTCTGTGTACTATAGATAGTCCTTTCTCAACAATATCACTATTAAAAATAAACACCATATTCTTTTCCATTTCCACACATGGATCCAAACACATGCTTTTATATGCATTGTCTTTTTGCTGACTTTGATATGCACTGCCCAAGTCAATGGTGAGTTGCCTTTAACCTGCATTCCCTCTAATGGAGAGCAAATCCTCTGGTTTTACAAAGAAGTTTGGTTTCACAGAAGTCTATGGGGAAAAGACCACAAGGATCTGTGTTGTCTGACCTCAGTAAATGTATCGTTTCAGTGGCCACTTTTAAGTGTTATTAAATACTGCATAATGCTCATCGTGTTACAGTCTCAACAGAGTCAAAGAGAACAATCACGAAGGGTATCTTTTTTCCTTACCTTGTGGTTGAGAAGTATGCATGAGGATGTGAAGTTCCTAAGTTTCTCACCAAGAAGGTAGTGATGGATAAAGTACTCTGCTTGAGCTCAGATCAAAAAAGCATTACAATGGGACCTCACTAAACATCCATCCATTTATCCATCCATCTATTATCTTTTGGTTATCTAAAGTTGTGTTGCAGTGGCAGCAGGCTAAGCAGGGTATTCTATATGTTGTTCATTCCAGCAACACTTTGCAGTTTCTTTTGAGAGATACTGAAGTGTTCCTAGGGAACAAGAGATACACAGTCACTCTAGTAAGTGTGCAATGGGACAGACCAAGAAAACCTCAAAGGTTGCCAATCGGATGAACTACCACACTCTTTCAGTCATTTCCCATGTCTCATGAGCACAGGTGAGGGTTGGAACGTTGATGGACTGGCAAATCAAAAACTTTGTCTTTCTGCTCCATTCTCTTCACCACAGCAGTCTGACACTGCTGACGTTGCACCAGTCCAACTAATGCTCTGTTTTCCTATGACTCATAAATAAGAAATACTTGAACTCCCTCATTTGAGGCAGTGCATCTCCCCCAACTCACAGAGAGAATTTCACTGTTCTGTTGAAATCTAAAACCTTAAAGCTTTTGATGCTTCTCTCACTACTAGACCAATCTCTATACCAAGCAGCCTTAAATGTTGACTGTTAAAAAGACCCAAATTGTCAGGTACAAGATGACATCTTAAATTTCCTATGATGGAGCAGTGTTACTCGGATTCTGCTCAGGCACAGCAAAAACCTGTTATCAGCATATAGTTCGGTGATATTTATTTAATTTTATAACAGTGTGATATTAAAAATATTTATTTGGTCTCCAAAAATAGGTTTTCTCTTAATCAACACAAATTAAACCTGATTACACATCTCTGAATTGGTCGGTCCTTTATTCACAATATGACAATAAACACACATATATTTGTGATTTCTGCATTTGATCCTGAGATGACCTGAATGCAGCAGTCACAGAACTTTCTGGATGAGTTTGTGAGATTTACTTGCTTTGTTTAAAAGCACTTTATGTCCTAAAATCTGAATTTCTTTGGCAGATTTCCCCATCCAGCTCAGCCAAGGAATCAGAACAAACAAGCTTACTCTCAGAAATCTAACCTCTTGGGAGTCCAGGTGCAGCTCTGTTACAATCAGCCAAGCCTGTCTGGTAAAGCACTTTGCTTTGTGTAAGAAATATAAAAATGTTAGTGTTATCGTCCAGTTTCCAAGAAATTCATCTTGCCATTTTCACATACTTAAGTGGAATTCAAGGTACCACAATCGTGTATGCTACCGGGAGTGAAGGACTTGGGTAACCTAAACAGCATGCATGCATTCAGTATCATGGGAAGGCTGGAGCCTATCTGGAACACAGAGAAAGATAATCATTCACGCTCACAGGCAACGGGGAGAACATGAAAGGCCTCACCAGCTGCTTGACTCAAACCCAGGACCTTCTTGGTGTAATGAAAGAAGGCGTTAAAGAGTGCTAACCACTGCACTGCCAGGCCACCCTGCTAGCATAGAGTTGTTAAAAACAAAACAAAGAAAAAAACCCACCAACTGCAGAGCAGTTAGCCCAATGATGAAAGCACTGTGTCTAAGTAGAATGCTGACTGGTTAGGCAGAAGGCTTGAATATGACTATTTTCTGTTGTTGGAGCTAAGCTAAAGGACCAACAACAGCACAAACGTAAAAGCTGACCAAAGACTGCTTTTTTCAAGATTTCTGACACCGCCCCCTGGTGACAGCACACAGCTACAGCATGTGGATGTGAGTGCAAAGCTCTCTTTACAAGCTCTGTAAAGAAAGAAAAGCAAAACAAAAAAAATGTGGTATGTGTATTGTTAATTAGTTCTGCTAGCATTAAATAAATATTTGATTTTAATTATTCTATTTGTCATGAAAGTTTATTTTGAACAACACTTCCACAGCTTTTTATTACGTTACTATTACTCTTTAAATGCTGATTCTAGCTGCTTAACATCTGCACTACAACCAAATTTACATGATGCCATTTAACACTGTCACATTTTTAGTTTAGCATTTTATTAGAATGCAAATTTTGCTGGTGGAAATGGTACTAGCTTTGCAGGTGTAGCCCGGGAGCCTTTTGCTGTGAGGCTAAATGCTGACCACTAAGCCACCCTGCTGCAAAATAAATATAATGTAGAAATTTCTCCTAGATGATTTCATGAGAAGTTATCGGAATAACCAAATAGACGCACCATGATTCATCATAAATGTATACAAAAGATCATGGAGATCTATCAAATATCTGCTGCTATAGTTCATTTTGGACCAAAGGGTAGCTTTTCATTTAGCGACTGGAAAAGCTTTTGCTTCTATAAAGAGAAACGTCTATGATTTGTGTACACAGGTTGGTTCTTTTAGATTTTGTTTAAACATCCGACAAAGTTACACATAAAAAAAATACCTTCACAGCACAGTAGATGTTCGAAAATTAGCCCCAAGCCTAAATAACCCTTGTTTTTCCTCCTTTACATCTGAAACGAAAACACAGCCTGTGGTTTCACATACTGAACTATATACAGCATCCCACAAAATGCAGCAGCTTCCTGGTATTCCCTTCTCTAAATTCGGCTTTTACTTTTAAAAACTGTGCTCCCTGCAGTAGCCCCTCATGGCATTATATATGAAAACAGCCCTCCTAAAAAAAAGCATTACCTAAATTTGTATCTGCCCTTTTCACACTGAAGGCAGGATGGCAAGCTGTAGCAGATGGCCAAAAGACTTCCTATTTTCACAGACTGCTAATTAGAGCCCTAACCACAGCTCACCTTTAATGTCAGCCACAGACTGCTTTTAGTGCAATTAGCCTAATGGGGTCCGGGCCTGTGAATAGCCTGTAATATTTAGTAAGGGCCAGGCATTGCACTGGAGTTAGTGTATGTCAAAATAAAGGACAAAAGAGGTCTAACACATCGCAGAACCATTTATTACAGGAACTGATGGAGGGCGAGACTGTAACCGTGATTACCCAGAGAAACTATTTAATTAGATGCATTAATAATTGAACTAATTAGCTCCCATGTGTCTCGCAAATGAAGAGGGAACCTGGAGCTTCACTTGCACCACATCAGCTGATTAATTAGTCTGCTGATCGTTAGCTGTCTTGATGGCCTATATGCGATCAGATGAGAGGGTGGATAATGAGGAATAGTCGGTCGATGGTGCTGGTTAATTAGTGTGACCTGATCCAGGGGCCATGTTAGAACAGTTGTTGATGCCACAGCTTCTAATGAGGAGGATTTAGGGCCGGATGATCTATTTGGAAGCAGGCTGCAGTGTTGTTTGTGGATTTGGATGTGTACCAGCCTTGATAACCCCTTTGAAAATCACTACATTTTTCCAATAATCTGTCTACAGGGACTATGTCCAAATGTTCAATATTAACTTTAAATAATGACCTTCCCATGCCCTACTGTATTTCTATTCATAAAATTTCAATATAGTGACTTACAGCAGGTCTGGGACTTAAAAATTGCCTTTCAAGGCTATTCACAATTCATCTTTTGCATTTATATAAGGAGAAAATTGAATGCAGTAGGCTTATGATAAATCTATTTTAGATGGTTCCATAGCAAGAATTCCTATAACTACTGCGTCTAAATGTCTTAAAGATTAAATTATTCACCTTAAATAACTTATATAACATGTTCTTATAAGGAGGTAATATTATCAGTCTATTACTGAGGTTGCAAAGACATATAAATGCTCTACAGCATAATTAAAGTATCACATCATCTTATAGTATTAATCAAGACTGTGCATTATGCCAGAGGAAGTTGCAGGACTATCCAAAACCAATTTGTTGTTCTTAGTGATGTTCTTAAATGGCTTTAAAAATGTGTTTTCTTCAAATGCCTGCAGTATGATTCATGACTACATTGAGTTTATTGTCCTATAACTGATTCACAATATGACATCTCTTTCAATACTATAGTATCACAAATAAATCAATCAGTTCTTTATCGAACGCCTTCGTTTTAAGATTCTTTCTCATGTTGTAAAATCATTTAAAAACAGTTTTCACAGGACTCTACGCTGTCCTGTGAAAAACTGAGTCCACCCCATGATTCAGTGGCTTGCAGAGACATCTTTAGCAGCTGCAACTTGAAGTAATAATTTTCTGTATGACTTTTTCAGTCTTTCACATTGTTGTGGAAGAATTTTTGCCCAATCTTCTTTACAACATTTCTTCAGTTCATTCAGGTTTGTGAGCATTTGTTTGTGCACAGCTCTCTTAAGGTCCCCAACAGCTTTCAATTAGGTTGAGGTCTGGACTTTGACTGGGCCATTGCAACACCTTGATTGTTTTTCTTTTCCCACTATTCTGTTGTAGAGTTGCTGCTGTGCTTGGAATCATTGTCCTTTTGCATGCCCCAATTTTGGCCTATCTTTAGCTGTCAGACAGATGGCCTCACATTTGACTTCACAATGCTTTGGTATACAGAGGAGTTCATGGCCAACTCAGTGACTGAGTGCCAAGGTCCCGTGGCTATGAAAAAGCCCACATCATCTTCTCTCCACCAATGTACTTAACAGTCAGTATGAGGTGTTTGTGTTGATATCCTGTGGTTGGTTTTCATGCTGTGCATCAATTAATATCTTCATTTTGGTCTCCTCTTACAAGAAGTCTTGCTGAGAACTTTGCAAACATAAGCTAGACAAGGCTTTCCCCCTGACAACCCTTTCAAAACAAGCCATATTTATTCAGTCTTTTTCTAATTGTAGTGTCATTTTAACATTTAACATGCTAACTGAGGTCTGTACAGTGAGATGTGGCTCTTGGGTTTTTGCAGTTCCACTTAACATTGCATGGTCTGATCTTGGCGTTAAATTGATGGGATGTCCAATCCTGGGAAAATTGACACCTATATCAAGTGTTTTCCAGTTCCGAATAATCTTTCTCACTATAGAACGACGGACTTGAGATTATTTGCAAATGGCTTTATAACCCTTTGCAGACTGGCAGCAACACTGTCGGTTAAGCAATTGCTGATGTCTTTCTTCCTTCTCATTGTGTTCACACACCTGAATACTACAGTCCAGCAAACTGCCAAAACATCAGCTAAGTTAATCAAGTGCATTTAATTAACAGCATCTGGCCACAACATATTCTCTTCATTTTTAATGACTCCTTGCTTATGATATCACTATTATACTCGAGGAGTCAGAAGGTTATAGCAGCCAGTCTGCTGACAAATGCATTGATACATTAGTATGATAGCCTGGATAGGATCTGAGCACTTTATTTCATTAATGTTACCATGTGTATCATATGTATGCGCCACAGAACATTTGTCTGCATGCAGCGGCTCTATTCCCCACCAGTTTGAGAACCACTGCTTATCACCTATTAACAACCTGTGGTAATAGGTTTGCCAATTAGGTCATTGTGACCTTTAGCTGATGTATATTTTTATGGTTTTTGCTTAATATTTCCACATTGGGCTGCACTACCAATTTCATTGTCAGTTTTAGCTAATTTCTAGAGCTTAGATTTCCTTAAAAAATCGGCATGTAGCTTTAGGTGAGCCTACTCAAGCCCTAAACTCTTTAGTAGACACACCTTTGTTTTAATGTTTTTATGTCATACATGCTGATCATAGTCTCACGGGGACCCAAAGTATGATCATTACTTTTCTGGCATGGTCTATGCTTTTTGTGTTCTATTAACTTCTTAATTTTCCCACAAGGTCTTGCTGTATGTAATTGCTCTATTATGAAGCTTTCAGCTACTTTATTGCTCTTTTATAGGTTCCAATTTCCTGTCATATTCATGGAAGACTGAAGGTATAGACAAGCTTTTTTATGTGATCTATATTGGCATCGCCCCCACTAACCTACAATCTCTAAAGCATTACTAAAAATCTCCAGAAGAAATGATGTTGGGCTTTTAGCAGTTTAATCATGTTTTTATTCCATATTTCCCTGTTCAAGGCCATCTAAAATGATGTATTCATTTCGAAACCCGGAGTCAACGCATTAGGGTATCTTTTTAAGTATTTCCTGATTATGGCATCTGGAGATTTAATCACCTGTGTGGCTATTTCGTTTTGAAAACTGTATTACAGATACCTTTCATGGTATCTGTAATACAGTATAGTCTTAGTCCGAGCTAATCTATTACCTTTAAAAAACACCCCAAGTACATTAATAAAGGATGAACACGTTGAACAGGCGCGCGCCTGTGCACGTTCGCGCACAAAAAAGGCTCTGCATCTGTCGTGCTGAAAAGCCACAGCTTTGACTACAGGGCGCCCTGGAGATAATTGGTGTCCTTGGAGTTGAATAAGCTCATTTTAAAACACCTCAGGCCCGGGCTGTCCTGGTGTGTGACTGTGTATTGAATAATTGATTTGGAGAGGGAGGGGGCGGTTACTATCAGATCTGAACATAATGACTTTATATAATTAGCACGCAGCGTTAAAAAAAACATTTGACTCTGGGAGTTTTTTGCAGTGAGAGAGAGAGACAGAGAGAGGGGAGAGAGAGAGAGAGAGAGAGAGGAGGGGGGAGGCTCGTTGTGTGCAGGAGGGCTCATTTGAGGGGAACAGCCGCAGCCTGTGCAGATAGAGAAATACTTACGCACTGACATCAGCCAAGATAATGCTAAGCCACTGTTGATTTGGGGACATCTCTACTGCAGGGCAAGGTGATACTCCGAGAAGCTGTTTTCATCCATCCACGGGCTATTTTTACGCGCGAGGGAAAAGAGAGCGACTCCGCGGCTGTTTCTCTCGGCTCTCTCTTCGGGGACTATGAAGAGCGGAGCTGAAGTTTGAGCGACTCTAGGTTCAAACAGCGCGTCCAGGCCTCAGTGTTTGTTACCGCTCTTCCACGCAGGAGAGTAAAGGCTGGTATTTCTCCCACTGTTGGATTATTGCCGTTTACCTAAAGGATGGTGCTGGACAAGGAGGAGAGTGAGTACACGTTCCCTTGCTTAAACTGGTACTCAGTACTTCCACTTTAATGGGCACACCTGTGCAACACAATGCAACCCCAAGCAACTATTTTACCACATCAGGTCGATTTTGATGATGTTGACAGAATCATAAAGGCTTTAAACCAATAACATGCTTCAGGTTACTTATATATAAACGGAAACAACACATCTCCTACAATGTCATAAAACTAGAAATAGAGATAAATGTCCCACAGACTTCCCTAATGAAGTATATATATATATATATATATATATATATATATATATATATATATATATATATATATATATATATATATATATATATATATATATATTCTTGGATGTTCGTTGTCTCATCCTGGACTGTGGTGCTGACACTCACCAGTCCCCGGCCCCCTTCCTTCCGCTTAGCGTACAGCCTCAGGGTGCTGGATTTGGGGTGAAACCCTCCATGCATGGTAAGGAGCTTTCTTGTCTTTATGTCAGTGGCTTCTATCTCCTCCTTTGGCCAGCCTATTACCCCAGCAGGGTACCTGATCACGGGCAGGGCGTACGTGTTGATGGCCCGGATCTTGTTCTTACCATTCAGCTGACTCCTCAGGACTTGCCTGACCCTCTGCTGGGGTCTATCACACCAGGCAAGACCCCAGGTGCAGGCTGTGTAAAGATGCCCCAGAGACAATCCAGCACATAACAGCAGGGTGCAAGATGCTAGCAGGCAAGGCATACATGGAATGCCATAACCAAGTGGCCGGCATAGTGTACAGGAACATCTGTGCCAAGTATAACCTGGAAGTCCCGAGGTCAAAATGGGAGATGCCCCCAAGGGTGGTGGAGAATGACCGAGCTAAGATCCTGTGGGACTTCCAGATACAGACGGCCAAAATGGTGGTGGCTAACCAACCGGACATAGTGGTGGTAGACAAACAGAAGAAGACGGCCGTAGTGATCGATGTAGCGGTTCCGAATGACAGCAATATCAGGAAGAAGGAACACGAGAAGCTGGAGAAATACCAAGGGCTCAGAGAAGAGCTCGAGAGGATGTGGAGGGTGAAGGTAACGGTGGTCCCCGTGGTAATCGGAGCACTAGGTGCGGTGACTCCCAAGCTAGGCGAGTGGCTCCAGCAGATCCCGGGAACAACATCGGAGATCTCTGTCCAGAAGAGCGCAGTCCTGGGAACAGCTAAGATACTGCGCAGGACCCTCAAGCTCCCAGGCCTCTGGTAGAGGACCCGAGCTTGAAGGATAAACCGCCGGGTGTTTTATATATATATATATATATATATATATATATATATATATATATATATATATATATATATATATATATATATATATATATATATATATATATATATATATATATATATATATGCTTGCTCTATTATACTCTATTATATTGTTAATGTGCAACAATTAAAAAAATAGATTGCAGAAAAAGCCCTTATTGACATTCACTCTTTGTGTCTCATTCCTGACAGAAAACTAACACTGAATCTCCTCTGTCTGTCTCTGTGTCTGTCTCTGTGTCTGTCTCTGTGTCTGTCTCTGTGTCTGTCTGTTTCTTGGCCTTTTTCCTGCCAGGTGTGTCTCTTGTGTCCCTCCAGTCCAGAGAAAAGCCGAGGGGCTGCGCCGGCTGTAATGGGAAGATACGGGACCGCTTCATGCTTCAGGCGTTAGACAGATACTGGCATGAGGACTGTCTGAAGTGTGCCTGCTGTGACTGCCGCTTGGGCCGGCTGGGCTCCACACTCTACACCCGGGCCAACCTCATCCTTTGCCGCAGAGACTACCTGAGGTACGGCTCCCATATGTGAAATGTGAGCGTTTTTCTTAGAGAATGGTACTACGATATCAAAGTGAAGCAAGTGGCCCTCACAGGCAATCAAGTGTCCACAATCGCCAACACGTCAGTAAATAAATTAAATCTGTCCAAGCATCATTTGACAGTGTTTGGATGTGGTGTGCTTGAGAGGGAATGTTTTGAGTCACCATATTTTGACTCTGCGTTACAGTCTTGTGGAAAAATACTTGTTTGTTTTTCCCTGTGAAAGGGTTTATCCTGCAGGGTGACAGGGTTAACGGTTACATTATCCAAACATGGACTAGTTTTGAGGTTTATGGGTTCAAGAGCACAAATAAGAACATCAGCTGTCTGCAGTAAACTTGCACAGACATAAGCATCTTGTATGCAGCATAAGAAAGAAAAGGCAGAACAGTGAAGCTTGCACTTTGTAAATGTTTCCGTTGTCTCTTATAGTTCTTAACATGGGCTTTGATAATGGTTAATTTCGTCCTAAGAAGACATGTAGCTGGAGACATCAGTCTTTAAAGGGTGATATTAGCTGTGATTATGCTGTGGATATGAAGTTTTATCAAGTTTGTGTTGGTACTTCAGTAGAATGAACAGTTGATGCTTTTCAATTTCAATACACTTTTATTTAGATAGTGCCAAATCACAAACAACTCAATTTTTGTTATAAGTTAAAGACCCTTCAATGATAGAGAGAAAACCTCAACAATCAGACAACTCCCTATGAGTAAGCACTTGGCGACAGTGGGAAAGGAAAACTCCCTTTTAACAGGAAGAAACCTCTGGCAGAACCAGCTCAGGGAGGGTCGGCCATCTGCTGTGACTGGGCAGGGGTGAGGGGAGGGAGAGAAGAAAAAAAGAGAAGAGAAAAAGAGAATCAAAGAATAATAATAACTAATGATTTTATAAACTCATACAAAGTGGATAGTTTCATCAAGGAGCAGCACCACAGACTGCAGGTGTGAAAAATGAAGCCAAAGCAGGTGTTCATCTGGACTGAAAGCACTACATCCAGATGAACAGAATCAACTTTTTGGGATTATCTTACATGGATGACTAAGCATGCATCAAGACATGACACTGCTTAATTTTTTCCTCAATAAAAATTTTCCTAGTGAGTTCATGGTTTGATACGCTTGCCTTAAGTTCCCTTTATGTTCCCATGTTATTAATTTACCAAGTTCTTGCCCCAATTAGAGTAAAACTGACTATAAAGCAGGATCTCCTTCAGGGTTTGGCCACCTCATGATTACGGTGCACGGCCATCTGTACAATATCTGAAGTTATTCTGCACCTTTTGTGACTATGATTTGGTCCAGGATGACTATACAGGTAAGTATGTTTCAATGTACTTGGGGTTTAAATAGATTTCTACCTTAGCCTTTTTAAAACCATCAACCTTTTCTAAACAAACCTTGTCTGCATCAACGGGCTCCACTCAGAGTTATATGCCTCTGCTTTTTCTTGCCTAGAAATAATGATATCTGGTGTCAGGTCAGCAAGAGAACTCCTGATATCGCAGCCACATTGCTGAACTCATGTGTTAGTCTCATGTACAATCCAGCTGGATTTGGTTGGAGCTAAGTCGCTCATTAGCTGCACTGCACTTAGGAGACCAAAACCCCTTTTGACAGTTAAATTGGCTAGATTGCCTCCTGTTTTCCTCATCATTGCAAGGGTGCAGACCAAAGGCCTTTGAAGAGTGGGATTAAAACCATGTGATTTCTTTTAATTGGACCATTTGTAGAGAATTAGCATTGAGCTTCGTAGCCTCGTTAAGGAGCAGGAAAAAAACCCACCAGGTGCCTGACTCGAGCTCGTTAGATCAGAACATTCTGTTAATTAGGTCTCACTTTTGTTCTCACGTTGGTCACTCATTTGATGACGTTTTCCATTTGTAATCCAGGGCTGCTCAGTGCTTTTCTCCCTTATTACATGGATGACCTTTTTCCATAAGGGTTCCTCCAAAGCCCCCTTTTTCTATTTGGCCTCTAATGGAATATGGAAATCAGCAGCAGCCACTTGTCTTCGTGTGTGCCGGGCTCTTGGGGAGTTATTTGGTCATTCTGTTAGAGGTGAATAAGCGGTGAGGCCATCTGCAGCTGGCCAGCACAAAGCATTTATAGCAACACAGTTTGTTCTCAGGTGGTCTGAGGACAAGGTTCAAAAGTTGCCAGATAAATTTGGGGTTTCAGAAGAGAGTAATAAATTGACTTTCTTCTTAAAGCAACTGACATTTCATATAAATCGTGACATTTTCATATCAGTTAATCTCTATTTTGCTGCTCTCTATCAGCAGTAATGCATTAGTGATAGAGCTCATATCCAGTTTATGAAAACTCTCACATTTGATATTCTGAACGCTCACATATGTGAAGAAAAAAGATTAGTGCAGAAATAACAGATGTTTGAAGAGAATAGATGGAAAGTTGTAACCCTACCTTCACGCAGTGTTGGCAGAGCAACACTGTTAAAACAATGGAGTGTACTGACTTTTTTCCAGGCTTGCTAACTGTAGTGCTATACCTCTAACCTCTTAACATGCCTCAGATTGTTGCCGACCTATGTAGGGTTAGGGACATAGTTTAGGTTCTGAATTTATGGGACATTTACCAAATGAAAAACATTTAAGAGAAAAACTGTAATGTCAGAACATATCAGACGTTGTTGGAGACATTTTATAGTATAATCAGCTGTTGATGAGCTAACCAGATTTTAAAAATGAACCTTTAATGCTGAACTATTGTAAATAAATGGAGGAAATGGAGAAAGAACATATCATAGGCTAAGAGGTATTCAGTGTATTGCTAATACTGATCACTGATCACAGCAGATATCTGTCCAACCCGGATGCTGGAGGTGTCTTCCGAATAAAAGAGTTTTTCCTTCCCACTATCACCAAGTGCTGCTAATAGGGGGTCGTGTGACTGTTGGGGTTTTCATGCAATTTTTACTACGCAACATAAAGAGCTTTGAGGTGATTATTTGTTGTGATATAGCTAAAACTGATTTTAACTGACTTACTGGAGTTTGTGTGATGCATTACAAACCCTGTGGTTTTCTCATTATCTGTCCACATGGGGTGTCTGGACTAATTTTGGCAACAAAGCTGAAACAATTAATCATACATGCCATTTGACAAGTAAAAACATGAAACGTTTTCTGCAGAAATTCAAGCTTTTCTTGCCTTTCGCTCACATTCCAGCTTTTTGACTGTCGAGTCTGCAGATTGGTTGATAATAAACTTAATGGTTAGTTGCAGCCATAGCTTAATGACACAGCTCCAGATCTTATTATGAGAAGCTCATACTATCATCTCCTCATAATTACTACTAGAGGCGCGATTTGAATGGTTTTTCACACTTGGCTGCACTTATATGTATATAATGTGGGCTCTGCATTAGGGGGAGTGGAAACAGCCATCAATAATCAGGAAACGCAGTGCGGTTCACCGCTATAAATCAGTAATTGAAGTGATTATTTGCGAACGGTGCTCGAGCATCATCTGTGATGCTCTCTGGGACACACAGGCTACCTTTTGTCCTCTAGTTCAGTGTTTTTTTTCCTTCTGCAGCTCCTGGCTGAAATGTATCTGTGTTTGTCCAGATTACAGGCCTGTTTGTTGCCCTCTCTCCCTCTGCAGGCTCTTTGGGGTGACGGGGAACTGTGCAGCCTGCAGTAAGCTGATCCCTGCCTTTGAGATGGTGATGAGAGCCAGAGACAACGTCTACCATTTAGACTGCTTTGCCTGTCAGCTCTGCCGCCAGAGGTAAGATTAGGGTAGCAATTAGCCAGGGAGATCAAATTCAGTTGACTTATCTCGGAGATGTACTGGTGAGCTCACTGGTCATTAAGAGCATATTAGCAGTGCACCGTAATCACAATGCAATGAAATCCCCTTCACTTGAAAAACTTCAAGGGGTTAAAGACTTTGTATATCACTCAGACAGTTAATCAGGCAGCAGTCATGCAAGATTAAATTTCTAAGCATCATTGCTACAGATGTATGCTGAAAATATGCCTGAAATGCTCCTCTGGGACCTCATCATTCATTTCGGCTGTAGCAAGAACCAAGACCCAGTTCCATATTTTGATTTCTCTCTGCAGATTTTGCGTGGGAGACAAGTTTTTCCTCAAGAACAACATGATCCTGTGCCAGCTGGACTATGAGGGGGGCCATCTTAATGGCAGCACCGAGAGGCAGCCTCAGTAAGAGGTAATATTCTGATGACGGTGAATTACAGCTCCAGACACACGGTCTGACAGTTTGAACTAAACCATGCACTTAAATAATAGGAAGGTATACAAGTGAGCGCCCAGGATCATCCCAAATATGTCCACATGCAGACACGAGAGTCCCTAACAAGACGTTGCGAATTTAAAATTCCTGCAGAGAAAAGTTTAGTGTGTTTTCCACATTATGTGACATTCAGGCATAAATGTGGGAATCTCTTAGCCACATATTAATCAGACTGAATATTTTACAGACTTTGCACAAGGTTTTACCGCTTGACAGGCATCTTAAGCATCTGCATTTTAGACCTGAACTTTTCCAGTACTTAACAGACATGTGAAAATTTGGACCTCACTTTAACCTCACTTAAACATGCAAGCCTCCCCATATTAAGTCTTTGTGTGGTTAGATTGCGCTGATTTAAATAGTAAATAGTAAATGGATTGCTTCTTATGCACTGATCGGGCATAACGTTATGACCACCTGCCTAATATTGTGCTGGACCTGTCAAGGCCGTAAAGGTGTGCTGTGGTATCTGGCACCATGACGCTAGCACAGAGCCTTTAAGTCCTGTAAGTTGCAAGCAGACTTGTTTGTCCGGCACGTCCCACAGATGCACATGGACACCAGCATCCACGTGATGTTGCTTTGTGATCCAGTTTTTATACTCAGGTGCCCATTGTTAGTGCTTTCAGTGGAGGACAGGGGTCTCTTTGGATATGACTGTGGCTATCCCATACATAACAAACTGTGATGCACTGTGTATTCTGACACCTTTCTACCAGCAGCATTAACCTTTTCAGCAGTTTGAGCCACAGTTGCTTGTCTGTTTGATCGGCCCACACGTGCAGCCTTCAATCCTCCTATGTATCAGTGTGCTTTGGCCTCCCGTGTCCCTGTTGCTAGTTTACCACTGTTTCTTCCTTGGAACACCTTTGATAGATACTGACCACTACAGGCTGAGAACACCCCACAAGAGCTGCAGTTTTGGAGATGCTCTGAACCAGTCACATAGCCATCACAATCTGAAGCTTGTCTAACTTGCTCAAATTGTTACTCTTGCCCATTTTTCCTGCTTCTAACACATCAGCTTTGAGGAGAAAATGTTCACTTGCTCTCTAATATATATCCCGCCCACTAACTGGTGCCATGATGGAGAGATACTCAGTGCTATTCACTTCACCTGTCTGTGGTCATAATGTTATGCCTGATTGGTGTATAGGGCTTTTCTACTCTACTTGAACACTCAGAGTGCTTTGTACTATATGTCTCATTCAACCTGGCATGCAGACTGAAACAGGTCTTAAAAAATGGTCTGAAATTCATTTGTGAAACCAGCTTTGGTAGCACCTGTCCTATCTAAATGAATGGTGGGAGAGCCGTAACTTTTATTTCAGCTGTTACCATCTTGTAGTGAAGCAACAGTCAAATGTGATTTGAAACAAACCTAAATTTCAACCCTTTGGTGTGTTTGCCTCAAAAAATCATTTTCAACCCCAATATTTAAATTTGCTATGCATGCATGTTACTTGGCTTTATAGATGGCTCAATCAAAAATCAATCCTTATGATCAACATCTCTGGCTGCAGTAATACTTAATACTGATCTACTGTGTGAATATGTCAGTGTAACATCTGACATAGGGAGGCCGGTATCTTTGCAGTAATACATTTCTTCTGTATATTTCCGTTCAGAAAAATTGTAATTGTGTGAAATTTCAGAATTTCCTTTCACGATTATTTTGCAAACATTCTGGCCCAAGTAAATCTCCAAAAAGTTGATTCTGTTCATCTGGACGTGGCGTTTTGTGGGAGAAACGTTTCGTCACTCATCCAAGTGACTTCTTCAGTCTCAGCTGACTGCAGGTTTCATCTTATAAACAGTACATTTGCATAATGACTGAAACCAGCCCAGTGAAGGAACAATGGGCTGGGAGGTCAGTTCCTTAATCTTACATGAAAAGGGAAAGACCATCTGTGAATCGAGGAGGGGGCCTAAGGGTACATCTTTCGCCATCATACAATGCTGTGATTGCAGCCATTCCCTAACTGTCTGTGAACGGTACTCATGGCCATTGATCAGTGGGCTTTGATCAGTGGGTTTTGGTCAGTGGTTGTTGATCAATGGTCATGAGAATTTGCATAATTAAGATTAAGGAACTGACCTCCCAGCCCATTGTTCCTTCACTGGGCTGGTTTCAGTCATTATGCAAATGTACTGTTTATAAGATGAAACCTGCAGTCAGCTGAGACTGAAGAAGTCACTTGGATGAGTGACGAAACGTTTCTCCCACAAAACGCTACGTCCAGATGAACAGAATCAACTTTTTGGACACTGACTATCCACTATATCAAAGTATAAATCAGTATAGGCATGTAAAGCTTTAGTGTGGTTCTGAGTACGGCTTTTTCTTTGAAGTAACTGATTAATAATTCTCTGCTTGATATTGGTCCCCAAAGGATATCTTCTTGGCTACTTTAGGAAGATTAATATGTTTGCTTTTATGAAATTTATCAGTAGTAAAACTAAGGGAGTGCGCTGTGCTTAAAGAAATATGAGCTTCCAGATCACTTTTTGTGATTCACACAGAATTAATTAGTACAGTGTGTACTTTGCAATGTGCTAAGCAAGGCTCAAGGGTCTTAAGCAAAGCGAAAATGTTTATTCCAGCCATTAAAACGCTGGATAAAGCTTCCAACATTGCAAGTATTTCTCCCTCACTGTCAGATATACTGTCCAGTGCTGTAATAATGGGAGCGTTACAATGGGACAACATATTCATTGTGGTTGGAGATGTTCTCTGCACTGCAACCCTGTAACTCCACTTAAACTCGTGTATTCTTGCTTGTTATTAGAGAGAATTTAAGCTTTACATACATGACAAAATGACCCATCGCTGCTGTTCTGGTTCTAGTCGTGGGGGGACTGAAGCCTATCCCAACTACAATAGGACGAGAGGCGGGGTACACACTGTACAGGTTGTCAGTCTTCGCACCCACATCTACACCTATGGGCAATTTAGAATCACCAATTAACCTAACATGTCTTTGGACTGTGGGAGGAAGCCGGAGTACCCGGAAAGAACCCATACAAACACGGGGAACTCCACACAGAAAGACTCCAGCCAGATGGTGGGGTCAAGTCAAGACCTTCTTGCTGTGAGGCAACAGTTCTAAACACCGTGCTGCCAGAGAATAATCATAATAATTCTGTCCTTATCTGTAGAACTCTTTATAAAGTTGTTAACTGTAGTCACATAAATCCTGTGGAACTACATCCTGGGCTCTGCCTTTTGTAAACCCCTAGATGGGCATGTGAGCGGTGTTGGGCTATGAGTGCAAAGGGTTTGAGGAAAGCTGAAAGCAGGCAATCCACAAATATGAAGTTTTCAAGGTCAGAAACATTCCCAAAAGCCACCAGCGGCCCAACATATCATTATGATACTAATTGTACTACTACAGCAGTAAAATACACACCATCGCCCTGCACGATTGGACACTGGAAGCTGAGAGTTACTTGTGAATGATTTCTGATCTTCCAGTTAATGTTGAAAAATCTTGCAGATATCATTTGTTTTCAAAAAAGAAACATCTTTATGTATTCAGGGACATAAACACCAGAGTATTCAAGGTTTTAGGCAAGTATATTGTTAACTCAGGTTAAAAATGAGGTAACTTTATTACAAATGCAGACAGATGTTTGTCATATGCTGCATGTTTTGCTTGGAGCTCTCTAAAATGGGAGTCTACTTTAGATATGTGGCCCCAACCCTGTAATTTTGATAAAATGGATACAGTGAAAGCTTTTTGGCTTCGTAAGGTTGTAACTCTTTATAAATGTTCTCTCGAGATCCAAGTAGCTTTGTTGATGTAGGATGTTTTTTTTTAATCTTTTTCCTTTTTGAGTTTTCATGAATGTGACCACTGGACGACTGCACATGTGTGTTTTTCCACCTTCAAGCAGCTGATTAACATGTAGATTAAAAAAAGCATAAAAATAATAATAAAAAAAAACACTACAAAGAACATTTTATTGTGAAAAATAATAAAGATAAAAACATGTTTGTGTTCCACTGAACACAAACTTGGAAATAAAATTGTGCTTTGTTGTGAGAAAACAACCTTTGGTGAAAGTAAAGCAGAAGTAAATAAAGTATAGAGAGCAGGTAAATTCATCTACACTCCAGTTGGGAGAATTAAATATTAATTATTCTCCTGAGTTTTTTAAAACAAGTGTTAAAGTTTTTAGGTTACATTTCTGTGAGTTGCTTTCAATGCAGTGCAGTTGTTGTTATAGTTACTGAACAGCACACGTTGCTCAGAACATTATTTGAAATACAAATTTTATGTAAAAACTAGAGATGGACCGATCCGATATTACGTATCGGTATCGGTCCGATACTGACCTAAATTACTGGATCGGATATCGGAGAAAAATAAAAAATGTAATCCGATCCATTAAATATCACGAAAGCACCTCGCAAAACTTGCAACACGCCGTAACTCACCTCAGAACGTTAGCAGTCGGAGCAGTATGCATCACGTGATAGAGCAGCTGTGGCATGCCGGACCTGTCGGTGGTCTGGATAGCATGTGGAGCTTCGCTAGCAACCCGGCATTTCATCTCCGACAAAGTTATCCCCGAGAGAAGTAAAGCAAGTGTGTAAGTCCATCTCTGAATGTTTGTAAAGCATTCCCACGTTAAGCTTAACAAGCGACTGCCTCTCGCTCTCCGGCTGCTACTTCAATCATGAAACTGCTTAAATGATCAGCTGATCGGCTTTTATGTCGCGAGTCCGTCTCTCTTGTTTGTTTTTGGCCCACTTTGCACCAGAAAGAGGAAACCAGCGGCTGAACAACAGCAGCACGTTTAAGCTTGATAAGCTGTTGTTAGAATTTATTTAATATTAGTTTCTACTCGAGGATCTTTTTCTACGTAGCTGACGCTGGTAACTGTGCAGGGGCGGATCTAGCAAAGTTTAGCCAGGGGGGCCGATAGGGCATGAACAGGGAAAAGGGGGCACAAAGACATACTTTTCTTTCTTATTCTCATTTAAAATGTCGAGCTTTTAATAAATAATTATCTGATACCCAAAGTTTTAATTTGATGTAAAATGAATAGAAGTCAATTACTGTATATAGTGACTATTAAGTCTAATATATACCCTAGTAAGCTATAGTACTTTTTTCTTTGGGAAGGTACCATCTGTGCAGTCTGCAATTTTGTTGAAGAAAGATGTTGAATCTATTTAATATTTCTTGAAAAATAATTGATTTCTGTGCATTTTTTTTCACACTGCATCAAATTAAGGTTAATTACGTCGATTAAGCATCATGAGGTGGCGCGTGAGGGGTGGTTCCTTATTTTTTATTTATTTATTTTTGTTGTTGCTGGGAGTTGGAACCCTATTAGTTAGGTTGCTTAATATTTACGCTAAGTACTCTTTAAAATACCAGAATAGGGAGGATGGTGTAGGTCTAAGTTTATTAGATTGATCAGTATTGCTGAACTATGAAATATTTTTTTTGTATACAGGTATAACAGAATAGCTTTAGTGTAGTTGTTGTTTTAAACTTGAGTATGAACTTGCAGACTTGCAAAATGCAGCAAGATATTTTAAAAAACAGTTTTGTTGATTAAAAAAACACTATATCGGATTCATATCGGTATCGGCAGATATCCAAATTTATGATATCGGTATCGGTATCGGACATAAAAAAGTGGTATCGTGCCATCTCTAGTAAAAACACAAACTTCTGTGGCTTCTGTGAGCAAATACAGGATTGCATTCATCATAGAACTGCAGCATGTTTTTGTTTATGGCTATGGAAAAAACAGTGCACTGATCTCTGACCATCAGAGGCCTTTAATACAAAGCAGGATTTCATCTTATCTGGGTAACCCTCGGTTATCTGCACTAAAAAGTTCACTTCTTAATAGGGTACTGGGTGGGTACTGGGACTGAGGTCGCGTTCTAGATTACAGATCAGCAGCTATGAAATCCCTGCCTACAAAACAATCATAGCATCACTATTCCTGGAGGATCCCTCTGACCTCTGAGCACAGATAGAAGGTTTTCATTAGCATCTAATGTCTTCGTGTTTCCCTGTTGATCAGTAAGAAATATAAATTCTTATCTTTTCAAGTTGGCAACAAACAAATTTTTTTTTTTTTCATGGATAGATGATCCTAGTCTCGGTGACCAAAATGCTTAAAGTGCAAACGCACATCCAAACAGCACTTTTAAAGCTAGACTGCTGCACACTGCTTTTCCTCTCGTACCACTCATGTTGTTGACAGTAGTATGAGACAGTCAGCATTATCAATACAACCTCTTCATATTTTTCTCACAATTTGTAAAATTAGCTACTTTGTTGCCAGTGCACTTATCCATAATTATAACATAAACTCTTTCATGTGAGCGTCCAAGGGGAACCCTTGGCTAATTTAATGAGTTAATAGCCTACTTCGTGTGACCGCTTATCCAATTTTCTAGGAGGTGTCTTCCTGTTAAAAGGGAGTTTTTCCTTCCCACTGTCACCAAGTGCTTATTCATAGGGGGGACATCTGGTTGTTGAGGTTTTCTCTGTATTATTGTGGGGTCTTTACTGTATAATATAAAATTGACTATTGTGATATGAATTGAATTGAATTGAATTGAATTGAATTGAATTGAATTGAATTGAATTGAAGATAAAAGCATAAAAACCTGTGTAGGTTTAAAAAGCCTTAAGGGAGAGAAAATGGCAAAATAAAATGAGTCTATTTTTTAATTTGAATGCATAGAGGCAATTAATCTCAGGTCAGCAGGCAGCCTGTTCCAAAGAACAGAACAACTGGAAGCATCTTCAGAATACTTTGATGTGATTCTAGGAACATTTAAAAGTTCTCCACCTGATGACCTGAGAGGTCTGACTGGGTTGTAAACAGTGAACAAGTGAGAGCTGTACCAGGGGGACAGACCATTGAGACCTGTGTGAACTAATAGTAGGACTGAAACTCTGTGAATCACTGTTGAGCTTCAGCTCACTGATGACTTTAGCGTGACCATTTCTGTGGATCTAAATCCTGATTGGTACTTATCACAAACACTTCAAGTTGAATTCTCCATTTAGTTGTTTGCAAAGTATGTTTTCAAATATTCTGCTGAGGAAAGAAAGATTAGAAATAGGTCTGTAATTATGAATTACCAATTACTAAGTCATTTTTCTTGAGCGGCAGTGTGATTACAGCACATTTGTGAGAAATATGGAAAGTGCAGGTCTGCAGAGAGCTGCTGATAATATTTACTAAAGGATTTGTAAAACAGTGATATACTGATTTGAATAGTTTGGTGTGAATGGGTTCAAGTAAAGAGGTGCAAGCTTTTAACTGATGAATCATTTCTTCGAGATCTTAGAAGTCTAAAAAGCAGCAGGGAAACAAAACAGGAAAAGGGCAGGCTGAACAGTCAAAGACAGGTGAAAGATAACAAGGGCAGGGGAAACAGACGCAAAGGATGGAAAAGAAAGATGAAGTGAAGCCACAAGAAAAGCAATTACCAAAATAAAACAGGAAGTGGAAAGACAGAAGACAAGAAAACTAATACAGGCAAATCAAACAAGTAGGACGACACTGTAATAAATAAAAGAGAATTAAACGCTTATGAGGCCAAAACTATCATCGGCAGCAACAGCTTTGTTAAACTTTCATATTCGTGTTCATTATGAGAGCTGAGCATGAAATAAATTATGTATTTAGCATGTTTTTACCTGTTGAAAGTACCCTTGTAGCCCACAGTGTATTGTTCATAATACAAAACCATTGTTTTGCTATTACACTGCAGTTACTGGATACATGAAGCTGATGATATTGTTTCTTGTGAAGCCCCCAGACCCCACTCTGACATATTTGATGTTTTCCATCTCTCTCTGCAGATCAGAGAAAGGACCACTGTGAGCCAGCTGGACTACGAAACTCACAGCAGCACACACCTCATCAGCTTCTTGTTTCAGACTGAACTGTATGGAAAAAAAGAAAAAAAAAGAAAAAAAACATTGATTGAACACATTTCCAGCAGCCCAACTTTGAACTCTTTATTCCAGAGCTGCGTGACTATTTCCCTTAAAGCTGACAGTTCTGATCAGATGGACTTGAGATCGACTGGGGAGTGAAAACGGGGTAGTGAAACTATCAGAAGATATTTTCCAGAGGACCTAATGTGGACGGTGAACAGAAAAAGAGTGAACTAGTGTTTGCAAATAATTCATAGTCTACTTCACCAAATGTGAAACACTAGATGGATGGAAAGAAGTCAGCCAGGCCACACATAGCACCAACCAAGTCATCCATCAAAGAAAAATACAAAGTTCCCTCTGATTGTCAGATCGCTCTGGCAGTCACTGAAGTGTCTTTTGTGGTGAACCCCACCCAGCTGGCTCGAAGGAAGCCCCGAAACAAACGGAAACTTTAGCAAAGATTGTTTGGCTCTGTTCAGCAACTGAGGAGTACCAGCTCCATCTCCCCGCCTCTCCTCTCTGAAGCCTCGAATGGGACTTCGAGCCCACTCTAGTTTTGTTCTCATTCTGCTCGCAAGCTGTTGTTTTCTTGACTAATTAAACTGGATTTGAATTTCACTTTGTGTGCTCATGGTTTTTTGTTTTTTTGTATGTACTGAGATTGCCAG
Organism: Astatotilapia calliptera; assembly: GCF_964374335.1. Taxonomy (NCBI): domain Eukaryota; kingdom Metazoa; phylum Chordata; class Actinopteri; order Cichliformes; family Cichlidae; genus Astatotilapia; species Astatotilapia calliptera. The sequence goes on from NC_137428.1 coordinate 47,175,469, forward strand.
TAATGGGTGGGAAAAGACATGTCGCCAGAGGGAACTAGAAAAATTTGCATTTCCTGCGAAAATGCAGTGTGGATGCTTAAAGCTGAAGCTGTATGCAAAAAGTAGCTGAAAAAGCTGAAAAGTTGCAGAAATTGTAAAAACTTTGCAGAAGCAAAAGAAGTTTGCTAAAATGGAATAACTTAGCAGAACTGCAATATCTTAGAGGAAACATAATACTTGGCAGAAATACAATAGCATAGCAGAATTTAGCAGAAATATTGTAACTTACCAGAAACATGATAACTTCTCAAAAATACAAGAATTTAGGAGAAATAGTATAAGATAACAGAAAGAATATATTTAGCCAAAAATACTTAAACATTACAGAAACACTATGATTTAGAAAAATAGTACAACAGAGCAGAAATATTGTGATTTACCAGAGACACTGTGATGAACTATGAATATTGTAATTTTAAATTGAGACTATGTTTTAGCACAAATATTATAATTTGGCAGAAATACTATAATTTAGCAGAAATACTATATTAAGCACAAATCCTATAAAAAGCAGAAATGGTATGATTAAGCACAAATACTACATTTAGTAGAAATACTTTGTTTTAGCACAAATCCCATAAAAAGCAGAAATACTGTACTATGATTTAGTAGAAAAACTATAATTAATCAGAAATACTAAATTTAGCAGAAATACTATATTAAGCACAAATACTATGAAAAGCAGAAATAGTATATTAAGCACAAATCTTATAAAATAGCAGAAATAGTATGATTAAGCATAAATACTACATTTAGCAGAAATACTACATTAAGCACAAATCCTATAAAAGCAGAAATAGTATATTAAGCACAAATCTTATAAAATAGCAGAAATAGTATGATTTAGCACAATAGTAATAAGTTAAACAGAAAAATTGGAAAAGCAAAATGGACAGCTGAAAAATGCTGAACATGCTGAGGGTCCCTCAAATATACTTGTTAAATGACAAAAATCTGCAAAAAAATTTATTACAGCCACACAATCACAAATATGTACACATAAGAAAACACACATGCACAGAGAGACACACACACAAGATCCAATTCAGTCAACCAGTCTAAATATATTGAATTTAAATCTTAGAATGAGATCATCCCATTAAAAGCCTTTCTCTCTCTCTCTCTCTCTCTCTCTCTGTCACACACACACACACACACACACACACACACACACACACACACACACACACAGGGAGAGAGAAGTAAGTTTCTAGGTCAGCCTGGGAGCTGCTGAATTTTAATCCACCAATCAGAGAGCTTGTGTACTTTTTCCCGCCAAAACAGGTGCATCTTTTTACACACGCAGCAGAGAGAGGCACAGGATTATTGCAGCCTATTTCTCATAGTGAGGACTCCCCTCAAACAAATGACCATAATTTCCAAACCGTAGGGGCTAGAGCGGTCATTCTTACACCGTTTTGTTCAGAAGAGATGGGGGAATCTTCCAGTGTTAACAATTTATCATTAAAATGTGAATTTTTAGAGATATACGACATGGATGACTTGTTGACTTAGAAGCCACGAATTCCCCCAATATGCAAATTTGAATGCCTGAGGCCACATATATGATTGGCTGCCTGGGAAGCCGTGCAGGCCCTGATTTGTGGATTTGAATTCCTCAGCCCTCAGATATGATTGGCTGGCTTAGAAGCCATGAAGGCCCCAATATGCAAATTTGAATGCCTCAGGACACATATATGATTGGCTGGGAAACCGTGCAGGCCCTGATTTGAAAATTTGAATGTCTAAGTCCTCACAGAGGATTGGCTGCCTGGGGACCTGGCAGAAATATATAGAAATACTATGATTAAGCATAAATACTACATTTAGTAGAAATACTATGTTTTAGCACAAATACTATAAAAAGCAGAAATACTATAATTTAGCAGAAATACTATATTATTAAGCACAAATCCTATAAAAAGCAGAAATACTATATTAGGCACAAATCCTATAAAAAGCAGAAATAGTATGATTAAGCATAAATACTACATTTAGTAGAAATACTATGTTTTAGCACAAATAGTATAAAAAGCAGAAATATTATAATTTAGCACAAATAGTATAAAAAGCAGAAATATTATAATTTAGCACAAATAGTATAAAAAGCAGAAATACTACATTTAGTAGAAATACTATGTTTTAGCACAAATAGTATAATAAAGCAGAAATACTATAATTTAGCAGAAATACTGTATTTAGCACAAGTACCGAAAGGTACCAGAAATACTATGATTTAGCAGAATAGTAATAACTTACAAAATTACAAATATGGAGGCATATTGAAACAGAAATGCACAGAGGGACACACAAACACAGGCTCTAATCCAGTCAACCAGTCTAAATATATTCAATTTAAATCCTACAATGACATGCTGCCAAATAAGGGCAGGGTCCTCTCTCTCCCACTAAACACACACACACACACACACACACACACACACACACACACACACACACACACACACACACACACACACACACACACACAGGGAGAGAGGACTAAGTTTCTAGGTCAGCCTGGGAGCTGCTGAATTTGAATCCACCAATCAGAGAGGCTGTTTACGTTTTCCCGCCAAAACAGGTGCATCTTTTTACACACGCAGCACAGAGACATAGACCTGCTTCTTTCAGTTTATTTCACATAGTGAGGATTCCCCTCAAACAAATGACCATAATTTCCTAACCATAGGGGCTAGAGCGGTCATTCTTACACCGTTTTGTTCAGAAGAGATGGGGGAATCTTCAAGTGTTGACAATTTATCATTAAAATATGAATTTTTAGAGATATATGACATGGATGACTTGTTGACTTAGAAGCCACGAATTCCCCAATATGCAAATTTGAATACCTGGAGCCCACATACATGATTGGCTGGCTGGGAAGCTGTGCAGGCCCTGATTTGTGGATTTGAATTCCTCAGCCCTCAGATATGATTGGCTGGCTTAGAAGCCATGAAGGCCCCAATATGCAAATTTGAATGCCTCAGGACACATATATGATTGGCTGGGAAGCCGTGCAGGCCCTGATTTGAAAATTTGAATTTCTCAGTCCTCACAGAGGATTGGCTGCCTGGGGACCTGGCAGAAATATATAGAAATACTATGATTAAGCATAAATACTACATTTAGTAGAAATACTATGTTTTAGCACAAATACTATAAAAAGCAGAAATACTATAATTTAGCAGAAATACTATATTAAGCACAAATCCTATAAAAAGCAGAAATAGGATGATTAAGCATAAACACTACATTTAGTAGAAATACTATGTTTGAGCAAAAATCCTATAAAAAGCAGAAATACTATATTAGGCACAAATCCCATAAAAAGCAGAAATAGTATGATTAAGCATAAATACTACATTTAGTAGAAATACTATGTTTTAGCACAAATAGTATAAAAAGCAGAAATATTGTAATTTAGCAGAAATACTATATTAGGCACAAATCTTATAAAATAGCAGAAATAGTATTATTTAGCACAATAGTAATAAGTTAAACAGAAAAATTGGAAAAGCAAAATGGACAGCTGAAAAAATGCTGAACATGCTGAGGGTCCCTCAAATATACTTGTTAAATGAAAAAAATCAGCAAAAAAATGCACAGGGAGAGAGAAGTAAGTTTCTAGGTCAGCCTGGGAGCTGCTGAATTTGAATCCACCAATCAGAGAGCCTGTGTACTTTTTCCCGCCAAAACATGTGCCTCTTTTTACACACGCAGCACAGAGAGGCACAGGATTATTGCAGCCTATTTCTCATAGTGAGGACTCCCCTCAAACAAATGACCATAATTTCCAAACCGTAGGGGCTAGAGCGGTCATTCTTACACCGTTTTGTTCAGAAGAGATGGGGGAATCTTCCAGTGTTTACAATTTATCATTAAAATATGAATTATTAAAGATATTTGACTTGTAATGCACCATAACTGAGTAGAGCGAAGCAAAAACTGCCTTGACTTGCCCTCAAACAACGCTTTCTAACTCGAAATCTATTTGGAGTATCGATATCATTCTTTCACCGTAAGAGACAGCAGGCTTTGGTGAACAATCATGGAAATTTTCAGGTCTCTGTGGAAATCCAACAAAAAGTTATGACGAGAGAAAAAAGTGGTTCATTTCCACAGTTTGAAATCTGAAGAAATCTGAGCGAAGGACGAATTTCCTACCCTCAAACAAGTCCAACTCATTTCAGAACGGTAATAGGTGAGAAAGAAATTCTTGAATTGTGAGCGTCAGGGGTGTCTGAAGATATTCGGGGACAAGCCTCATGTCTTAACTTTGCTTCGTTAAGGAGATATGACGATTCGAATATGCCTCTCATTACAGAAATCCAGCGGTGATTTTGAACAAGCTCTCCATTCACTTTATATGGAGAGTTTTCTGACCTTGTGTTAGTCTGAGGAGATTTGCAAAAATTCTATAAATCCCACAACAATGATGGTGACATTTTCTGAAAGCCAGCAAAAATACCTACGTTTTGATGTATAATTTGTGGAAGTTGAGTGAAAATTGAGCAAGTAGCAAACAGTTGTTCGGACATGAAGAGAAGACTGCAAAACCTTCAGTGACACACTGGAAGCCAAGAGCATAGCAACCATAACAACGCATGTATTTTGTGAAAAATCACAATTTTGCAACTCAAAACTTTAAGAGGCATAAAAGTAAAACAGTAGAAGATTTGAAAAAGCTGAATCATACCTGAATAGCCCAATAATTTGTGAACATTTTAAAATTTGAATGGTTGTTCTAGGTGAAAATATGAGGAAGTAGTTAAGTTTCAAAAACAAGCAAATTTTAGCAGAATTGCAGAAGTTTCCCATTCATTTCAATGGGACAAATTAAAGGAAAAAAGCTTAATATTTTAAAAAGTATAATAGTTAAAAATAGCAAAAGTCATAGCGCACATTAGCAGAAATAGCAGAATAGTTTAAAATTTGAACGGTGAAAATCGGCTGAAAATTGTGGAAGTAGTTAAGTGCCAAAAAGTGTACGGAAGCAACTAGAATAATAATAAAGAACTAGAAAAATTTGCATTTCCTGCGAAAATGCAGTGTGGATGCTTAAAGCTGAAGCTGTATGCAAAAAGTAGCTGAAAAAGCTGAAAAGTTGCAGAAATTGTAAAAACTTTGCAGAAGCAAAAGAAGTTTGCTAAAATGGAATAACTTAGCAGAACTGCAATATCTTAGAGGAAACATAATACTTGGCAGAAATACAATAGCATAGCAGAATTTAGCAGAAATATTGTAACTTACCAGAAACATGATAACTTCTCAAAAATACAAGAATTTAGGAGAAATAGTATAAGATAACAGAAAGAATATATTTAGCCAAAAATACTTAAACATTACAGAAACACTATGATTTAGAAAAATAGTACAACAGAGCAGAAATATTGTGATTTACCAGAGACACTGTGATGAACTATGAATATTGTAATTTTAAATTGAGACTATGTTTTAGCACAAATATTATAATTTGGCAGAAATACTATAATTTAGCAGAAATACTATATTAAGCACAAATCCTATAAAAAGCAGAAATGGTATGATTAAGCACAAATACTACATTTAGTAGAAATACTTTATTTTAGCACAAATCCCATAAAAAGCAGAAATACTGTACTATGATTTAGTAGAAAAACTATAATTAATCAGAAATACTAAATTTAGCAGAAATACTATATTAAGCACAAATACTATGAAAAGCAGAAATAGTATGATTAAGCATAAATACTACATTTAGCAGAAATACTATATTAAGCACAAATCCTATAAAAGCAGAAATAGTATATTAAGCACAAATCTTATAAAATAGCAGAAACAGTATGATTTAGCACAATAGTAATAAGTTAAACAGAAAAATTGGAAAAGCAAAATGGACAGCTGAAAAAATGCTGAACATGCTGAGGGTCCCTCAAATATACTTGTTAAATGACAAAAATCTGCAAAAAAATTTATTACAGCCACACAATCACAAATATGTACACATGAGGAAACACACATGCACAGAGAGACCCACACACAAGATCCAATTCAGTCAACCAGTCTAAATATATTGAATTTAAATCTTAGAATGAGATCATCCCATTAAAAGCCTTTCTCTCTCTCTCTCTCTCTCTCTCTCTCTCTCTCTCTCTCTCTGTCACAGACACACACACACACACACACACACACACACACACACACACACACACACACACACACACACACACAGGGAGAGAGGACTAAGTTTCTAGGTCAGCCTGGGAACTGCTGAATTTGAATCCACCAATCAGAGAGCCTGTGCACTTTTCCCCACCAAAACAGGTGCATCTGTTTACACACGCAGCAGCACAGAGAGACACAGGATTTTTGCAGTCTATTTCTCATAGTGACGACTCCCTCAAACAAATGACCGTAATTTCCTAACCGTAGGGGCTAGAACGGTCATTCTTACACCGTTTTGTTCAGAAGAGGTGGGGGAATCTTCAAGTGTTGACAATTTAATATTAAAATATGAATTTTTAGAGATATATGACATGGATGACTTGTTGACTTAGAAGCCACGAATTCCCCAATATGCAAATTTGAATGCCTGAGACCACATATGTGATTGGCTGGCTGGGAAGCCGTGCAGGCCCTGATTTGTGGATTTGAATTCCTCAGCCCTCAGATATGATTGGCTGGCTTAGAAGCCACGAAGGCCCCAATATGCAAATTTGAATGCCTCAGGACATTTATTTGATTGGCTGGGAAACTGTGCAGGCCCTGATTTGAAAATTTGAATGTCTCAGTCCTCACAGAGGATTGGCTGCCTGGGGACCTGGCAGAAATATATAGAAATACTATTATTAAGCATAAATACTACATTTAGTAGAAATACTATGTTTTAGCACAAATACTATAAAAAGCAGAAATACTATATTAAGCACAAATCCTATAAAAAGCAGAAATACTATATTAAGCACAAATCCTATAAAAAGCAGAAATACTATAATTTAGCAGAAATACTATGTTAGGCACAAATCCTATAAAAAGCAGAAATACTATAATTTAGCAGAAATACTATGTTAGGCACAAATCCTATAAAAAGCAGAAATACTATAATTTAGCAGAAATACTATATTAGGCATAAATCCTATGAAAAGCAGAAATACTATGATTTAGCAGAATAGTAATAACTTATTGAAACACAAATGCACAGAGGGACACACAAACACAGGCTCTAATCCAATCAACCAGTCTAACTATGTTCAATTTAAATCCTACAATGACATGCTGCCAAATAAGGGCAGGGTCCTCTCTCTCCCACTAAACACACACACACACACACACACACAGGGAGAGAGGACTAAGTTTCTAGGTCAGCCTGGGAACTGCTGAATTTGAATCCACCAATCAGAGAGGCTGTTTACGTTTTCCCGCCAAAACAGGTGCATCTTTTTACACACGCAGCACAGAGACATAGACCTGCTTCTTTCAGTTTATTTCACATAGTGAGGATTCCCCTCAAACAAATGACCATAATTTCCTAACCATAGCGGCTAGAGCGGTCATTCTTACACCGTTTTGTTCAGAAGAGATGGGGGAATCTTCAAGTGTTGACAATTTATCATTAAAATATGAATTTTTAGAGATATATGACATGGATGACTTGTTGACTTAGAAGCCACGAATTCCCCAATATGCAAATTTGAATACCTGGAGCCCACATACATGATTGGCTGGCTGGGAAGCTGTGCAGGCCCTGATTTGTGGATTTGAATTCCTCAGCCCTCAGATATGATTGGCTGGCTTAGAAGCCATGAAGGCCCCAATATGCAAATTTGAATGCCTCAGGACACATATATGATTGGCTGGGAAACCGTGCAGGCCCTGATTTGAAAATTTGAATGTCTAAGTCCTCACAGAGGATTGGCTGCCTGGGGACCTGGCAGAAATATATAGAAATATATAGAAATACTATGATTAAGCATAAATACCACATTTAGTAGAAATACTATGTTTTAGCACAAATACTATAAAAAGCAGAAATACTATAATTTAGCAGAAATACTATATTAAGCACAAATCCTATAAAAAGCAGAAATGGTATGATTAAGCATAAATACTACATTTAGTAGAAATACTTTGTTTTAGCACAAATCCCATAAAAAGCAGAAATACTGTACTATGATTTAGTAGAAAGACTATAATTAATCAGAAATACTAAATTTAGCAGAAATACTATATTAAGCACAAATCCTATGAAAAGCAGAAATAGTATGATTAAGCATAAATACTACATTTAGCAGAAATACTTTATTAAGCACAAATCTTATAAAAAGCAGAAATACTATATTAAGCACAAATCCTATAAAAGCAGAAATAGTATATTAAGCACAAATCTTATAAAATAGCAGAAATAGTGTGATTTAGCACAATAGTAATAACTTAAACAGAAAAATTGGAAAAGCAAAATGGACAGCTGAAAAAATGCTGAACATGCTGAGGTTCCCTCAAATATACTTGTTAAATGACAAAAATCAGCAAAAAAATTTATGACTGCCACACAATTACAAATATGTACACATGAGGAAACACACATGCACAGAGAGACCCACACACAAGATCCAATTCAGTCAACCAGTCTAAATATATTGAATTTGAATCTTACAATGGGATCATCCCATTAAAAGGCTTTCTCTCTCTCTCTCTCTCTCTCTCTGTCACACACAAACAAACACACACACACACACACACACACACACACACACACACACACACACACACACACACACAGGGAGAGAGAAGTAAGTTTCTAGGTCAGCCTGGGAGCTGGTGAATTTGAATCCACCAATCAGAGAGGCTGTGCACTTTTCCCCACCAAAACAGGTGCATCTGTTTACACACGCAGCAGCACAGAGAGACACAGGATTTTTGCAGTCTATTTCTCATAGTGACGACTCCCCTCAAACAAATGACCGTAATTTCCTAACCGTAGGGGCTAGAACGGTCATTCTTACACCGTTTTGTTCAGAAGAGATGGGGGAATCTTCAAGTGTTGACAATTTAATATTAAAATATGAATTTTTAGAGATATATGACATGGATGACTTGTTGACTTAGAAGCCACGAATTCCCCAATATGCAAATTTGAATGCCTGAGACCACATATGTGATTGGCTGGCTGGGAAGCCGTGCAGGCCCTGATTTGTGGATTTGAATTCCTCAGCCCTCAGATATGATTGGCTGGCTTAGAAGCCACGAAGGCCCCAATATGCAAATTTGAATGCCTCAGGACACTTATTTGATTGGCTGGGAAACCGTGCAGGCCCTGATTTGAAAATTTGAATGTCTAAGTCCTCACAGAGGATTGGCTGCCTGGGGACCTGGCAGAAATATATAGAAATACTATTATTAAGCATAAATACTACATTTAGTAGAAATACTATGTTTTAGCACAAATACTATAAAAAGCAGAAATACTATAATTTAGCAGAAATACTATATTAAGCACAAATCCTATAAAAAGCAGAAATAGGATGATTAAGCATAAACACTACATTTAGTAGAAATATTATGTTTGAGCAAAAATCCTATAAAAAGCAGAAATACTATATTAGGCACAAATCCCATAAAAAGCAGAAATAGTATGATTAAGCATAAATACTACATTTAGTAGAAATACTATGTTTTAGCACAAATAGTATAAAAAGCAGAAATATTGTAATTTAGCAGAAATACTATATTAGGCACAAATCTTATAAAATAGCAGAAATAGTATTATTTAGCACAATAGTAATAAGTTAAACAGAAAAATTGGAAAAGCAAAATGGACAGCTGAAAAAATGCTGAACATGCTGAGGGTCCCTCAAATATACTTGTTAAATGAAAAAATCAGCAAAAAAAATGCACAGGGAGAGAGAAGTAAGTTTCTAGGTCAGCCTGGGAGCTGCTGAATTTGAATCCACCAATCAGAGAGCCTGTGTACTTTTTCCCGCCAAAACATGTGCCTCTTTTTACACACGCAGCACAGAGAGGCACAGGATTATTGCAGCCTATTTCTCATAGTGAGGACTCCCCTCAAACAAATGACCATAATTTCCAAACCGTAGGGGCTAGAGCGGTCATTCTTACACCGTTTTGTTCAGAAGAGATGGGGGAATCTTCCAGTGTTTACAATTTATCATTAAAATATGAATTATTAAAGATATTTGACTTGTAATGCACCATAACTGAGTAGAGCGAAGCAAAAACTGCCTTGACTTGCCCTCAAACAACACTTTCTAACTCAAAATCTATTTGGAGTATCGATATCATTCTTTCACCGTAAGAGACAGCAGGCTTTGGTGAACAATCATGGAAATTTTCAGGTCTCTGTGGAAATCCAACAAAAAGTTATGACGAGAGAAAAAAGTGGTTCATTTCCACAGTTTGAAATCTGAAGAAATCTGAGCGAAGGACGAATTTCCTACCCTCAAACAAGTCCAACTCATTTCAGAACGGTAATAGGTGAGAAAGAAATTCTTGAATTGTGAGCGTCAGGGGTGTCTGAAGATATTCGGGGACAAGCCTCATGTCTTAACTTTGCTTCGTTAAGGAGATATGACGATTCGAATATGCCTCTCATTACAGAAATCCAGCGGTGATTTTGAACAAGCTCTCCATTCACTTTATATGGAGAGTTTTCTGACCTTGTGTTAGTCTGAGGAGATTTGCAAAAATTCTATAAATCCCACAACAATGATGGTGACATTTTCTGAAAGCCAGCAAAAATACCTACGTTTTGATGTATAATTTGTGGAAGTTGAGTGAAAATTGAGCAAGTAGCAGGAAGTTGTTCGGACATGAAGTGAAAATTGCAAAACCTTCAGTGGCACACTGGAAGCCAAGAGCATAGCAACCATAACAACGCATGTATTTTGTGAAAAATCACAATTTTGCAACTCAAAACTTTAAGAGGCATAAAAGTAAAACAGTAGAAGATTTGAAAAAGCTGAATCATACCTGAATAGCCCAATAATTTGTGAACATTTTAAAATTTGAATGGTTGTTCTAGGTGAAAATATGAGGAAGTAGTTAAGTTTCAAAAACAAGCAAATTTTAGCAGAATTGCTGAAGTTTCCCATTCATTTCAATGGGACAAATTAAAGGAAAAAAGCTTAATATTTTAAAAAGTATAATAGTTAAAAATACCAAAAGTCATAGCGCACATTAGCAGAAGAAGCAGAATAGTTTAAAATTTGAACGGTGAAAATCGGCTGAAAATTGTGGAAGTAGTTAAGTGCCAAAAAGTGTACGGAAGCAACTAGAATAATAACTAGAAAGATTTGCATTTCCTGCGAAAATGCAGTGTGGATGCTTTAAAGCTGAAGCTGTATGCAAAAACTAGCTGAAAAAGCTGAAAAGTTGCAGAAATTGTAAAAACTTTGCAGAAGCAAAGGAACTTTGCTAAAATGGAATAACTTAGCAGAACTGCAATATCTTAGAGAAAACATAATACTTGGCAGAAATACAATAGCATAGCAGAACTTAGCAGAAATATTGTAACTTACCAGAAACATGATAACTTCTCAAAAATACAAGAATTTAGGAGAAATAGTATAAGATAACAGAAAGAATATATTTAGCCAAAAATACTTAAGCATTACAGAAACACTATGATTTAGAAAAATAGTACAACAGAGCAGAAATACTGTGATTTACCAGAGACACTGTGATGAACTATGAATATTGTAATTTTAAATCAATACTATGTTTTAGCACAAATACTATAATTTGACAGAAATACTATATTTAGCACAAATCTTATAAAATAGCAGAAATAGTATGATTTAGCACAATAGTAATAACTTAAACAGAAAAATTGGAAAAGCAAAATGGACAGCTGAAAAAATGCTGAACATGCTAAGGGTCCCTCAAATATACTTGTTAAATGAAAAAAATTGGCAAAAAAAAATATAACAGCCACACAATCACAAATATGGACACATATGGAAACACACATGCACAGAGAGAGACACACACAAGATCCAATTCAGTCAACCAGTCTAAATATATTGAATTTGAATCTTACAATGAGATCATCCCATAAAAAGGCTTCCTCTCTCTCTCTCTCTCACACTCACTCACTCACTCACTCACACACACAGAGAGAAGTAAGTTTCTAGCTCAGTCAAGCAGCCTTGGAGCTGCTGAATTTGAATCCACCAATCAGAGAGCCTGTGCACTTTTTCCCGCCAAAACAGGTGCACGCAGCACAGAGAGACACAGGATTTTTGCAGTCTATTTCTCATAATGACGACTCCCCTCAAATAAATGACCATAATTTCCTAACCGTAGGGGCTAGAACGGTCATTCTTACACCGTTTTGTTCAGAAGAGATGGGGGAATCTTAAAGTGTTGACAATTTATCATTAAAATATGAATTATTAAAGATAATTGACTTCTAATGCACCATAACTGAGTAGAGCAAAGCAAAAACTGCCTTGACTTGCCCTCAAACAACGCTTTCTAACTCTAAATCTATTTGGAGTATCAATATCATTCTTTCACCGTAAGAGACAGCAGGCTTTGGTGAACAATCATGGAAATTTTCAGGTCTCTGTGGAAATCCATTAAAAAGATATGACGAGAGAAAAAAGTGGTTCATTTCCAGAGTTTGAAATCTGAAGAAATCTGAGCGAAGGACAAAGTTCCTACCCTCAAACAAGTCTAACTCATTTCAGAACGGTAATAGGTGAGAAAATAATTCTTGAATTGTGAGCGTCAGGAGTGTCTGAAGATATACTGGGACAAGCCTTATGTCTTAACTTTGCTTCGTTAAGGAGATATGACGATTCGAATATGCCTCTCATTACAGAAATCAAGCGGTGATTTTGAACAAGCTCTCCATTGACTTTCTATGGAGAGTTTTGCGACTTTGTGTTGGTCTGAGGAGATTTGCCAAAATTCTATAAATCCCACAACAATGATAGTGACATTTTCGGAAACCCATCAAAAATACCTACGTTTTGATGTATAATTTGTGGAAGTTGAGTGAAGATTGAGCAAGTAGCAAGAAGTTGTTCGGACATGAAGAGAAGACTGCAAAACCTTCAGTGGCACACTGGAAGCCAAGTGCACAGCAACCATAACAACGCATGTATTTTGTGAAAAATCACAATTTTGCAACTCAAAACTTTAAGAGGCATAAAGGTAAAACGGTAAAAGATTTGAAAAAGCTGAATCATACCTGAATAGCCCAATAATTTGAGAACATTTTAAAGTTTGAATGGTTGTTCTACGTGAAAATATGAGGAAGTAGTTAAGTTTCAGAAACAAGCAAATTTTAGCAGAATTGCAGAAGTTTCCCATTCATTTCAATGGGACAAATTAAGCTTAATATTTTAAAAAGTATAATAGTGAAAAATACCAAAAGACATAGCAGGAATTAGCAGAAATAGCAGAATATTTTAAAATTTGAACGTTGAAAATCGGCTGAAAATTGTGGAAGTAGTTAAGTGCCAAAAAGTGTACGGAAGTCCCAAGAGGAACTCAATAGTGTGGATGCTTAAAGCATCCACACAATAATAAAGAATAAAGAGAAACAGGAACTCAATAGTGTGGATGCTTAAAGCATCCACACAACTAGAAAAATTTGCATTTCCTGCGAAAATGCAGTGTGGATGCTTAAAGCTGAAGCTGTATGCAAAAACTAGCTGAAAAAGCTGAAAAGTTGCAGAAATTGTAAAAACTTTGCAGAAGCAAAATAAGTTTGCTAAAATGGAATAACTTAGTAGAACTGCAATATCTTAGAGGAAACATAATACTTGGCAGAAATACAATAGCATAGCAGAATTTAGCAGAAATATTGTAACTTACCAGAAACATGATAACTTCTCAAAAATACAAGAATTTAGGAGAAATAGTATAAGATAACAGAAAGAATATATTTAGCCAAAAATACTTAAACATTACAGAAACACTATGATTTAGAAAAATAGTACAACAGAGCAGAAATATTGTGATTTACCAGAGACACTGTGATGAACTATGAATATTGTCATTTTAAATTAAGACTGTTTTAGCACAAATATTATAATTTGGCAGAAATACTATAATTTAGCACAAATACTATAAAAAGCAGAAATACTATAATTTAGCAGAAATACTTTATTAAGCACAAACCCTATAAAAAGCAGAAATACTGTACTATGATTTGGTAGAAAAAACTATAATTAATCAGAAATACTATATTTGGCAGAAATACGGTATTTGGCACAAATCTTATAAAATAGAAGAAATGGTATGATTTAGCACAATAGTAATAACTTAAACAGAAAAATTGGAAAAGCAAAAATGGACAGCTGAAAAAATGATGAACATGCTGAACGTCCCTCAACTATACTTGTTAAATGAACACACACAAGATCCAATTCAGTCAACCAGTCTAAATATATTGAATTTAAATCTTAGAATGAGATCATCCCATTAAAAGCCTTTCTCTCTCTCTCTCTCTCTCTCTGTCACACACACACACACACACACACACACACACACACACACACACACAGGGAGAGAAAAGTGAGTTTCTAGGTCAGCCTGGGAGCTGCTGAATTTGAATCCACCAATCAGAGAGCCTGTGCACTCTTTCCCTCCAAAACAGGTGCATCCTTTTTACACACGCAGCACAGAGAGACACAGGATCATTGCAGTCTATTTCTCATAATGATGACTCCCCTCAAACAAATGACCATAATTTCCTAACCGTAGGAGCTAGAACGGTCATTCTTACACCGTTTTGTTCAGAAGAGATGGGGGAATCTTCAAGTGTTGACAATTTATCATTAAAATATGAATTTTTAGAGATATATGACACGGATGACTTGTTGACTTAGAAGCCACGAATTCCCCAATATGCAAATTTGAATGCCTGGAGCCCACATACATGATTGGCTGGCTGGGAAGCTGTGCAGGCCCTGATTTGTGGATTTGAATTCCTCAGCCCTCAGATATGATTGGCTGGCTTAGAAGCCATGAAGTCCCCAATATGCAAATTTGAATGCCTCAGGACACATATATGATTGGCTGGGAAACCGTGCAGGACCTGATTTGAAAATTTGAATGTCTAAGTCCTCACAGAGGATTGGCTGCCTGGAGACCTGGCAGAAATATATAGAAATACTATGATTAAGCATAAATACTACATTTAGTAGAAATACTATGTTTTAGCACAAATACTATAAAAAGCAGAAATACTATAATTTAGCAGAAATACTATATTAAGCACAAATCCTATAAAAAGCAGAAATACTATATTAAGCACAAATTCTATAAAAAGCAGAAATACTATATTAAGCACAAATTCTATAAAAAGCAGAAATACTATATTAAGCACAAATCCTATTAAAAGCAGAAATACTATATTAAGCACAAATCTTATAAAATAGCAGAAACAGTATGATTTAGCACAATAGTAATAAGTTAAACAGAAAAATTGGAAAAGCAAAATGGACAGCTGAAAAAATGCTGAACATGCTGAGGGTCCCTCAAATATACTTGTTAAATGAAAAAATCAGCAAAAAAATGCACAGGGAGAGAGAAGTGAGTTTCTAGGTCAGCCTGGGAGCTGCCGAATTTGAATCCACCAATCAGAGAGCCTGTGTACTTTTTCCCGCCAAAACATGTGCCTCTTTTTACACACGCAGCACAGAGAGGCACAGGATTATTGCAGCCTATTTCTCATAGTGAGGACTCCCCTCAAACAAATGACCATAATTTCCTAACCATAGGGGCTAGAGCGGTCATTCTTACACCGTTTTGTTCAGAAGAGATGGGGGAATCTTCAAGTGTTGACAATTTATCATTAAAATATGAATTTTTAGAGATATATGACATGGATGACTTGTTGACTTAGAAGCCACGAATTCCCCAATATGCAAATTTGAATACCTGGAGCCCACATACATGATTGGCTGGCTGGGAAGCTGTGCAGGCCCTGATTTGTGGATTTGAATTCCTCAGCCCTCAGATATGATTGGCTGGCTTAGAAGCCATGAAGGCCCCAATATGCAAATTTGAATGCCTCAGGACACATATATGATTGGCTGGGAAACCGTGCAGGCCCTGATTTGAAAATTTGAATGTCTAAGTCCTCACAGAGGATTGGCTGCCTGGGGACCTGGCAGAAATATATAGAAATACTATGATTAAGCATAAATACTACATTTAGTAGAAATACTATGTTTTAGCACAAATACTATAAAAAGCAGAAATACTATAATTTAGCAGAAATACTATATTAAGCACAAATCCTATAAAAAGCAGAAATACTATATTAGGTACAAATCCTATAAAAAGCAGAAATACTATATTAGGCACAAATAGTATAAAAAGCAGAAATACTATAATTTAACAGAAATACTATATTTGGCACAAATCCTATAAAAATAATAAATACTATAATTTAGCAGAAATACTATATTAGGCACAAATCTTATGAAAAGCAGAAATAGTATCATTTAGCAGAATAGTAATAACTTACAAAATTACAAATATGAAGGCATATTGAAACACAAATGCACAGAGGGACACACAAACACAGGCTCTAATCCAGTCAACCAGTCTAACTATATTCAATTTAAATCCTACAATGACATGCTGCCAAATAAGGGCAGGGTCCTCTCTCTCCCACTAAACACACACACACACACACACACACACACACACACACACACACACACACACACACACACACACACACACACACAGACAGACACAGAGGGAGAGAGCTGCCGAATTTAAATCCACCAATCAGAGTGGCTGTTTACGTTTTCCCGCCAAAACAGGTGCATCTTTTTACACACGCAGGACAGAGAGGCACAGGATTATTGCAGCCTATTTCTCATAGTGAGGACTTCCCTCAAACAAATGACCATAATTTCCTAACCGTAGGGGCTAGAGCGGTCATTCTTACACCGTTTTGTTCAGAAGAGATGGGGGAATCTTCCAGTGTTAACAATTTATCATTAAAATATGAATTATTAAAGATATTAGACTTCTAATGCACCATAACTGAGCAGAGCGAAGCAAAAACTGCCTTGACTTGCCCTCAAACAACGCTTTCTAACTCTAAATCTATTTGGAGTATCGATATCATTCTTTCACCGTAAGAGACAGCAGGCTTTGGTGAACAGTCAGAGAAATTTTCAGGTCTCTGTGGAAATCCAACAAAAAGTTATGACGAGAGAAAAAAGTGGTTCATTTCCACAGTTTGAAATCTGAAGAAATCTGAGCGAAGGACAAATTTCCTACCCTCAAACAAGTCCAACTCATTTCAGAACGGTAATAGGTGAGAAAGAAATTCTTGAATTGTGAGCGTCAGGAGTGTCTGAAGATATACCGGGACAAGCCTCATGTCTTAACTTTGCTTCGTTAAGGAGATATGACGATTCGAATATGCCTCTCATTACAGAAATGCAGCGATGATTTTGAACAAGCTCTCCATTCACTTTATATGGAGAGTTTTCTGACATTGTGTTAGTCTGAGGAGATTTGCAAAAATTCTATAAATCCCACAACAATGATGGTGACATTTTCTGAAAGCCAGCAAAAATACCTACGTTTTGATGTATAATTTGTGGAAGTTGAGTGAAAATTGAGCAAGTAGCAAGAAGTTGTTCGGACATGAAGTGAAAATTGCAAAACCTTCAGTGACACACTGGAAGCCAAGAGCATAGCAACCATAACAACGCATGTATTTTGTGAAAAATCACAATTTTGCAACTCAAAACTTTAAGAGGCATAAAAGTAAAACGGTAAAAGATTTGAAAAAGCTGAATCATACATGAATAGCCCAATAATTTGTGAACATTTTAAAGTTTGAATGGTTTTTCTAGGCGAAAGTATGAGGAAGTAGTTAAGTTTCAAAAACAAGCAAAATTTAGCAGAATTGCAGAAGTTTTCCATTCATTTCAATGGGACAAATTAAAGGAAAAAAGCTTAATATTTTAAAAAGTATAATAGCAAAAAATAGCAAAAATCATAGCGCAAATTAGCAGAAATAGCAGAATAGTTTAAAGTTTGAACGGTGAAAATAGCACAAAAATTGTGGAAGTAGTTAAAGGACGAAAAATGAGCAACTTGAAGAATAATAATAACTAGAAAAATTTGCATTTCCTGCGAAAATGCAGTGTGGATGCTTAAAGCTGAAGCTGTATGCAAAAAGTAGCTGAAAAAGCTGAAAAGTTGCAGAAATTGTAAAAACTTTGCAGAAGCAAAAGAAGTTTGCTAAAATGGAATAACTTAGCAGAACTGCAATATCTTAGAGGAAACATAATACTTGGCAGAAATACAATAGCATAGCAGAATTTAGCAGAAATATTGTAACTTACCAGAAACATGATAACTTCTCAAAAATACAAGAATTTAGGAGAAATAGTATAAGATAACAGAAAGAATATATTTAGCCAAAAATACTTAAACATTACAGAAACACTATGATTTAGAAAAATAGTACAACAGAGCAGAAATATTGTGATTTACCAGAGACACTGTGATGAACTATGAATATTGTAATTTTAAATTGAGACTATGTTTTAGCACAAATATTATAATTTGGCAGAAATACTATAATTTAGCAGAAATACTATATTAAGCACAAATCCTATAAAAAGCAGAAATGGTATGATTAAGCACAAATACTACATTTAGTAGAAATACTTTGTTTTAGCACAAATCCCATAAAAAGCAGAAATACTGTACTATGATTTAGTAGAAAAACTATAATTAATCAGAAATACTAAATTTAGCAGAAATACTATATTAAGCACAAATCCTATGAAAAGCAGAAATAGTATGATTAAGTATAAATACTACATTTAGCAGAAATACTATATTAAGCACAAATCTTATAAAATAGCAGAAATGCTATGATTTAGCACAATAGTAATAAGTTAAACAGAAAAATTGGAAAAGCAAAATGGACAGCTGAAAAAATGCTGAACATGCTGAGGGTCCCTCAAATATACTTGTTAAATGACAAAAATCTGCAAAAAAATTTATTACAGCCACACAATCACAAATATGTACACATGAGGAAACACACATGCACATAGAGACCCACACACAAGATCCAATTCAGTCAACCAGTCTAAATATATTGAATTTAAATCTTAGAATGAGATCATCCCATTAAAAGCCTCTCTCTCTCTCTCTCTCTCTCTCTCTCTCTCTCTCTCTCTCTGTCACAGACACACACACACACACACACACACACACACACACACACACACACACACACAGGGAGAGAGGACTAAGTTTCTAGGTTAGCCTGGGAACTGCTGAATTTGAATCCACCAATCAGAGAGCCTGTGCACTTTTCCCCACCAAAACAGGTGCATCTGTTTACACACGCAGCAGCACAGAGAGACACAGGATTTTTGCAGTCTATTTCTCATAGTGACGACTCCCTCAAACAACTGACCGTAATTTCCTAACCGTAGGGGCTAGAACGGTCATTCTTACACCGTTTTGTTCAGAAGAGGTGGGGGAATCCTCAAGTGTTGACAATTTAATATTAAAATATGAATTTTTAGAGATATATGACATGGATGACTTGTTGACTTAGAAGCCACGAATTCCCCAATATGCAAATTTGAATGCCTGAGACCACATATGTGATTGGCTGGCTGGGAAGCCGTGCAGGCCCTGATTTGTGGATTTGAATTCCTCAGCCCTCAGATATGATTGGCTGGCTTAGAAGCCACGAAGGCCCCAATATGCAAATTTGAATGCCTCAGGACACTTATTTGATTGGCTGGGAAACTGTGCAGGCCCTGATTTGAAAATTTGAATGTCTCAGTCCTCACAGAGGATTGGCTGCCTGGGGACCTGGCAGAAATATATAGAAATACTATTATTAAGCATAAATACTACATTTAGTAGAAATACTATGTTTTAGCACAAATACTATAAAAAGCAGAAATACTATAATTTAGCAGAAATACTATATTAAGCACAAATCCTATAAAAAGCAGAAATAGGATGATTAAGCATAAACACTACATTTAGTAGAAATATTATGTTTGAGCAAAAATCCTATAAAAAGCAGAAATACTATATTAGGCACAAATCCCATAAAAAGCAGAAATAGTATGATTAAGCATAAATACTACATTTAGTAGAAATACTATGTTTTAGCACAAATAGTATAAAAAGCAGAAATATTGTAATTTAGCAGAAATACTATATTAGGCACAAATCTTATAAAATAGCAGAAATAGTATGATTTAGCACAATAGTAATAAGTTAAACAGAAAAATTGGAAAAGCAAAATGGACAGCTGAAAAAATGCTGAACATGCTGAGGGTCCCTCAAATATACTTGTTAAATGAAAAAATCAGCAAAAAAATGCACAGGGAGAGAGAAGTAAGTTTCTAGGTCAGCCTGGGAGCTGCTGAATTTGAATCCACCAATCAGAGAGCCTGTGTACTTTTTCCCGCCAAAACATGTGCCTCTTTTTACACACGCAGCACAGAGAGGCACAGGATTATTGCAGCCTATTTCTCATAGTGAGGACTCCCCTCAAACAAATGACCATAATTTCCAAACCGTAGGGGCTAGAGCGGTCATTCTTACACCGTTTTGTTCAGAAGAGATGGGGGAATCTTCCAGTGTTTACAATTTATCATTAAAATATGAATTATTAAAGATATTTGACTTATAATGCACCATAACTGAGTAGAGCGAAGCAAAAACTGCCTTGACTTGCCCTCAAACAACGCTTTCTAACTCAAAATCTATTTGGAGTATCGATATCATTCTTTCACCGTAAGAGACAGCAGGCTTTGGTGAACAATCATGGAAATTTTCAGGTCTCTGTGGAAATCCAACAAAAAGTTATGACGAGAGAAAAAAGTGGTTCATTTCCACAGTTTGAAATCTGAAGAAATCTGAGCGAAGGACGAATTTCCTACCCTCAAACAAGTCCAACTCATTTCAGAACGGTAATAGGTGAGAAAGAAATTCTTGAATTGTGAGCGTCAGGGGTGTCTGAAGATATTCGGGGACAAGCCTCATGTCTTAACTTTGCTTCGTTAAGGAGATATGACGATTCGAATATGCCTCTCATTACAGAAATCCAGCGGTGATTTTGAACAAGCTCTCCATTCACTTTATATGGAGAGTTTTCTGACCTTGTGTTAGTCTGAGGAGATTTGCAAAAATTCTATAAATCCCACAACAATGATGGTGACATTTTCTGAAAGCCAGCAAAAATACCTACGTTTTGATGTATAATTTGTGGAAGTTGAGTGAAAATTGAGCAAGTAGCAGGAAGTTGTTCGGACATGAAGTGAAAATTGCAAAACCTTCAGTGGCACACTGGAAGCCAAGAGCATAGCAACCATAACAACGCATGTATTTTGTGAAAAATCACAATTTTGCAACTCAAAACTTTAAGAGGCATAAAAGTAAAACAGTAGAAGATTTGAAAAAGCTGAATCATACCTGAATAGCCCAATAATTTGTGAACATTTTAAAATTTGAATGGTTGTTCTAGGTGAAAATATGAGGAAGTAGTTAAGTTTCAAAAACAAGCAAATTTTAGCAGAATTGCTGAAGTTTCCCATTCATTTCAATGGGACAAATTAAAGGAAAAAAGCTTAATATTTTAAAAAGTATAATAGTTAAAAATACCAAAAGTCATAGCGCACATTAGCAGAAGAAGCAGAATAGTTTAAAATTTGAACGGTGAAAATCGGCTGAAAATTGTGGAAGTAGTTAAGTGCCAAAAAGTGTACGGAAGCAACTAGAATAATAATAATAAAGAACTAGAAAGCGAAAATTTCTGAAGAAATTTTAAGTGTGCCTATGCCACCGCTAATCAGTATAGTTTGCCATTCAAACGGCTACAGAGAGCAAAACTCAGCAGAGCAGCCATTCTCCACCATGAACTATGGTAAAACCAAACACCGCTCGCGCCTCACAGATGACAGCTTACAGTTTTGTGTAAAGATGAGGTGACTTCGTACAGCCCCAATTTGTAGACGCTGTGCGCAGAGGTTCATAAGCAGACCCGACAATGTTTGCATGAACACACTTTGAAGCATTACGTTATGGACCACTTTTCACACATAGTTGCTGTACCCACACAGCCGGCTGTAGCTTTTCATCTCACAGCCCGACACATACAAAAAAAAAAAAAAAAAAAAAAAGCAGAGAGAGCACAGACTTTACACCTGAGAGGCGTGATTGCAGATATCGCTGAGGTGGGTCCACCTCCCCTGCAGCGGCACTGCAGACCACGCCCTGCCACACACATCAAACACGTAAAATAAATATTTATGCACTTTTCATTCACTTTTTGTTTTTTGTTATTTTTACACAGTGTTCTGAATGATTAACAATGGTCTACAGCCAATCTTGTGTATTATTATACAAACTTTGGTTGTAAGATTCAGATAACTATTTAATAAAAGCTAAATATTTTATATGAGAGTAAGAAAGAAAAGTATATCTTTGTCTCATACTCTCATCAGACAATACATGAACCTCTCAATAAACAAAATATATGCTCGGCTTAAATGACAAACCGCTATTTTACACAGTGGAACACTTATTTTTAAACAAAACCAATGCAGTTCGCCACTGACAGTGCTTACCTTTGCACATCACAGTAAACACTGAACCAAGATGGCGCCCACGCGAACGAGAAATCTGAACTACGGTGTCCTGCAGAGGACAAATGGTCAAAATTGCTAAAATTTACAACATATATGCAGCTCAACAGCGACACCTTGTGACTTATTCCAGTCACTACCTTAAATATACATAACGTCTTACCTGACATTCAGTTCACCGGACACTCATACCGAATCACCAGCCCATATAAATGAAAAATAAGTCCAGCAGTCAACCAAGAGTCATCACGAAAGACTAGGGGTGACACGACAGCGTGAGCGGGCCTGGGTGTCAGCCAGCCCAGCCTGGGTGTCAGCCAGCCCGACCTGGGTGGCAGCCAAGCCGCGCTAGCCAGCTAGCCGACTAGCTGCCATGCGGCGCTAGCAGTAACATCGTGAGAGATATGGGACTTCTTGATAAAATATGGGACTTCTTGATAAAACGAGCAGATATTTTAAGTTTACACCCCTACATTATCGCCTGAAAATAGGGGAGGCTGTCATAAAGTTCAACATCAGTAACTTAGCGCGCACAGCTGTATAGAAACTCCGTGGTGCTAGCTAGCACGCAGTACAGTTATTGTAACTGTCAGCACAACGAAAATAAACTACACCTAAACTCGGTTTATATCTGACCCAAATAGAGTGCAGTTAATAACGTCTTACCTGAAATTCAGTTCACCAGCCGCCTGCTTCTCCTGCATTGGGTTCCCCTTATCCACGATTGAGCTCCGCGTTAGCCACCACCGGTCGATCGGTGGCCGCCTCGCATGTTTCTTTCCCCGCATACGAGGGGAAGAGACATATACCGGTGGCTAACGCGGAGCTAGCTAGCCACCGGTATATGAACAACTCAGTTATTTTTTCCACATCGACCAGCATCATCGGCCCATATAAACGAAAAATAAGTCCAGCTAATACAAAGACTGTTTGCGGAGCGATCGGGGGTGAAAGGAGTTAGAGACGCCTCACTGAAAGCCAAGCCTGGGTGCTTTTGAGCGAAGCGGCGCTAGCTAGCCGAGCTAGCTAGCCGGCTAGCCGGCCGGCCGAACTAGCTAGCCGGCTAGCAGCAACATCGTGAGAAATCTGTTGCTAATATGGGATGTTTTGACAAAACGAGCAGATATTTGACGTTTACACACCTACATTCTCACCTGAAAACCGGTCGATCGGCGGCCGCCTCGCATGTTTCTTTCCCCACATATGAGGGGAAAGAGACACATACCGGTGGCTAGCTAGCTCCGCGTTAGCCACCACCAAACAACTCAGTTTTTCCTCATCGACCAGCATCATCGGCCCATATAAACGAAAAATAAGTCCAGCTAAGACAAAGACTGTTTGCGGAGCTATCGGGGATGAAAGGAGTTAGAGACGCCTCACTGAAAGCCAAGCCTGGGTGCTTTTGAGTGAAGCGGCGCAACATCGTGAAAAATCTGTTGCCAATATGGGATGTTTTGACAAAACGAGCAGATATTTGACGTTTACACACCCACATTCTCACCTGAAAATATCTTAAAAGTTTACTTTGTGACCTAGAAACACAAATAAGAGGAATATATTAAACCAAGTGGCAGCCGCCATTGTTTGACTGGTAGAGGCGTGCTTTGAATTGTGGGATATGCAGTTTTCCACCAAGCATACACCCTTGCCGTTACCGTAACTATTCAATGCTTCGTGCAACCTTAAGAATTCCAATGGTTCCTGAAAGCACCGACGCTGTGCGCGCCGTTGATATTGTCGTCATTATGGTAATCCAAATACGGGGACATACCACTAGAGTGAGCAAACACACCACAAAGTAAGTTAAGTTTCACTTTCGTTCGTTCCCATTCATTCCAATGGGCAAAAACATGCATTAAAATATTCATATTTAAAAAACTATAGAAGTAATAAACACCAAAAGGCATAGCAACTCATTCCTGATCCAGCCGCACAAAATGATATAACATATATGAAGCTTGTGTCAAAACTGCGGGATGAGTTACGGTCCAAAATTTCAGGCGGAAAAAGAATAATAATAATAATAAATCCGAGCAATAGTAATAAGTGTGCCTTCGCATAGGCACACTTAATAAAGAGAAACAGGAACTCAATAGTGTGGATGCTTAAAGCATCCACACAACTAGAAAAATTTGCATTTCCTGCGAAAATGCAGTGTGGATGCTTAAAGCTGAAGCTGTATGCAAAAAGTAGCTGAAAAAGCTGAAAAGTTGCAGAAATTGTAAAAACTTTGCAGAAGCAAAAGAAGTTTGCTAAAATGGAATAACTTAGCAGAACTGCAATATCTTAGAGGAAACATAATACTTGGCAGAAATACAATAGCATAGCAGAATTTAGCAGAAATATTGTAACTTACCAGAAACATGATAACTTCTCAAAAATACAAGAATTTAGGAGAAATAGTATAAGATAACAGAAAGAATATATTTAGCCAAAAATACTTAAACATTACAGAAACACTATGATTTAGAAAAATAGTACAACAGAGCAGAAATATTGTGATTTACCAGAGACACTGTGATGAACTATGAATATTGTAATTTTAAATTGAGACTATGTTTTAGCACAAATATTATAATTTGGCAGAAATACTATAATTTAGCAGAAATACTATATTAAGCACAAATCCTATAAAAAGCAGAAATGGTATGATTAAGCACAAATACTACATTTAGTAGAAATACTTTGTTTTAGCACAAATCCCATAAAAAGCAGAAATACTGTACTATGATTTAGTAGAAAAACTATAATTAATCAGAAATACTAAATTTAGCAGAAATACTATATTAAGCACAAATACTATGAAAAGCAGAAATAGTATGATTAAGCATAAATACTACATTTAGCAGAAATACTATATTAAGCACAAATCCTATAAAAGCAGAAATAGTATATTAAGCACAAATCTTATAAAATAGCAGAAACAGTATGATTTAGCACAATAGTAATAAGTTAAACAGAAAAATTGGAAAAGCAAAATGGACAGCTGAAAAAATGCTGAACATGCTGAGGGTCCCTCAAATATACTTGTTAAATGACAAAAATCTGCAAAAAAATTTATTACAGCCACACAATCACAAATATGTACACATGAGGAAACACACATGCACAGAGAGACCCACACACAAGATCCAATTCAGTCAACCAGTCTAAATATATTGAATTTAAATCTTAGAATGAGATCATCCCATTAAAAGCCTTTCTCTCTCTCTCTCTCTCTCTCTCTCTCTGTCACACACACACACACACACACACACACACACACACACACACACACACACACAGGGAGAGAGAAGTAAGTTTCTAGGTCAGCCTGGGAGCTGGTGAATTTGAATCCACCAATCAGAGAGGCTGTGCACTTTTCCCCACCAAAACAGGTGCATCTGTTTACACACGCAGCAGCACAGAGAGACACAGGATTTTTGCAGTCTATTTCTCATAGTGACGACTCCCCTCAAACAAATGACCGTAATTTCCTAACCGTAGGGGCTAGAACGGTCATTCTTACACCGTTTTGTTCAGAAGAGATGGGGGAATCTTCAAGTGTTGACAATTTAATATTAAAATATGAATTTTTAGAGATATATGACATGGATGACTTGTTGACTTAGAAGCCACGAATTCCCCAATATGCAAATTTGAATGCCTGAGACCACATATGTGATTGGCTGGCTGGGAAGCCGTGCAGGCCCTGATTTGTGGATTTGAATTCCTCAGCCCTCAGATATGATTGGCTGGCTTAGAAGCCACGAAGGCCCCAATATGCAAATTTGAATGCCTCAGGACACTTATTTGATTGGCTGGGAAACTGTGCAGGCCCTGATTTGAAAATTTGAATGTCTCAGTCCTCACAGAGGATTGGCTGCCTGGGGACCTGGCAGAAATATATAGAAATACTATGATTAAGCATAAATACTACATTTAGCAGAAATACTATATTAAGCACAAATCATATAAAAAGCAGAAATACTATATTAAGCACAAATCCTATAAAAAGCAGAAATACTATATTAAGCACAAATTCTATAAAAAGCAGAAATACTATATTAAGCACAAATTCTATAAAAAGCAGAAATACTATATTAAGCACAAATCCTATTAAAAGCAGAAATACTGTATTAAGCACAAATCTTATAAAATAGCAGAAACAGTATGATTTAGCACAATAGTAATAAGTTAAACAGAAAAATTGGAAAAGCAAAATGGACAGCTGAAAAAATGCTGAACATGCTGAGGGTCCCTCAAATATACTTGTTAAATGAAAAAATCAGCAAAAAAATGCACAGGGAGAGAGAAGTGAGTTTCTAGGTCAGCCTGGGAGCTGCCGAATTTGAATCCACCAATCAGAGAGCCTGTGTACTTTTTCCCGCCAAAACATGTGCCTCTTTTTACACACGCAGCACAGAGAGGCACAGGATTATTGCAGCCTATTTCTCATAGTGAGGACTCCCCTCAAACAAATGACCATAATTTCCTAACCATAGGGGCTAGAGCGGTCATTCTTACACCGTTTTGTTCAGAAGAGATGGGGGAATCTTCAAGTGTTGACAATTTATCATTAAAATATGAATTTTTAGAGATATATGACATGGATGACTTGTTGACTTAGAAGCCACGAATTCCCCAATATGCAAATTTGAATACCTGGAGCCCACATACATGATTGGCTGGCTGGGAAGCCGTGCAGGCCCTGATTTGTGGATTTGAATTCCTCAGCCCTCAGATATGATTGGCTGGCTTAGAAGCCATGAAGGCCCCAATATGCAAATTTGAATGCCTCAGGACACATATATGATTGGCTGGGAAACCGTGCAGGCCCTGATTTGAAAATTTGAATGTCTAAGTCCTCACAGAGGATTGGCTGCCTGGGGACCAGGCAGAAATATATAGAAATACTATGATTAAGCATAAATACTACATTTAGTAGAAATACTATGTTTTAGCACAAATACTATAAAAAGCAGAAATACTATAATTTAGCAGAAATACTATATTAAGCACAAATCCTATAAAAAGCAGAAATACTATATTAGGTACAAATCCTATAAAAAGCAGAAATACTATATTAGGCACAAATAGTATAAAAAGCAGAAATACTATAATTTAACAGAAATACTATGTTTGGCACAAATCCTATAAAAATAATAAATACTATAATTTAGCAGAAATACTATATTAGGCACAAATCTTATGAAAAGCAGAAATAGTATCATTTAGCAGAATAGTAATAACTTACAAAATTACAAATATGAAGGCATATTGAAACACAAATGCACAGAGGGACACACAAACACAGGCTCTAATCCAGTCAACCAGTCTAACTATATTCAATTTAAATCCTACAATGACATGCTGCCAAATAAGGGCAGGGTCCTCTCTCTCCCACTAAACACACACACACACACACACACACACACACACACACACACACACACACACACACACACACACACACACACACACACACACACAGACAGACACAGAGGGAGAGAGCTGCCGAATTTAAATCCACCAATCAGAGTGGCTGTTTACGTTTTCCCGCCAAAACAGGTGCATCTTTTTACACACGCAGGACAGAGAGGCACAGGATTATTGCAGCCTATTTCTCATAGTGAGGACTTCCCTCAAACAAATGACCATAATTTCCTAACCGTAGGGGCTAGAGCGGTCATTCTTACACCGTTTTGTTCAGAAGAGATGGGGGAATCTTCCAGTGTTAACAATTTATCATTAAAATATGAATTATTAAAGATATTAGACTTCTAATGCACCATAACTGAGCAGAGCGAAGCAAAAACTGCCTTGACTTGCCCTCAAACAACGCTTTCTAACTCTAAATCTATTTGGAGTATCGATATCATTCTTTCACCGTAAGAGACAGCAGGCTTTGGTGAACAGTCAGAGAAATTTTCAGGTCTCTGTGGAAATCCAACAAAAAGTTATGACGAGAGAAAAAAGTGGTTCATTTCCACAGTTTGAAATCTGAAGAAATCTGAGCGAAGGACAAATTTCCTACCCTCAAACAAGTCCAACTCATTTCAGAACGGTAATAGGTGAGAAAGAAATTCTTGAATTGTGAGCGTCAGGAGTGTCTGAAGATATACCGGGACAAGCCTCATGTCTTAACTTTGCTTCGTTAAGGAGATATGACGATTCGAATATGCCTCTCATTACAGAAATGCAGCGATGATTTTGAACAAGCTCTCCATTCACTTTATATGGAGAGTTTTCTGACATTGTGTTAGTCTGAGGAGATTTGCAAAAATTCTATAAATCCCACAACAATGATAGTGACATTTTCTGAAAGCCAGCAAAAATACCTACGTTTTGATGTATAATTTGTGGAAGTTGAGTGAAAATTGAGCAAGTAGCAGGAAGTTGTTCGGACATGAAGTGAAAATTGCAAAACCTTCAGTGACACACTGGAAGCCAAGAGCATAGCAACCATAACAACGCATGTATTTTGTGAAAAATCACAATTTTGCAACTCAAAACTTTAAGAGGCATAAAAGTAAAACGGTAAAAGATTTGAAAAAGCTGAATCATACATGAATAGCCCAATAATTTGTGAACATTTTAAAGTTTGAATGGTTTTTCTAGGCAAAAGTATGAGGAAGTAGTTAAGTTTCAAAAACAAGCAAAATTTAGCAGAATTGCAGAAGTTTTCCATTCATTTCAATGGGACAAATTAAAGGAAAAAAGCTTAATATTTTAAAAAGTATAATAGCAAAAAATAGCAAAAATCATAGCGCAAATTAGCAGAAATAGCAGAATAGTTTAAAGTTTGAACGGTGAAAATAGCACAAAAATTGTGGAAGTAGTTAAAGGACGAAAAATGAGCAACTTGAAGAATAATAATAACTAGAAAAATTTGCATTTCCTGCGAAAATGCAGTGTGGATGCTTAAAGCTGAAGCTGTATGCAAAAAGTAGCTGAAAAAGCTGAAAAGTTGCAGAAATTGTAAAAACTTTGCAGAAGCAAAAGAAGTTTGCTAAAATGGAATAACTTAGCAGAACTGCAATATCTTAGAGGAAACATAATACTTGGCAGAAATACAATAGCATAGCAGAATTTAGCAGAAATATTGTAACTTACCAGAAACATGATAACTTCTCAAAAATACAAGAATTTAGGAGAAATAGTATAAGATAACAGAAAGAATATATTTAGCCAAAAATACTTAAACATTACAGAAACACTATGATTTAGAAAAATAGTACAACAGAGCAGAAATACTGTGATTTACCAGAGACACTGTGATGAACTATGAATATTGTAATTTTAAATTGAGACTAT
This sequence comes from Astatotilapia calliptera, assembly GCF_964374335.1. Lineage (NCBI taxonomy): Eukaryota > Metazoa > Chordata > Actinopteri > Cichliformes > Cichlidae > Astatotilapia > Astatotilapia calliptera. The sequence goes on from NC_137428.1 coordinate 47,205,426, forward strand.
GTTTTAGCACAAATATTATAATTTGGCAGAAATACTATAATTTAGCAGAAATACTATATTAAGCACAAATCCTATAAAAAGCAGAAATGGCATGATTAAGCACAAATACTACATTTAGTAGAAATACTTTGTTTTAGCACAAATCCCATAAAAAGCAGAAATACTGTACTATGATTTAGTAGAAAAACTATAATTAATCAGAAATACTAAATTTAGCAGAAATACTATATTAAGCACAAATACTATGAAAAGCAGAAATAGTATATTAAGCACAAATCTTATAAAATAGCAGAAATGCTATGATTTAGCACAATAGTAATAAGTTAAACAGAAAAATTGGAAAAGCAAAATGGACAGCTGAAAAAATGCTGAACATGCTGAGGGTCCCTCAAATATACTTGTTAAATGACAAAAATCTGCAAAAAAATTTATTACAGCCACACAATCACAAATATGTACACATGAGGAAACACACATGCACATAGAGACCCACACACAAGATCCAATTCAGTCAACCAGTCTAAATATATTGAATTTAAATCTTAGAATGAGATCATCCCATTAAAAGCCTCTCTCTCTCTCTCTCTCTCTCTGTCACACACACACACACACACACACACACACACACACACACACACACACACACACACACACACACACACACAGGGAGAGAGGACTAAGTTTCTAGGTCAGCCTGGGAACTGCTGAATTTGAATCCACCAATCAGAGAGCCTGTGCACTTTTCCCCACCAAAACAGGTGCATCTGTTTACACACGCAGCAGCACAGAGAGACACAGGATTTTTGCAGTCTATTTCTCATAGTGACGACTCCCTCAAACAAATGACCGTAATTTCCTAACCGTAGGGGCTAGAACGGTCATTCTTACACCGTTTTGTTCAGAAGAGGTGGGGGAATCTTCAAGTGTTGACAATTTAATATTAAAATATGAATTTTTAGAGATATATGACATGGATGACTTGTTGACTTAGAAGCCACGAATTCCCCAATATGCAAATTTGAATGCCTGAGACCACATATGTGATTGGCTGGCTGGGAAGCCGTGCAGGCCCTGATTTGTGGATTTGAATTCCTCAGCCCTCAGATATGATTGGCTGGCTTAGAAGCCATGAAGTCCCCAATATGCAAATTTGAATGCCTCAGGACACATATATGATTGGCTGGGAAACCGTGCAGGACCTGATTTGAAAATTTGAATGTCTAAGTCCTGACAGAGGATTGGCTGCCTGGGGACCAGGCAGAAATATATAGAAATACTATGATTAAGCATAAATACTACATTTAGTAGAAATACTATGTTTTAGCACAAATCCTATAAAAAGCAGAAATACTATAATTTAGCAGAAATACTATATTAAGCACAAATCATATAAAAAGCAGAAATACTATATTAAGCACAAATCCTATAAAAAGCAGAAATACTATATTAAGCACAAATTCTATAAAAAGCAGAAATACTATATTAAGCACAAATCCTATTAAAAGCAGAAATACTATATTAAGCACAAATCTTATAAAATAGCAGAAACAGTATGATTTAGCACAATAGTAATAAGTTAAACAGAAAAATTGGAAAAGCAAAATGGACAGCTGAAAAAATGCTGAACATGCTGAGGGTCCCTCAAATATACTTGTTAAATGAAAAAATCAGCAAAAAAATGCACAGGGAGAGAGAAGTGAGTTTCTAGGTCAGCCTGGGAGCTGCCGAATTTGAATCCACCAATCAGAGAGCCTGTGTACTTTTTCCCGCCAAAACATGTGCCTCTTTTTACACACGCAGCACAGAGAGGCACAGGATTATTGCAGCCTATTTCTCATAGTGAGGACTCCCCTCAAACAAATGACCATAATTTCCTAACCATAGGGGCTAGAACGGTCATTCTTACACCGTTTTGTTCAGAAGAGATGGGGGAATCTTCAAGTGTTGACAATTTATCATTAAAATATGAATTTTTAGAGATGTATGACATGGATGACTTGTTGACTTAGAAGCCACGAATTCCCCAATATGCAAATTTGAATACCTGGAGCCCACATACATGATTGGCTGGCTGGGAAGCTGTGCAGGCCCTGATTTGTGGATTTGAATTCCTCAGCCCTCAGATATGATTGGCTGGCTTAGAAGCCATGAAGGCCCCAATATGCAAATTTGAATGCCTCAGGACACATATATGATTGGCTGGGAAACCGTGCAGGCCCTGATTTGAAAATTTGAATGTCTAAGTCCTCACAGAGGATTGGCTGCCTGGGGACCTGGCAGAAATATATAGAAATACTATGATTAAGCATAAATACTACATTTAGTAGAAATACTATGTTTTAGCACAAATACTATAAAAAGCAGAAATACTATAATTTAGCAGAAATACTATATTAAGCACAAATCCTATAAAAAGCAGAAATACTATATTAGGTACAAATCCTATAAAAAGCAGAAATACTATATTAGGCACAAATAGTATAAAAAGCAGAAATACTATAATTTAACAGAAATACTATGTTTGGCACAAATCCTATAAAAATAATAAATACTATAATTTAGCAGAAATACTATATTAGGCACAAATCTTATTAAAAGCAGAAATAGTATCATTTAGCAGAATAGTAATAACTTACAAAATTACAAATATGAAGGCATATTGAAACACAAATGCACAGAGGGACACACAAACACAGGCTCTAATCCAGTCAACCAGTCTAACTATATTCAATTTAAATCCTACAATGACATGCTGCCAAATAAGGGCAGGGTCCTCTCTCTCCCACTAAACACACACACACACACACACACACACACACACACACACACACACAGACAGACACAGAGGGAGAGAGCTGCCGAATTTAAATCCACCAATCAGAGTGGCTGTTTACGTTTTCCCGCCAAAACAGGTGCATCTTTTTACACACGCAGGACAGAGAGGCACAGGATTATTGCAGCCTATTTCTCATAGTGAGGACTTCCCTCAAACAAATGACCATAATTTCCTAACCGTAGGGGCTAGAGCGGTCATTCTTACACCGTTTTGTTCAGAAGAGATGGGGGAATCTTCCAGTGTTAACAATTTATCATTAAAATATGAATTATTAAAGATATTAGACTTCTAATGCACCATAACTGAGCAGAGCGAAGCAAAAACTGCCTTGACTTGCCCTCAAACAACGCTTTCTAACTCTAAATCTATTTGGAGTATCGATATCATTCTTTCACCGTAAGAGACAGCAGGCTTTGGTGAACAGTCAGAGAAATTTTCAGGTCTCTGTGGAAATCCAACAAAAAGTTATGACGAGAGAAAAAAGTGGTTCATTTCCACAGTTTGAAATCTGAAGAAATCTGAGCGAAGGACAAATTTCCTACCCTCAAACAAGTCCAACTCATTTCAGAACGGTAATAGGTGAGAAAGAAATTCTTGAATTGTGAGCGTCAGGAGTGTCTGAAGATATACCGGGACAAGCCTCATGTCTTAACTTTGCTTCGTTAAGGAGATATGACGATTCGAATATGCCTCTCATTACAGAAATGCAGCGATGATTTTGAACAAGCTCTCCATTCACTTTATATGGAGAGTTTTCTGACATTGTGTTAGTCTGAGGAGATTTGCAAAACTTCTATAAATCCCACAACAATGATAGTGACATTTCCTGAAAGCCAGCAAAAATACCTACGTTTTGATGTATAATTTGTGGAAGTTGAGTGAAAATTGAGCAAGTAGCAAACAGTTGTTCGGACATGAAGAGAAGACTGCAAAACCTTCAGTGACACACTGGAAGCCAAGAGCATAGCAACCATAACAACGCATGTATTTTGTGAAAAATCACAATTTTGCAACTCAAAACTTTAAGAGGCATAAAAGTAAAACAGTAAAAGATTTCAAAAAGCTGAATCATACCTGAATAGCCGAATAATTTATGAACATTTTAAAGTTTGAATGGTTGTTCTAGGTGAAAATATGAGGAAGTAGTTAAGTTTCAAAAACAAGCAAATTTTAGCAGAATTGCAGAAGTTTCCCATTCATTTCAATGGGACAAATTAAAGGAAAAAAGTGGAATATTTTAAAAAGTATAATAGTTAAAAATAGCAAAAATCATAGCAAGAAAGAGCAAAAATAGCAGAATAGTTTAAAATTTGAACGGTGAAAATCGGCTGAAAATTGTGGAAGTAGTTAAGTGCCAAAAAGTGTACGGAAGCAACTGGAATAATAATAATAAAGTATAAAGAACTAGAAAAATTTGCATTTCCTGCGAAAATGCAGTGTGGATGCTTAAAGCTGAAGCTGTATGCAAAAAGTAGCTGAAAAAGCTGAAAAGTTGCAGAAATTGTAAAAACTTTGCAGAAGCAAAAGAAGTTTGCTAAAATGGAATAACTTAGCAGAACTGCAATATCTTAGAGGAAACATAATACTTGGCAGAAATAGCATAGCAGAATTTAGCAGAAATATTGTAACTTACCAGAAACATGATAACTTCTCAAAAATACAAGAATTTAGGAGAAATAGTATAAGATAACAGAAAGAATATATTTAGCCAAAAATACTTAAACATTACAGAAACACTATGATTTAGAAAAATAGTACAACAGAGCAGAAATATTGTGATTTACCAGAGACACTGTGATGAACTATGAATATTGTAATTTTAAATTGAGACTATGTTTTAGCACAAATATTATAATTTGGCAGAAATACTATAATTTAGCAGAAATACTATATTAAGCACAAATCCTATAAAAAGCAGAAATGGTATGATTAAGCACAAATACTACATTTAGTAGAAATACTTTGTTTTAGCACAAATCCCATAAAAAGCAGAAATACTGTACTATGATTTAGTAGAAAAACTATAATTAATCAGAAATACTAAATTTAGCAGAAATACTATATTAAGCACAAATACTATGAAAAGCAGAAATAGTATGATTAAGCATAAATACTACATTTAGCAGAAATACTATATTAAGCACAAATCCTATAAAAGCAGAAATAGTATATTAAGCACAAACTTATAAAATAGCAGAAATAGTATGATTTAGCACAATAGTAATAAGTTAAACAGAAAAATTGGAAAAGCAAAATGGACAGCTGAAAAAATGCTGAACATGCTGAGGGTCCCTCAAATATACTTGTTAAATGACAAAAATCTGCAAAAAAAATTATTACAGCCACACAATCACAAATATGTACACATGAGGAAACACACATGCACAGAGAAACCCACACACAAGATCCAATTCAGTCAACCAGTCTAAATATATTGAATTTAAATCTTAGAATGAGATCATCCCATTAAAAGCCTCTCTCTCTCTCTCTCTCTGTCACACACACACACACACACACACACACACACACACACACACACACACACACACACACACACACAGGGAGAGAGAAGTAAGTTTCTAGGTCAGCCTGGGAGCTGGTGAATTTGAATCCACCAATCAGAGAGGCTGTGCACTTTTCCCCACCAAAACAGGTGCATCTGTTTACACACGCAGCAGCACAGAGAGACACAGGATTTTTGCAGTCTATTTCTCATAGTGACGACTCCCCTCAAACAAATGACCGTAATTTCCTAACCGTAGGGGCTAGAACGGTCATTCTTACACCGTTTTGTTCAGAAGAGATGGGGGAATCTTCAAGTGTTGACAATTTAATATTAAAATATGAATTTTTAGAGCTATATGACATGGAGGACTTGTTGACTTAGAAGCCACGAATTCCCCAATATGCAAATTTGAATGCCTGAGACCACATATGTGATTGGCTGGCTGGGAAGCCGTGCAGGCCCTGATTTGTGGATTTGAATTCCTCAGCCCTCAGATATGATTGGCTGGCTTAGAAGCCACGAAGGCCCCAATATGCAAATTTGAATGCCTCAGGACACTTATTTGATTGGCTGGGAAACTGTGCAGGCCCTGATTTGAAAATTTGAATGTCTCAGTCCTCACAGAGGATTGGCTGCCTGGGGACCTGGCAGAAATATATAGAAATACTATTATTAAGCATAAATACTACATTTAGTACAAATAGTATAATTTAGAACTAATATTATAAAAAGAAGAAAAACTATAATTTAGCAGAAATACTATATTAAGCACAAATCCTATAAAAAGCAGAAATACTATAATTTAGCAGAAATACTATATTAGGCATAAATCCTATGAAAAGCAGAAATAGTATGATTTAGCAGAAATACTGTATTTAGCACAAGTACCGAAAAGTACCAGAAATACCATGATTTAGCATAATAGTAATAACTTATTGAAACACAAATGCACAGAGAGACACAAAAACACAGGCTCTAATCCAGTCAACCAGTCTAACTATGTTCAATTTAAATCCTACAATGACATGCTGTCAAATAAGGGCAGGGTCCTCTCTCTCCCACTAAACACACACACACACACACACACACACACACACACACACACACACACACACACACACACACACACACACACACACACACACACAGGGAGAGAGAAGTAAGTTTCTAGGTCAGCCTGGGAGCTGCTGAATTTGAATCCACCAATCAGAGAGGCTGTTTACGTTTTCCCGCCAAAACAGGTGCATCTTTTTACACACGCAGGACAGAGACATAGACCTGCTTCTTTCAGTTTATTTCACATAGTGAGGATTCCCCTCAAACAAATGACCATAATTTCCTAACCATAGGGGCTAGAGCGGTCATTCTTACACCGTTTTGTTCAGAAGAGATGGGGGAATCTTCAAGTGTTGACAATTTATCATTAAAATATGAATTTTTAGAGATATATGACATGGATGACTTGTTGACTTAGAAGCCACGAATTCCCCAATATGCAAATTTGAATACCTGGAGCCCACATACATGATTGGCTGGCTGGGAAGCTGTGCAGGCCCTGATTTGTGGATTTGAATTCCTCAGCCCTCAGATATGATTGGCTGGCTTAGAAGCCATGAAGGCCCCAATATGCAAATTTGAATGCCTCAGGACACATATATGATTGGCTGGGAAACCGTGCAGGCCCTGATTTGAAAATTTGAATGTCTAAGTCCTCACAGAGGATTGGCTGCCTGGGGACCTGGCAGAAATATATAGAAATACTATGATTAAGCATAAATACTACATTTAGTAGAAATACTATGTTTTAGCACAAATACTATAAAAAGCAGAAATACTATAATTTAGCAGAAATACTATATTAAGCACAAATCCTATAAAAAGCAGAAATACTATATTAGGTACAAATCCTATAAAAAGCAGAAATACTATATTAGGCACAAATAGTATAAAAAGCAGAAATACTATAATTTAACAGAAATACTATGTTTGGCACAAATCCTATAAAAATAATAAATACTATAATTTAGCAGAAATACTATGTTAGGCACAAATCTTATGAAAAGCAGAAATAGTATCATTTAGCAGAATAGTAATAACTTACAAAATTACAAATATGAAGGCATATTGAAACACAAATGCACAGAGGGACACACAAACACAGGCTCTAATCCAGTCAACCAGTCTAACTATATTCAATTTAAATCCTACAATGACATGCTGCCAAATAAGGGCAGGGTCCTCTCTCTCCCACTAAACACACACACACACACACACACACACACACACACACACACACACACACACACACACACACACAGACAGACACAGAGGGAGAGAGCTGCCGAATTTAAATCCACCAATCAGAGTGGCTGTTTACGTTTTCCCGCCAAAACAGGTGCATCTTTTTACACACGCAGGACAGAGAGGCACAGGATTATTGCAGCCTATTTCTCATAGTGAGGACTTCCCTCAAACAAATGACCATAATTTCCTAACCGTAGGGGCTAGAGCGGTCATTCTTACACCGTTTTGTTCAGAAGAGATGGGGGAATCTTCCAGTGTTAACAATTTATCATTAAAATATGAATTATTAAAGATATTAGACTTCTAATGCACCATAACTGAGCAGAGCGAAGCAAAAACTGCCTTGACTTGCCCTCAAACAACGCTTTCTAACTCTAAATCTATTTGGAGTATCGATATCATTCTTTCACCGTAAGAGACAGCAGGCTTTGGTGAACAGTCAGAGAAATTTTCAGGTCTCTGTGGAAATCCAACAAAAAGTTATGACGAGAGAAAAAAGTGGTTCATTTCCAGAGTTTGAAATCTGAAGAAATCTGAGCGAAGGACAAATTTCCTACCCTCAAACAAGTCCAACTCATTTCAGAACGGTAATAGGTGAGAAAGAAATTCTTGAATTGTGAGCGTCAGGAGTGTCTGAAGATATACCGGGACAAGCCTCATGTCTTAACTTTGCTTCGTTAAGGAGATATGACGATTCGAATATGCCTCTCATTACAGAAATGCAGCGATGATTTTGAACAAGCTCTCCATTCACTTTATATGGAGAGTTTTCTGACCTTGTGTTAGTCTGAGGAGATTTGCGAAAATTCTATAAATCCCACAACAATGATGGTGACATTTTCTGAAAGCCAGCAAAAATACCTACGTTTTGATGTATAATTTGTGGAAGTTGAGTGAAAATTGAGCAAGTAGCAAGAAGTTGTTCGGACATGAAGTGAAAATTGCAAAACCTTCAGTGACACACTGGAAGCCAAGAGCATAGCAACCATAACAACGCATGTATTTTGTGAAAAATCACAATTTTGCAACTCAAAACTTTAAGAGGCATAAAAGTAAAACGGTAAAAGATTTGAAAAAGCTGAATCATACATGAATAGCCCAATAATTTGTGAACATTTTAAAGTTTGAATGGTTTTTCTAGGCGAAAGTATGAGGAAGTAGTTAAGTTTCAAAAACAAGCAAAATTTAGCAGAATTGCAGAAGTTTCCCATTCATTTCAATGGGACAAATTAAAGGAAAAAAGCTTAATATTTTAAAAAGTATAATAGCAGAAAATACCAAAAGTCATAGCACACATTAGCAGAAATAGCAGAATAGTTTAAAATTTGAACGGTGAAAATAGCACAAAAATTGTGGAAGTAGTTAGCGGACGAAAAACGAGCAACTTGAAGAATAATAATAAAGAATAAAGAGAAACAGGAACTCAATAGTGTGGATGCTTAAAGCATCCACACAATAAAGAGAAACAGGAACTCAATAGTGTGGATGCTTAAAGCATCCACACAATAATAAAGAATAAAGAGAAACAGGAACTCAATAGTGTGGATGCTTAAAGCATCCACACAATAAAGAGAAACAGGAACTCAATAGTGTGGATGCTTAAGCATCCACACAATTAACAGTCTAAATATTCCCTTCAAATGTACAAAAGTAATAACTTGTCTCGTAAAAAAAATCGAATACAAAATCAAATGTGCTTCCTTCAGACGATGAATATGCAAATGGTTCATTTTCCAAGACGGCATAAAACATGTGCACAGCATTTTCCTGCTTCAGTAAAATCTGAGCATCCCGCTCATATCAGACAGGAATTGGGAAAAAAAATCACACTCTTATGTCCAAGGGTTGAACTCAGATTTAGAAAAAACATTTACTGTTCAGTGGCCTGCCCCACAACTTCACTCTTACTGCTCTTACGGCAACATTTAAGGCCAGAAACAGTCCCTGTTTTCAGAGATAAAAACATTTAAAGCCTTCTGTACACCTGCTCTCTACCAAGTCCATGTTAAGGGTTAGTCCGCATGCATGGTGCAGTTGATTTAGCAGGGAACTTTAGGATTCACTTAGTTAGGTTTTTACCATGGGATACCTCTAACAAATACACTTTCTAAATTTCTCCCTACTGCATCTTTAAGGAGCAGAAAAGCAGGGAGAGACGAAGGAGTCAACAAAAGGTATGTGTGAGTGGGACGACGCAGTACATGAAATAGTGTCAACCTTTTGGAAAACATATTTACAACTGCGGCATCTTCTTTTTAGGTATAATATCAGTTACATGAAAGCTGAAGTTTTACTGTGGGAGTCATATTTAGTTTTTCAGGATAATAAATTAGAATTGTATGTAAGTATTTTATTACTGAAGGAGGAAAGAAATGCAAGTGCTAGGCCCTATAAACTCACTGGCTTCCCATTTGATCCAAAATCCCATCCAATCAAAAAACAAACAAACCCCAGTATACTTTGTGATCTCTGTATGGTATAGGCACACTTTTCATCTCACTACTTTTAACCCCTTAGTGTGGACAAATCCTCCTGAAATCAAAGTACTGGCACATTTTTCTTAAAATAATGAGGACCGTCCTATCACTGTTTTTATCTTCAATGCTGTGGGACAAGCTTCCACTTTCTATTAGATCAGCCCAGTCAGTTTCCAATTAAAAAAATGAAAAATAAAATAATAATAATAATAATAGTTATTATTTTTAGACCCAGGAATCTATGACCTGATGTGATGATGAACAGATATTCATTCGATATAATGGTGCTTTTATTAGAAGCGCTATGATGTTTTCATGAATGGCAGTGTAAGGAGTGCCCCCTGTGTCTGAAATGAACTGTTATGGCCAGCTCGTGATAAAGCTCATTATAAAGTGGTACACACACACACATACAAAATCTTTCCATTACCAGCCAGGGACATTAAAAACACTCATACGATCATTTGGCGCCACCCAACGGCGAAACTATGTAACTACAGCTCCCGAGCACTTCCGCTCCTCCAGCCAACAAGGAAGTTCACCACACTCCAGTCTTCGTCTGCGCTTTCTCCGCAAATCTGACACAATATCGTCGTTATTTCTGTGAGGGAGGTGACCGCTCACCTGTCGGTATGGCGATGTCAACCTTTCAGAAGGTGACCCTCGCGACGTGCCTCGTGCTGTGCGTCGCGTTGATGCTTCCCAAAATGCTGTTATCCCGGGGGAGGAAGGATGCTGCCGAGCGGCCGGAGGGTACGTCGCATTTCACGGCTTTTCTTTACTGGTCAGGTTGCCTCTGCGGTTCATATGGTTTATATTTTATATATATATACATATATATATGGATGAGTATCTTAATTTATTAGATTTTTAAATTGTGTTATACTATTTCTTTTGTTAGTATTTCAATCCAAAATATGTTCTGCATCATTTATGCATCACTTTAGTTGTAGTAGCATTTTCCTCCCTGGAGAGGGCGCCAAACACACACATGACACTATCTACCGTTATAGGTGTATAATATACGAACTGCTTTGTATTTAAAGGGGTTATATTTGGAAAACAAAATATGACTCTGTTGGCACACCTGCACAGACATTAGATGAAGCCTAGCTCTTTACGCAAAGCCTGACTTATTTATTCAGTGAGCGCTGTGCTAGTCAAATAAAAAATGCATTACTTAAAAAAAATCAGACAATAAAATGCCTTTCAACAGCAAGATTATTTCTGTGGCACTGACTCCCATTTGGCTCCTCACTGCAGGCTCAGGACGGTTCCCTCCAATGTTGCACCGTCAGATGGCTCCGGAGAGCAGAGGTCAGAGAGCCGCGGGGTCCGGAGCCTCCAGGGCCCACAACACAGAGGCCATAGGCAGAGGCAAGGGAGCAGGAACAGGGGCGGGAGCTGGAGGCAAATCCAACCTGGCAGGACAGATCATCCCCGTGTATGGCTTCGGGATCTTGCTCTACATCCTCTACATCCTCTTTAAGGTGAAGTACTAGCAGCTGGCGAGAAGAAACAGCATGAGATGTACCTAAAAGCTCTTTACTGAAGTAAAAACTAGCTTTCATGTAGCAGCTGTAATTAAACATCTCTCATCATTTACACTAAATTGCGCAAGTCAAAGTATTTTAATGTCAAGTAAAAATGAAACCATAAAGAAGTGAAAAGTGTTCACAGTCTTTTCTGCAAAGGACTGATGTTGTTTGTTATAAAGCATGAAGTCAAACACACACTTCCCTGTGGGGTTGTGGGATTTGCTGTGTTGTTTCTTTAAGAGTTTTAATCCTGATTCTCTCTCTGCTAGATCACGTCTAAAGGGAGCAGCAAGCCAGCAGAGGGGAGGTTCCCTGCATCACGCTCAGAGAACCTCAAGAGAAAGATCAGTAAGTTTTACACACTCTCATTTAGCAACTTTTAATCACTTTCCCATCGTTTTTGCTTTTGTAACTAAGCTGCTAAATGAATCTAATGTTATTTTCTGATGGAAGCGCTGCAGGAGCCACATATTATCACTGTTGTGCTCATTATTGTCTGAAGAGCGCGTATAATGATCGTTGTCATTTTATGTAGTGGTAATAAAGTTGAAGAAACACAATTTCCCCTTTTTTGGTTTCCAGCATCGACATCGAGGGAGCATTTCAGTCATTATTAAAGCTGTTTACATGCATTAAGTCACTCGCTCTCAGAAAGCATTTGTGTTTATCTTTGGTTTGTTTTGGTTATTAACCCAATAAGAAAAACCCCAAGGTTGTAAAAAAGAAAATAATACAACTGTACATTGTTCAAATGATTCTGACTGCCTGTGCGTCAGTGCGTTGACCTATATTGTCTGCATAATTTAAACGTACCGCAACCCTTTCTCCTGACTTTGTCCTTTCTTGGCCCTCCAGCTGATTTCCAGCTGGCCCAGCTGCAGGAGAAGCTGAGGGAGACAGAGCTGGTGATGGAGAAGATTGTTTCCAAAGCCCACCACAGTCCTAACAGGTGACCGCACGCCTTTTACAGAAGACAAAAAATTGCAAAACCTATAGAGCTTGTTTGTTTTCATTTCATGCATCCACAATCTCTTCCACAGCAGAGATACAGTGTGGGTATAATTATTTGACTCCCTGCTGAATCTGTCGGTTTGCTCACTTACAAAGAAATGAACAGTCTCTAATTTTTTATGATACTTTCATATTAATGAGAGGGACAATAGCAACAAAAAATCCAGAAAAAAAACATCATATAAAAGTTAGAAATTGATTTGTGTGTCACTGAGTGACATAAGAAGTTGATCACCAAGCAAGACACAACCCAATAAGATGTTTCTTGTTTACTTATTGGCCCCTCGGCGCACGGAAGTCGTTTTGTACCTTTAGCAGAAAAACAGCCCCAAAACATAATATTTCCAGCTCCATGCTTGACAGCGGAGGGTCATACTCAGCATTTTTCTTCCTCCAAACCCAGCGTGTCCAGTTGATGCCAAAGAGCTCGATTTTGGGCTCATCTGACCACAGCTCTCTCTCCCAAGCCTTCTCTGAAACCTTTGGATGTTCAGTGGTAAACTTAAGACGGGCCTGTGCTGGTGTGTTTACTTCTCTCATTGTTCAGAGAGCTGGCTTTTAAATATATTCATTCAAAGCTTAAACGTTTCTGTTTTCCTGTGTGCAGGGTGAAGGGCGTGATGGCGGACCAGGAGGAGAGCCTCCTTCAGCAGTTGACGGAGATAACACAGATGATGCAGGAGGGTCAGCTGGTGGAGGGAATGGCTCCAGAGAAGAAGCCCCAGGATGAGTGGAAAGGTAAAAGATTATATTTTACCCACAGGAAAATTTTTTCTTATCAGATTTTTAGGAAAGAAAAAAAGCGACTTCATCATCTTCGCTCTCGTTTCCTTTGAATGTGTTTCATTAACTGAATTCTTTCTGTTCCAGCTGTAAAAGAAAGTGATCCTCTTTGATTTCACACTGGTAACTGTTCATCACTTGGGTTCGGGTTCATTTGCTGTCAATTACTTCCTCCACATCCTTTTTGGCTTGTCTTTGTGTTTTTGCCGAATTCACAGGCGGCCTCTGTAGTTGCTGGTGCTGTTTTAAGATGCTTTAAGTTTAAGGGATTTTTCTGTCATCAGCCAGGCTGTTGATTGCATTTCATGTACAGCGATGTTTTCATTATTCAGGTCAGTATTGGAAGTGCTATTCTTACCACATCTAAGCATAGCCACTTTGGCTCTCTCTCTTTCTGAAAGTTGTGTTAAGTGGAGTGCAGCACTGTCCTAAGGAGACTGCCTATAAAGGGGAAATCATCCACTTATAAAAATGAATATTGTTTTAGGCAGAGTCACAGAACGCTGTGATTGCACCTCCTGTCATGATGATTATTTTTGGTCAGCAAGCAAAAGGCAGTTTTTACCAAAGTAAAGAATAAAATGATCCAGCCAGAACACGAGCGATCTGTGTTTGGTTTTAAGTCCTTGATAGTTTATTTCTTCTTCAGAACTTTCTGTACTTTGATATATCTTTGATATATCTATTTCCTGTGCTGTGGTTCTGAATTCCTTTTTTGTTTTCATACTCAGTTCTCTGGTCTCTGTTCAGTGTTTAACTCCAGCTGCAGTCCCATTGAATCCAAAAAAAAATGACTGAAGTGAAGTCAGGAGACCCACTGCTGTGTGTGTGTGTGTGTGTGTGTGTGTGTGTGTGTGTGTGTGTGTGTGTGTGTGTGTGTGTGTGTGTGTGTGTGTGTGTGTGTGTGTGTGTGTGTGTGTGTGGACAAAAGCCAGACTGATACTGGAGTTTTAGGGCTGACGATTTTTAGAGTGAGAAACTCCAGACTCTAAATATCAGCAGTTTGTCTTTATAAATTAATGCAAACATACATTAAACATACATGTGCTGCAGACAGCAGAGAGTATTTAAAACAATGGCGTAAAGTAATTAACCTCCTAAGACCCGAACTCTTCCACTGCATGAAACAAAGAATTACCAGATATATATATATATATATTTTTTTTTACCTTATTTTTGTTTTTAAGAATAATAAAAGCCACATATGAGGATATTCAGTTAAAATTTTGATAGAACAGTAGCAGTATAACGTCCTCGTAAGTGGATATCAGGCCCTTGTAGAGCAAAATTCATTATTTTGGTCTAAATAACCCAAAATGTGATGTCCACATATGTGGACGGCAGGTCCTAGGAGGTTAAAACATTTTGATCTTTTTTTGCCTTGATTAGCATTCAAATCATATTGATGTATATCTGACCACAACAATATGTGAGTCAGGGTGAGGGACTGGAGCGATGACTTCCACCTAATAGTCTGTCCTTAGTTTACTTTAATACACTGAAAGTGGAATTTCAGTAAATCATTTCGATGCATTTGCATGTGAAGAAGTTGATAATTGCTCCTTTATTTCTTTGATTTTAGATTCTTTATTGACCAAAGCATCAAATTAACTGTCCGTTTAACACACCCTTGGAGAGCTCTGCAACAATGAAAACAGTTGCTTAAGGTTGTGGCTTATGCACAAAAAGAACAAATTCAGACCAGACTTTTGTGTGATTTCCAAGTTTTTTTCAAAGTTCTCCCAAGCAACAAGGCACTGCTTATAATTATTTGCCTTTCTGTCAGTAAAGTCTCTCTTTCAGCAACTAACTTTACACTGCACAGGGAGGAAGTGAAGCCAGCGATTCCCTGTATGTCGGAAAATGTTTCATAGGATTTCATATGATTTTACTAAATAGTTTTTTTCTTTGCTTAAAATTAAGTTTTTACCTAAATTTCAGTTACAAAGTAAAGCTGCAATACTGAATGGAAGATAGACAGATATAGATTATCCTTTGCTAACTGCTGTATTTTTGATTTCAAAACAATAGCGATCAGTAATGAGGGGATGCATTTCTGAAAACTTTCCACAGATTATCCAGAAGAGCCTCATCCATACTGGGAACATTCCCACTGCTGTTGTAAGGAGCACCACCACAGTCCACAGACAGAGGCAGAGAGAACAGAAGGCGACGGGGCCGACCTGCTCGAAAACCTCCCTGCAGACGTCACAGGTGGAGACGTGGTCGAGGAAGCAGAAGATCTGAGTGAAAGAGCTGCGAGAGAATCTGATCTGACAGCAGCAAGTAGAGACGATGTAGGGTTAGAGAGCGATTTAGGGAAAACTGAGGAGGAAGACATGCACGAACACAGAAAGCAACTGGGTCAGATTGATCTGGGTGTCCCAGAGGAGGAACTGGTTGGAGTCCTGAAAGAGCTGGAGCTCACGCTGAGAATGACATCCGTATTGGAGCAGGAGAAGATTAAGGACCTGGCGCAACCAGTGGACTCGGAAACGGCCTGCAGCTTGGTCAGACGGAGAAACAAGAGGAGGAGAGCAAAGAAAGACACAAACTGACCAACGCGATTCAGATACAGTCAACTTGAGCCGGGGTCTGGTTTGGGAGGGCGGATGGGGTTTTTAGTCTGTTCTCATCAGATTGGAAGTAACATGAAAGCTGGTGATAGCATGACAGTTTCTCCAGCCTTGCTTAACTTTAAGTGAATACATGAGAAAAGATGTGAACAGGGCATATTTTATATCAGTAATATCAGCTTGATCCAGTGGCTGAAAGGTTTATAAAACCCTCATTATCTAATACAGTATTACCCATCTGCATGCATGAATTCATAATGTGCTTCCAGGATTTCTGGTGATGTGCTGAAAAGGTGGACAGTATGCACACAAAACCGTTTGTTAGATCTGTCACGAAGGTCAGAAGGCATCAGTTTCTGCTCCTCTAAGGGGACCTAATGTTATTTTATCTGGTACTGGAAGATGAAGTATATCTAAAATTAAAGAAAAACAAAAAACAAGAGCAAGTAAGACTGAATCAGACCCCAAATGGGAAAGCAAATTGTCTTAATACCTAGTGCACAATATTGGGATGTTTGTGCCTCCTCTCACTTTTGTCAGCAATGAAACACTACCATTAAAACTGCAGTCATTTTAAATTTTGTTTGACAGTTTTCCTACTGTGCTCTTGGATTCCTTTGTGTGAGCAAATGCAATAAATGACACTATTCTTAATTTAAGGAACAAAAGTCAAGTTTTCAATTAGACAGGAGTTAGCCGAGTCCTCTTCTCCTCAGTGTTTAATATGAAGAAGTGCCTTCTAAGCAAACCTACTGAGTAAAAGCACCTGAGAATGCACATCAGTGATTAACATGCTGTGAAGATGTTCACACACACTTTCCTGTATATTCTGGTCGTCGAATTATGCCATTTAGCTTTATAGTATCTCCTTTATGGCACTGAGTCAGACTCTTCAGTGATGCCTGCAATGTTAATCGAAGTATCGACACTCGCCGTGAGTCAGCTAATAATATGGAGAGCAGCAGAGGCAGCATTCAAAAACAAAAATGAGTTTATTACTTGTATCATGGTACAATTTAACCATACAAAAGCAACATCACATTGTTTGATGTTAGCAGAGAATATTTTTGATTAACAGTTTAGCAAGTGGCACATCACAACATCTTCGCCCCTCTAAATATTTCTCTTGACTTGCATTAAGTGTCACGTGGTTGTCTGGGATCTACGGGAAGCAGATCACTGTTTGGCGTGCTGCCTCAGTGCTCCATTGGCTCATCAGAGGCCTCTGCAGGAGCAGGTTCATCTGCGGGCTGGGCAACCTGAAACACAATTATTTTTTTCAGTTTTATTTTAGATGGTACACTATAATGTAGTGACATGGAAATGTTTCTCCGGAGCTGGACTGGATAAACCTTTGCAGTACCTTTCTTTGTGGCCTCTCCTCTAGCCCTTCCAGGAATGGGGCAACATCGTCATCGTCATAAATGGTGAACTCCATGTCTTTCCCGACAATGCCGATGGAAACATTCTGAAAGAAAAAGGGCACAGTGCTGAGAAACTGCCTCTGTGCTGCACAAGCTCGTGTCTCGTTTAAGTCAAGACTTGTGCTAGCTGAGTGTGTAAGGTGGTGACGTATCAGGTGGGTGTGGAGGGAGCTGGGGTACCTTGGTAGTGAGGTCCTGCTCAGTAGGGAGGGTTTCTCTGAGAGCACGGAGGCCATGCTGGACCAGTTCATTCAGGATAGCTGACAACAAAACCAACATATCAGTGTGACTATCCACGTTTATATTGTAAAACTTCATTGATGACTAAAATATTTCAACATGTCCCAAAATGCCTCAAGATGCTCATGGCCAAATTACATTAGTTATTTAACAAAACAACAGGATAAGCATTCATTTGCTGTTTAAACTGCTTTAAATGTAAATGTTTGTGAAAAGGTTAAAAATTTAAAACTGGATCTTACAGTCGGAGAATTTATCCATGCATCTCTCCAGGTAGGTGCGTGCAGACTGGGAACGCGCTCCGATGGACATGGCTTTACAGTCAAAGTAGTTTGCTGACGGGCAGGTCTGGAAGATGTGAGGTCCCATGTCCTGTTTGACACAAAACAAATAAATATCAACTGCACTGACTACTGACACCTTTATAGTCTTTCAGCTGCAGATAAAGCTATACATGCATAAATCCAGGCAGATATTTAACAAACAGCAGGCGTGAAACAAACTCACATCATAACCAGCAATAAGGAGTCCAACGCCGTAGGGCCTTCTTCCATATCTCTGTGTTGGGATTTGGGTTTCTGCAGTTTAAGTCAAGAATCGTACGATTCACTTTTTTTCCTTTCTTTTTTTTAAATCCTTTCATGAAGACAACCAGAAAACAGTCTAGTTTCTCTCACTCACACAGGAAACACATGCTATAACATATTAGTATGATTGATAACAGTAGAGAGGATACTGCTGCCAACAAGAGCAACAAGACGTGACGTTGGGAGGGGCCTGTCGAAGACAAATCTGGAGTCCAAGCACTCCTGACGCATGAAGTTACTGTGGGAGAGAAGGTGTAGGAATTGTATTTAAGAATATTATGTACTATAATCATGAGCGACTTACTCTGCACCATCAGTGTCACTGTTACCTACCAGAGCAGCCTGGCATCAGCAGTCAGTCCAGCAATGGAGATACCAATGTGGTTGTCGACATGGAGGATCTTCTTCTGGTGGGCCGCCAGTTCAGACTGGGCTCTCTGCAAGAGAAACATGACACATCAGTTGTGCATTTTCAGTTATTGTGCTTTGACACCAATAACCTGCTGCAGATTTTCTTGGCTGTTGCACTTTAATATACTTCCTATTATAAGAAATAGGCTTTTCCCCCCTTTTCTATAAATAAGACAAGTAGGCAGGATGACACAAATGAAATCCTTTTAATATGTTTAGAGACACTCAAAAACATACTACTGACCCACAAAATATTCAGGAAAGAAGTATAATTGTGTAGATACTTGGTGACAGTGTGTTAAAAAATACAATCCTACAGACTTGTTTTTCTGCATCAGGAACAACGCCTGTATAGTGACCAATTTTCTGGAATTTATCCAAGGCATAAAAAAAACTGCAATGTCATAAGATCACCACCAAACACTGCATGACTGTACCTTTAGCGCCACCAGGACTGCATGCGTTCTGGATTTCAGCCCTACAGTTGCAGACCCTTGTTTCACAGCCTCCATGGCATACTCAATTTGATGAATACGCCCCTGTTCACAGATGGACAGGCTTATTTCACTCATCATGCTACCAAGTGTCAATGATGCACTTTGTCAGTGAAAGACATGACTTACCTGTGGGCTCCATACGGTCACATCGTTGTCGTACTGGTTGCGGAACTAAAATAAAAACAAAAACCAAGCAGTCACTTAAAAACACTAGTATTAAAACATCACACACAGGAGCTGAACTTACATAGTTGTCTTGCATTATCAGCAGTTCTCTTGGTTAGCTACTGTTTCTCAAGGACTGAAGACGGCAACTACAAACGAGACTGTCTGCAGGTTGGACTTTTCCAGAGCCAGGTTTTAAATTACCATCGTGATTAAATTATTTATAAACACGCATCTCTTTACTGGCTCGAAACACAAAACACCAAACTGACTTTAATACTGGATTAAGATCAGACAGCAGCATAAATACTGGAACATGGTAAATGGCAATCATAAAATACTAAATGGATTTCAACTGTCCGTCAAGCCAAATAACAACAGACACGAAAAGCAGGTTAAAAAAAAGGTTATGGGGATTTCTGCTTTTATCGCCTCATCAGCGTCACAATTAAAACGTTGGATTTTGTGTTATTTCACTGTGTTTTTGTATCTGTCGTTTTTTTTAAAAAATTATTATTATTAACGTGTGGGGACAAGAATGATTTACAATTGCTATGCAGTCATTTTCATACACCATGTCGCACTGCAACGCTCCCATCATACAAAATTTGACCAGTTAGAATTTAATGACGGCTAACTGTCATTAGCTAAGTAACCTTTACAGAACATCACTAACATTTACTATAGGAGACTTGCGGAACCATCACAGCCTTCGCAGTGATACATTTCTGCACAAAATAATTATTTCTCTTTTTCTAGCTTTTAAAGCCTAAAGGCCGGTGAAGTGGATTAAGGGAAAACGAAAGTAAGACATTCTACTTCCATCGCTAGTTTCAATGATGCTAACTCAGCCTAGCTGCTGAGCGTTAGCCTTCCAATTCTTGATTCATCTAACAAATATTTAACTCATCATGTTTTAACAACATTTAATAGGAGCTAAATGAATATTTAGTTAGGCAGACTACGCCGAGTATAAGCTACACGAAGGCTGTTTCTTTGAACACTGTGCGGCTAACGCTAGCAGTGCAGTGTTTTGCTTACTCACAGTGCAGTCAAAAGTTAGCCAGCTAACGTTAGCATTGTGGGAGTAAGTGGACCCGCTTTCAGGATTTCGTGAGTAAATATTATACGTAAAAATATACCGTATCATTTATTCAGTCTTTGGAACTGATGTATAATATGAAACGGACCAAAAAATGATACATTTAATTCATACGCACCATCTCTGCTTAAGAAAGTGCCTCGTCCCCGCCGCCTGCGCAGTGATCCTCACTTGATTTATTTTCCTGACAGGACGTCAGGGAAACCAACAGAACCCCGATTTCAAATCAGTGATCACTGAGTGAACTTTTGGTTGGTGATGTAAACCCCCCCCCAAGACAAACCAGTCCAATATCTTATTAAAAAACAAAAACAAAAAACAAGCAATCACAATAACAAAAATAATAAGTGCAAAATATAAATTAACCGACAACCCCCCCGGAACACTCACAAAATATCTAAAAAACAAAATTAATAAAATGGAAGTGTATTTTAAATCTTGCCTCTACAAATGCAAATATTATAAAATCAAATAAGACAAAATAAAACAACCGTTTTAATTTGTTAAGATAAATCCAAAACTAATCAATTGCAATGTTGTTGTTGTTTTTTTTTAAACTTAAATAATAAGAAGGATCAACCCATTTGGATAGGAAAAAGTGAACTGAAAGCAGAAACTGAAACTATGAAAAAAAAAAACCCACAAGAGCTCTTTTTGGAATGAACTGATCTGTGTGAATTAATTAACCATCTTGGAGTGTGCATTAGTTTACTAACGAAATCCGTCTTTCTATATTCTTTTCTACGGAGCGAGCTCTTGGTTGCAGTGATTGAGCATGAACACTAGGCGGCAGCAGTAAATTAGAAGAAGA
The DNA here is from genome assembly GCF_964374335.1 of Astatotilapia calliptera. Taxonomy (NCBI): domain Eukaryota; kingdom Metazoa; phylum Chordata; class Actinopteri; order Cichliformes; family Cichlidae; genus Astatotilapia; species Astatotilapia calliptera. The sequence continues at coordinate 47,226,694 of NC_137428.1, forward strand.
AACCGAGGCGTCACCGGGGACGCTGTCTTACTGCTGTCGTAGACTTGTTTCTCCATAAAATCCAAAAGAAAATATAAAATTGTCCTATAGACATAATAGTCGGTGCTTGTTTGATATCTTTACTTTCGTTTCTTTTTCTTCGCTAATGGCGCAATAACTTTAATGATGAAAACCCCTTACCAGCTAGATTTGAAGTTTTTTTTTTTTTTTTTTTTTTTTTTTTGCCTACATTTATAGTTTTCCCAGATGTGTGTGATTCCATTTACTATTTACCATAAGGTCAAAACAGTACAGGTAGTAATGCAACATTTGTGAACATTGAAAATATTTTTTTTTACAAAGACAGAAGAAGTCCATGTGTTAGTGAAGGCCATCCATCTCAATTATTCACATATATTATTTCTGTGTCACAGAGCACTTCAGTCAATACCTGTCTGTTTCCTGAAACCATAATAACCCATGACTTTTCATCTGCAGTGCATGAGTTGTCTTTCCTTACAGACAATAATAAACAGGACTAAACCAAAGTAGAAAGTAAAGCAGATTATATATCCACTACACTGTCCTAGAATACACATTTTATGTGACAAGTCCCAGTTTGACTAAGTCAGCAGCCTATTTATTATCTATGATGAAGTTGCTGATGCTACTCCCCAGCTCAGTACCTTTCTTGTTGATTTCTGTCTTTACAGAAGCACCACCATGTTCAGAAAAGACTGGAGTACTTTAAGGAAAATTCTTAAAACTAGCAGGATTCCCCTTTAATCCTTTAAACATGTGAATGAACATAATTTTCAGCACTATTTTAGCAGCTAGAACTTGAAAAAAATGGCACTCACACCATTTTTGAATTGTATATCCCTAGGATGGCATATCTTTAAAAAAAACTGTAATAATATAATCATTTTGCTACTGCTTATTAGAGCCCAGTAAAATGTCCCTTTGCTGTGGTGTAGTGGTAACAGGTAATGAGGTTGTATCCTGTGTGCTTTCTGTTGAGCACCACAGAAACAGTCCCAGCTTTTGTTCCATTAGACGGGTAAAAGCCAGAAATTGCTGGTCAATAAATGTGGTGTTCAGAGAAATCCTCACGCATCCACTGTTTGTATTGGGCTTTTTCTCTGAGGGTATTTCATACTTTGTGTTGTTTTGCTGTAAAACACAAACCGCCCATTTTCCAAAATGGAAATACTTTGTAACAGCTATCATGAGTGAACGGTATTGATATTTATTAGGCTCAAGTTAATAGTTCATTACTGTTAATAAGGAATAAAGTTACAATTAATAATATTTACTACATAGCATAATCAGCCACACAATGTTTAACCATGTGCAAGCAGGCAGATGAAGTGGCACAATTCACAGGACTGTTTAACCTTTGTGTCCTGTTTTTTTTTTTTTTTTTAATCTGTTCAATTTCGGTTTCTCTAGTTGTTTTTTAAGGTTTAGGCACCAAGACCTCTTGGTTAAATGGTCTAGATTAAATTACAAATTGCCAAATTACAACTGAGACCCATCTCACTGGTACGGCACATGGGTCAGAGTTTGAAGCCAAAGGAAACTGAGGATTCAGAGACCATGTTTTTTAACAGTATAAATATCTGTTAAAGGTTAGTTAATTAATTAATTAATTAAGTTAGTTAACTTTTATTACTGATTGTTAGTTTAAAAGTTATATATGTCACCACTTCAGCTGCTTTCCAATAAAGAAAAAGATTATGGCTAATTCACGAGAAAAAAGGTTCGAGACTGTCTTTCGCCCCAAAAGCAGCGAGACAGAAAATATTGTGTTTAAAATTTAGGTGAGGGTACATAAAGCGTATGTAAAGCGTTCACAAGCGTTGTCACCTTTAGCTGCAGTGGAGCTCAGCATCCTGACCAGAAAATACATAAACGCCAGTTTTGTTTCCTAAAAGTTAACCGTTAACCAAATAGTTCTTGTGCCTTAAAACCTAACAGCCCATGAAGGTCAAAGAAAAGAAAATGAAAAAATTATCCTGTTTTATGTGGGAGCATCATTAGGTCATTGGACAAGGATTTACAGGATTATCTTAAATAAAAGAAAACATCTACCACAACTTAGCTTTGCAGGAATGGTTTTACTTTTCTCTTTTCTTAACTCATTTCATGAGCTTTTCAAGCATTTTTTTTAACTTATTAAAATCAAATCCTATAGGAGATATGGGAGAAAAGCAGTGCTTTCAATAGCTTTTTCCCTTTTTTCAAATGTATATCACAGAGTTGTGCAGCAGCTCTACAGGTGGACAGATGCTGACAGGTTTGTGGGGTTTAGCATAGACACAGTGATACACATGCATTCTACACAGCTCCAGAAACTCTCATGGACATCTTTTCTTCCCTCAGGGATTCTGTCGCTTTCCATGATGTGTGTCTCTGCAGCCAGAGAAATGCCCACTGAACGCCTCATCCTCTCTCATGTCCAATACCCTGCGTCTCGCTGTATTCTTGGCCACCGTTCCCCCATTTCTTTCTTTCTCTTTCTCTCTGTTAATGATATCTGATGTACCCTTGATCCAGAATGGGGGTGGGTGGGGAGTGGGGGTTTGAATTAGTAGGACTGTGCTGACGAGCTCTCCTCCCCTGCCAAGGCAGCAGCAGCATGGCGGCAGCCATTACATCAGTGCGCCAACCTCCTCCTTTGTGATTGAGACTGTAGGAGCTGTGCTTAGCTCAGCATGTTTTTTTCTTTTTTTCCTGGGGGCCTCATTTTATTTTGCCAAGTGCCCCCCCCCCCCCCCCCCCCCCCCCATTTAATTTTTCAAATGGAGAGCAGCCTGAGTCACTGTGTGATGGGTCCAAGCCACACTGTGGACCCACACATGGTGGTAAGTGTAAGCACACCCATTCTTCTACTCATTCATATCTATCCATCTATCTATCTATCTATCTATCTATCTATCTATCTATCTATCTATCTATCTATCTATCTATCTATCTATCTATCTATCTATCTATCTATCTATCTATCTATCTACATTTTTAGTGATGGTTAATTACTAGAACACTGTTTATCTCTAGTTTATATCATCACTTTAGCACTCAGTGATTTTTTTAAACTATGTTGTGTCTTTTCTTTTGTTGGGAGGACACACCGAGGATTTTACATTACTTCTATAACGTATAATAAAACACATAAACATAATATATAGTAATAATTTGTATCCTGACTGGTGCAAAATTCCGCAAATTCCCAACCTGTGTTGCTAAAAATAGGTCAGCGATGTGTTTTAGCTCGGAAAATGAATGGACTAACTGGTAGGAAAGGTGGCAGCTCTGCCAATGTTGCATTAAGCTGGCAGCTATCCAATGACAAGACAGGTCAGGGGTCTGCAGCCACAGAGCAGAGAGAAGCCACAGCAGCCTATCCTGCTGATAAGTTTTATGGCTCTCATCTGCATGTCGTCATAGGCTTTAAGAGTTCCAGTAGAGCGTGTGTGTGAGAAGAGGTGAGGAGGGAGTCTTGCAGAGATCCTTCTCAGTGCTGTCAGTTTCCTGGTGTTGACGAAAGCACTTATGCAGCATTTCAGTGGCAAACGGCTGAAGACGTTTTTTTCTGCCTAAAAAAAAAAAAGCTGTACGTTATGGGCACTTAATAATATCAGCAGTTACACAGACTGACTCTTTGCTCACTCTATGTGCCTAAGAATAGACGTGATGAAGTAAAGCCACACATCGTGTGTCTCTAATATAATAATAAATATGACAGCGGCAGGTTAGCTATAAGCCACCTGATATCATGCTGAGCTATTTTCGGACTCGATTCGGATTAGCAAAGGTTCAACTCAGTTTAGCGTAGATTTAGGAGAATAGTGCGAGGGTTTGAGTGATGGAACATGACTGTTGAATAGAGGATGAGCAGACTGGTGGCTGAGGTGGAGCTGAAAAGCTGGGTGGAGAGAGTCGTGACCAGCATGCTGTGGAGCACTATCTGTTCTTAGGTGTATAGGGTGGGCACACACACACACACACACACACACACACACACACACACACACACACACACACACACACACACACACACACACACACACACACACACACACACACACACAGACAAAACTACAAAGACACTTGTGGTTAGCCAGGAATCTAAGAATCATGAAGATCCAATAGTAGTGCCAGCAAGGATTACCGTACATCTAAAACCTCCAACAGGGCAAAATTAACCTGCTGTCAAGGTAAAAGCTTTTTCATTTTAGGAATAGAGAAAAAAAACACATTCCCTGACGAAGACAAAACTATATTTATACAGTGGTGACTGGCAACAAGACACAGGTGAAAGAGGATGAGAGACAATTACAAAAGGGTGAAAATGAACAAAAACAGGAAGTAAAATCCACAAGACACACACACAAAAATTCAAAATAAAAAAAGAAAGAAACCACATAAACAACAACTGAGAAACACAAAGTCAGAGAGGAACATATAAGGCAAGTAAAACTAGAAACACATAAGGCACAAAATCCAACAGTTATAAAAAAAGGACCTTGCGATCAGCACTGTAAGCAGTTTTGAATCCCAGTACTCTTTGGACCTGGAAAAAGTCTAGCTCTGATTTACATTCATATCTCAGTCATATCCCTTCTTAAGTCCACTTACTACACAAGCCTATCATGTTTCATAGCAGACAAAAGATATTGCTACGTTTGCAAAATTAACAGCATGTAACTGACCACACAATGTATATAGGTGTGAATTTTACCCAGTGGAGCTAGTTATTACTAGTCATTTTTAAGTCTGTCTTCATCTTAACCAACTGCAAATGAAAAAAAAAAGATTTTTAGTGGCACAGACGGGACAATCTGGCTGAAAGTGGAGCCAGTGTCACTGCTAGTGACAAGCCTCTGGTGAACAGAGTGAATTGCAGTCAGAGCAGGAGCGGTACGCCTCACCCAGGCAGACACAACCAAATAGTGAGAACATACAGGGGACCAACATGAAACACACACAGAAAAAAAATATAATGAGGATACAGACAAGATTGCAACATGATGCCAGTATGGCTTACATAAACATATACTGGCTTAATTCAAATAGTAATTAATACTGCTCATTGTAAGAAGGAAATGCAGTCTTGGAAGAAGCTGATTTCTGCCATTACGGATACAGTGATTAGGATTTTCCTATTCATCTTTTTTATTGTTTTAATGCCAGGAAATGCAGCCACACCAGTCCTCAAGTACCAGAATCCATCATTTTAATGTTCTGATTGTGTCTGAGCAGCTCACCAATTAGACGTTTTAAAACTTCTTATAAAGAGTTTATTGTTTAAAAGTAGTCTACACCATGATAAAATATAAACAGTGCCACAGAGTGGTCTAACTAGTTGTTTAATTTTAGGAGTTGATGTACTTGCTCCCTGTTCAGTGATTGTACAGTTCACTTAGCAACAACCTCTTAGAAACCTAGACATGTCTGTAACATTAGGCTTTAGATTATGCTGGTTACAGTGCAGCATAGAAACACAGGCTTTTTGTGATGACTATTGAATTTCCATCAAACTTGTGTTTCTTTTGATTTTTGTTAAGGCGATCAGTCTGCTGGTCAGAAACTTTTGTTTTAAGAGAAATAGCTTTACGAATATTTGATGGATTACCAGAAAGACATCCCCCTTAAAGAGATTTCCTTGGGGATAGGGAGCCCCTATAATTGTTGCCTTGCATGTCTGTCTACAAACTACTTGTATAAATGGATTATAAAGTAAATGTGCAGGATCCACATGCTTTCCCAGATCTTTTCTAAAACTGAGCGGGGTTTTGTTTCTGGAAGTTAAAATTCTCTTGGCACATGGGAGACAGACAGATATGCAGACAAATGGGCAGCAATTCATAAACTTCCTTTATGGGAATAGACCAAGCCAGGATGCTAATGTGTTAATGTTCATAGATGTTGGAGGTATAAGATGACAGGTTAAAAAACGTAAAAAAAAAAAAAATAGATAATGAGAGGTGTAAGTAGTTTTTTTTTTTTTTAAAGAGGCGCCTGGGAAACATGCTTTTTAGGCTTAGAGAAAAAATTGATTGCAATAAAAATACATTTATCTTGTAACTAATGAAACAATTTGACATGCTGCTGTGTACTGAAGCTCTCTCAATCAAGACTCAAAGACTCCAGGACTGAAAAATTAACCACTAAAGTAAAACTGCCAAAAAATGTAGATCAGCTAATTGAAGCTCCCTTAGCCTCCCAGGACCTGGTGTCCACATACGGCGACGTCACATTTTTGGTTGTCTAGACCACAATACTAAATTTTGCTCTTTCAAATGGCTTTCCAATGAGCCATATTGCTCAAAGGGGCACAAATGTTGTTTCTCATTTTGTTTTTGTATTCAGGAAAAATGCTGCTCTGTTCAGACAGCAATTAAAGAGTTTTGGACATCATTACTCAGTTTCTATCGAACGCTATAAAGCCAAATAGCAAAGAGAAAATAAAAATACATTCCACGAAAGAGTTTCGGTCTTGGGAGGTTAAAGAAATAAGCCAGTATCTCATGTTAAAATACTAAACTAAATAGTATTAAAAAAGTACTGGCCAAGCAAACCGCTGCACTATAAACAGGTCTTCGTTTTAGTGTTAGCTCAACAAACAATAATTATCAAGAAATGCCGCCAATGTGATGCTGAGCTTCTGTTACACAATGACATGAGATACTTACACGAACTGTTATCATCTAATCTTTCCAAATATATTTATGTAAAATAAATTACGTATACAGTGAGGCTAGGTTAACTCTGACTAATCTAAATGTTTTAAATTTATGTCCTTAATAAATATATTACAGTTACATTATACTAAGCACATATAATACTAATATTTTAATGAAGGTACATTAACCAGAACTTTGTCTTTTCATCCCTTGATTTTTGCATCTGCTCTGCTATTTTCTAGACTTTAATCATTTTTACAGTTGCTTATTTCGACAACTCTATTAAATAATCATCTGCACCATCTGAAAATTACTTTATAGATTTTTTTTGTGCTGACTGTTAAAATTCGTACCAAGCATACCAAGCATAGAACACACACAAACTGAACTACCGTAGCATATCCACACTAAACGCCAACAAAAGTGTGCAGGGTGAATATAATTTTAAGGTTGGTTTTGAGGTTTAAAGTGGTGCTCACTTGAACTGTTAAATGTATAAATGTTTGTGATTGTGGGATAAATGATCACATTATTATAGCATGATAGAGTAGATAGATGCAGACCTGGATTACAGTTTTTCTCAGTCGCTTTGGTGCGTTTCTCAGATCAGAATTGAAATTCTCATAACTATTAGTTCAACCTCCACAACACTCAGTCATTTGTGCACATCATAGTAGCAATTTCTCCTCTCTCTGAACAAACTGCAAATGATTTTGGACATGAATCAGTTGCTTCCATACATTTCCCTGCTGCTTTCTGACATTTCCATTTGCTTATGTCATGTCAGTCAAAAGTAATCATACCTATGGATGCTGAATAGTCGTTCCCAATAAAACTAATAGTCATACATCCATTGCTTGAGTCATCACACACAAAATTGTTGAACTAGTTATCACATGCCAAATATTGGCCATCTATCAAGCAAATCCTATACCTTTCTGTATCATTTTTCCTGGAAATGTCTCCGAAATTGAACAATTGATCTCAGGTGAATTACAGCTGTCACTCATGAGGAGGCGTGTGAAAGTTTAGTTGTAACCAATGACAAACAACTTGTTCACTGTCAATTATTGATGAATCCTGTGAATCCCCAATTGGCAAGCATATATAAACTGCGCAGGAGCTAGTGTGTACCATTTCTATACTTCTGTGACACAAAATGGAAGGTCAGCACCGTGGAAGAGGGGTGAGGATGCGGGGAGGAAGGGGAAGGGGAAGAGGGAGAAGCGGCAGATATAGGCGGATTCCTAATGAAATAAGGGCTACAATTGTGGACCATGTTGTCAATCACGGCCTCACCATTGAGGAGGCTGGTCGAAGGGTGCAACCCAATATTGGAAGAACTACTGTCAGTTCAATCATTCAAACATTCCGTAGGGAAAACAGGTATGCAAACAGTAATACACTGTACTGTACTGTGCCATCTCAGACACATCACATGTTACTGTACTGTATTTGCAATTTCACAAAAAGTTCACTCTGCACCACATAGGATTGTAAGACAACCTCGCGGAGACGGAAGAGGGCCCCTTTTTACCCCACAGCAAGAAGAAGCCATTTGTGCAATGGTCATTGCAAACAATGCAATAAAGCTGAGAGAAATACAAAGCGCTGTCATAGAGAATTACACGGTATTTGGCAATATTGAATCTGTTCCAATTTCAACAATTGACAGAGTACTCAAGAAAAATGAAATCCACATGAAGCAATTGTATAAAGTGCCATTTGAACGAAACAGTGACAGGGTGAAGGAGATCCGTCACCAGTATGTGCAAGTAAAGCTGGTCTTCTATGTTCTGCACTGCAAACTGTTTTACAGTACTTCGTAGTTTCATGCAGTACACTTGCAATTCCACAGCACATACTCTACAATGTGTTTCACCGAATGCATGCATTACTGTTTGTTACTGTACACAGGCATATTGTGACATTGCATTTCTGTCTCTCTCTAAAGCGTGTACTGGAGCTGGAAGCCAGGGAAACACTGCACACATTCATATATGTTGATGAGGCAGGTTTCAATCTGGCCAAAGGCAGAAGGCGTGGAAGAAATCGCATTGGACAGAGGGCAACCACTGAAGTCCCTGGTCAGCGCGGAGGGAATATTACCATGTGTGCAGCCATCTCAGACAACGGCGTCCTCACCCATATCCCCCTTCTTGGTCCATACAATACCCAACATCTCCTGACATTTTTAGACACTCTTTACAGGGACCTAGTCCCTGAGAATGAGAGAGGTGGAGGCCAACCCAGCAAGTATGTTGTTGTCTGGGATAATGTCCGTTTTCACCACTCCCATCAGGTCAGAGTGGTTTGCAGCACATGACAGAATTCTGGTTGAATATCTCCCTCCATATTCCCCATTCCTTAATCCAATAGAGGAGTTTTTCTCTGCCTGGAGGTGGAAAGTTTATGACCGGCATCCACATGAGCAAATGGCCCTGCTAGCAGCCATGGATGCAGCATGTGACGACATCACAGCAGGGTCCTGCAGAGGATGGATTCGCCACTCCAGGAGATACTTTCCTCGCTGCATTGCGAGGGATAACATCTGTTGTGATGTAGATGAAAATATGTGGCCAGACAGACAGGAACGTCTGGATGTGCCAGAATGATTTACTGTACTGTTACATGTGCTGTTTATTGTTCACATTAGTGCACAGCTCTACCAAATGGGTGATTTTATGTTTACATGTATTCTACAGTGAACAAGTGACTGTAGCATATTTTTCTTTTGCACAATTCTGTAGGATTACAAACATTTCTACACAATGGAAATGTGAAACGTACGTATTCAGTGTCTCAGTTACTCCCAAGACTCCCATAACATCTACAGTGACTTTACTGCACATTTCAGATGGCTGTACAGGTAGGCCATAGTGCTGTCGTCAGCATTTTCAGGTGTCACCAATTGTTTTTGCAATGGGAAACACTGAAATTATAAACTGTCATAGTGGAAACATGACAATGCCATTTGACTATCTTGTTCATAAAGATGGTGTCAAGACTTTTCATTTTGATGGCACTGACAGTTTCATTGACATGGATACTTGCTTTTGAGGTATGGATAATCAATTCTGTGCATGTGACGTGCTTTTGCAGGCTATCCACTAGGTTTTGCAGTTTGCACTAATTGTTTTGGGAAATGCACTAACTGCTGTGCAAATGTTAATGGTGTTCTGAGGAACGCACCAAAGCGACTGAGAAAAACTGTAATACTTCCACAGTACCTGCTGGTTGAGCTTTGATTTTTTAATTTTCATTTACAGATGAGACAGGAACCCTGCTATCCGGTCGTTAAGTCTGACGTCACTAGCCGTGTCTGGGCCTAAACTCCGCTGCAGGTCCATATATCAAACGATCACTATGGCATTACTGAGCGTTGAAAAACTGTCTAAAGTCTTTCATCTTTAATAAAATGATCAGCGTTCTGCTCTATCAGGTGTAACAATTGAGTTTGACATCCAGGCATCCATGAAAACGGAATTTATGACATTTAACAGAGTTAGAAGTTAGCAGGAAGTTAGCTCGCTAGCTTCTATCTAAATACAATATAGCATGTCCTGACTGCGGGGTTTTGGAAACAAATTAAAACGTACAGCTCTGTTATCACTTCCAACATAAATGAAGACAGAAAACTAAACAGCAGTGACGTTTGTAGGGTTACTGAAGTTTGGCTAGCTGGTATATAATGATGTGCTACATGACCGCTAGCGACACAGCTATGTTAGCATAATATAAACAAGCTAACTTTTTTTCCACTCGATAAAAGTTAACGTGAGTGTTCTCGGTGGTCAGGAACAAATGTAATCGCATGGCAGGATGCTGTAAAAGGACCAAACTTCAGCCAGGAGAACAACTGAGATAATCCATCCACAATACGAGGTTAGTCATTCATATACTGCTGCATGGGCTGGGCTGTAGTAACATCCTAAGGTTTTAAAAACTGAGCTTAAATAAATGATTAGTGGTAATAAAAGCCGAGGGAGGTCAACAGTGATCACTGACTGTTTTAGGAGCTTTTTGAGATTAAATAGAAGAAAATACAAAACATTAAACATGTTAACAACACAAAAGCCATATTAAACACAGACTACTTTAGGCCCGGAAGTAGGATTCGTCACGTCATCACTTAATGACCGGATTTCATGATTACAAGTGATGGCGATCAATGCTTGTAAAACTTCAGAACCCACCCATCTTGCAGTATGGATACGTCATGAATCCTGGTAGCACACAGCTGATTGCAGTTTAAAAGTTAGTTCCAAATAATCTTACTACCTTTTCGTAGTACTTGTCAAAGCCATGGTCTCAACTTTACCCACAAGGTAACCGGGCTACCAGCCGTATGGTTCAATTGAGCATAGTCCATGGATACTTAAAAAGGCTTCTCTGTTATATGAAGCTAAACTTGAAGAACTCGGACTGATCCAAAATAGTCAGCTTTGGATCAGACTCTATAAACTCTTGATTGCCACCCTCTAACTTAATGCTTTCTCTTTGGATTTCAGTCTAACTTTTGATTTAACTGAACCAAAAATAAAACATTACAGAAATTGTTTGTCATGTATGCAGAATTATAAGATTTGCTGTCATCGCTGTCTCTCGTCATCACGTTACATGTCTAAGGAAATGCAGTCATTTACTGTAAAGATGTTGGACTTTTGATGATGTCAGCATCTGAGTTAACTTGAAAATGAACACAGCAGAACCATTTGTTCATTTGTCACCTCGTGTCAGTGTCAAAGCGGAAACATCTGATGATGCCAAGCCTACAAAACTGAGACATCCAATCATTGCTTTTGGCTCTCCAGAAAACATTTAAGCATTAATTGCATTTGCTCATCTAGCACTCCAGCTTTGGAATAAAGGCAATGTGAGCAGTCACTTTTGGAGATGAGAACATTGTCTTGTGTTGATTAACTCAACGCTGATTTATTTCATATGCACAAATTATTTTTGAAAGCGGATAAAACGAAAAAGAAAGCTGATATCAATCAGTTGAAATCTAATTGATTTATCTGAATTGCACAGGCTGTCAGTCTTTTTTCCTGATGACACATAATTTGATATTAGTATGAACAGGAGGAAGTTGGGATGAGCCTTCAACTCAGCTTTACCATGAGTCACACTTTTCATTTTGTTGTCACAAGTGACCAGATTTTATCAAGACAATGATGTACTTCACTGTAGACGAAGGCTTGACATGAAAGCCACTGCTGTGTGATACAACAGTCTGATTTCTGACTCATGTAAAGTTCAGTGCAGTGTTTCACGCTGGCGTCATGCATGTCTTCCTGTTCCTTGTTATTTGCTCAGCCTTTGTTGAATGATTAAATTATATCCACTACTCATTAAGAAACGTACTTCCAGATTGTAAACCAAGGGGCCCCAGAAGGTGAAAATTATGTGGCAATAAATGATTAATGATTATTAAATATATATTTACCACTAAAGCAAAATAATACTCCAGTGGGGAGGGTTTCTAGTAGCTATCGCATGTGACCTAACTTTGGGGTTCTTATTACCATTTAAAATATATTTTATTTAATTTTAAACATTGCAAGGAGAAACTGGTATAATGCTCACACTTTCCTCAGATAGGCTTATCCAAAACTTGAATTTTTACACAGTCTTGTAAATTTAATTAATTATTACCTCTGTTGAGGAGCTTGCTTTTAAATAAAATTTAATTTAAAAAAAGCTTGCATTTTGCAGTTGTTTTTACTGCACTAAAAAAAAGTGATAAAGTAGATTAAAAAAGAACTCAAAAAACAACACTGAAGAATCAACTTTTTGGAAAATACAAAGCTATTCCCTTAAAAGTAAATACTGCGCAGAGGGTGGACTACCTTGGTGCAGGTTTGCTCTATGTTGACTATGAAAAGCAGCACAGATGTGACAAAAAATATTAAAAAACAGGCAAGAAAAGAAACATAGAGGTATGCTGCTAAATATATTTCCCTTTTCACTGGTCTAAAAGAATGCAATATGTCTTTATCATTGAAAGTAATGGTGATCAGTAATGATGGTGGTGTCAATAAGAATGGGTTGTTACACAACAATAATAGAGTGTGGAGTTAGAGAAATAATGTGCAATGTAACTGACAACTGAAGACGGCAAGCCATCAGATCGTTCTGTCAAACTAATTGAAATATCCACCAGCTTTAAATTTCATGTGATGTGACATTTGTGTGCTTATCATGGAATTTCTGTCAGAGCTTCTGGTTTAGCGTGGGCACGTGTGTCTAGTTTAAGTTATTACAGGCTGCTCTAAAAAGGCATCAACTGTGCTTCGAGAACCATTGGTATTTGATCATGTCATCAGCTCGGATGCTGGAATTAATCCTGGCATTACGTAATGGTTGTATGGTTACAGCGAAGAAAGCATGATGTTAAATTAGGACAGCGGGACGTGCCAATCAATACTCCCAGATATGAAGGAAGCTAGATGCAGAGGAATTCCAGGTCACAGAGAAAGGCTACCTCAGTTTGATATTTATGCTTTTTGACTTTTAGACTTGCCTGTTTTGGAAATCCAATGAAATAGCCACTAAAGTCTAGACATATTTATACAAGACCACTCAGAAGGTCACTTAGAAATAAGCTCATGTTTTTAGAAAAAGAGACATTTGTTATAATATTATAAGTAAACAAATAGTAAAATTTATACATACATATCTAGATAGATAGATAGATAGATAGATAGATAGATAGATAGATAGATAGATAGATAGATAGATAGATAGATAGATAGATAGATAGATAGATAGATAGATAGAAAGCAACTACCCTTACCCTATACTCAATGTTTTGGAGAAAACTGCAGGACCATTTTAGAGAAAATGAAGAAAAAAGTAATGTTTGAAATATCATAGTTAGAATATTTTTTCCCAACATGCCAAGATTTGACAGGAGATTTTTCAAAATCTAGAAATCAAATTTTCTGATTACAAATGAATTGTTCAACAGGCGTTCATGCTGTATTCTGTTACTTAATGCAGGTTTATCATGTTAAAAGGCTAACTGATCATTAGACAATCATAAAGCTGTTAGTACAGCTAAAAATTCTTCTGCTTTTATAAGAATTAATTTTTTTTGCTCGAGTCTTGAGCATTGGTTTGGCTCCTAAAATTTAAATTATAATAAATAAAACCAAGTGTATCGTAGTTCAAACAGGAGTTTTGTGATCATCAGTATGATCCCCAGCCAAAAAGAAATAAATTGCGCAATATATTTTTAAGCAATAAATTGCCAACCCCCCCCCCAAAAAACAAAACAAAACTAAATAAACATAAGATACAAATTTAAACTTTGATATGCAGATTTCTGTCAATTATTTCATGGTTCAGTCTTTAAAGGTTTATATTGTGGACAAATGAACCCAAGTTCTAGGGTTTGGGGTCATTTGTGAGATGAATGACTCATAAAAACATGGAGGAGGATGAGTCACTTCCACCTGTAAAGCATGTTAAAGACATGTGATGGTTTGAGGTTACTTTGACATGAGAAATGGGATCTTGAGCAAGGAAGTCACTTGATTTTACAATGCCATATCCCATGGAGCTAATTTACTCTGACCTTTGTAAAATGACCCAAATCTCAGCTCCAAACTATACAATAACCACTGAGAAAAGAAGCAAGCAGCTTGTTTTTGTCTACAGTGAAATGGCCAGCACAGTTACCTAAACCCCACAGAGAATTGTTGTATTATTGGCTGTGATGAGAAAGGCCCATCAAGCTAATCCAACTTGTGAAAAGTGCTTGATTGAGCATCAGGGAAAGTTTTTTTTTTAGATTAGTTCAACAAATTGACAGGGTGACAGATAAAAATAAAATCCTTACTTACAACCTTGTCAATGTCTTGGATATATTCACTATTCACTTTGCAACTCATTTGGTGAATGAAAGCAGTAGTAGCTTTGATCAAAAATATGACATTTACTGGATGATCCCAAATCTTTAAGCAGTAGTTTATATCTTCAGTGAAGCCTTTCTGTGCCAGATTTTAATAGGCTGTAATAAAAAAAAATCACAGTTTTTCTAAAAAAAAATAAAATCAGATTTTGTATTTATACACACACCAGCTGGCAATGCCACAATTTGAACTTCGGTGGGCGTGTGATCAAGTGTTGTTCTAGAGACACCTGGCTGCTCTTACTAATCTATTCATTAAACTCCCTTAATGGCCTCTTGTGCTTCAGGATCCATCATGTCACAATAATGGCTTTTACGAGTGAAGGGTGCTTTTAACTGCATTTGACTGATTGGAAAAACTGTCCCATTTCTGGTGGCAGAGGGAAAAAATGCAAGGGCTGAACACACTATATTAATTTCATTGCCAGGCCGACTGAACCATTAACTGGTAGACTCTTTTAACTCAACAAGAGTGACATAACAAGCGAAAGATCAAGTTCGTGGATCGGGAATTTAATGGTCCACAATTGCAGTATTTTTCTCTGGAAATGAGAGCAAGTTTTTTAAAGGGATGATGACTACAGAATGCACAAAATAATGCAAAACAGGCAAAAGAAACATTCAAGACAGAGGTAATAGCTTAGACCTTTCCTGGAAATGATATACAAGTTGAACTTGCAAAAGAATAGCACATTTTAAATGTATATTATGTTTCCTCTTCATGAAGATTTTCTTCCTCAGTTTCATTGTAATTTAAGCATCTCTGAGCCACACTAAAAGCTGGAAATTTCCAACTCTCAGCTTTGCTGCAGAGGCAGAAACGATGGCAGATTCTTGGGTTTCGGCCAGGCTTTATAACCGCATAACGTTTAACTTTCTATAAATACCACGGGATGCAGTCCAAGTTGATCAAGTGTGATTGAATCTGAAATGACTCCAAAGATGAGAGCCAAGTTTCCTTAAGATACTTCAGAGGAACTGCTTGCCTCTGCCCAGCTTTTGACAGGGTACCAGCCTGAGTCACTCTGCTCTTTCCTAAGATACAGAGTATTCAAGCAGCTATAATGGTTGCACTACACAAGATCTCATTGGTATCGATAAGTTAAAAGGGCACAATTGTGCTCTGCTTTAATAAGTATAGGTGACTGATAGCCGCCCTGATTGTTTACCAGTTATATCAAGTGTGTCAACTAGGTTTTAAATTTAGCTCGATTCTATATATAGTTTCTGGCAAAAGGGATTGCAAGATGACTGCTGGTCCTTCATCACTTCAATGTTTTCACAGCACTTGCTCTTTCTGGTTGAAATTCTGTGGTTTTAGACTGAAAAGGATTTGCTAAACTACAAATAATTTAATCGTTTCAGCATAGGTGAGGTTTAAACAGTGTTCTCATCTAACTGCCTTATTAGACTTTCCACAATACCATTGATTGGCCCAGTGCTGCCTTCAGTCTTCATCTAGAAAGTCCCAGAAATGGAATGAATCCAAACCAAAGCTAAGCTGCATGTGCGTAAGCATCTAAGTCTGCTAGCTTTCTTTTATATGAAAATATTTGTGCATGAAATAAATTATTAAATGACTAAAATAATAATTAAATCAAGATCTCCACTGGGGGGAAAAAAGCCTACACTAGGCCTAATCCATGTCTGGGAAACAGAATCCTAATGTTTTATATAGTCTGGCTGGCAAGCAAAATCTTCACACAACTCAAATTCTTGCTACCATATTTCTACAAGTCAAGTCACTTCATTCATTCTTGTGTAATCATGATAAATAGGAGCCACAACAGGCACTTTTCGGAAGCACAAAGTCTCCTCAGTGTTGCTTTATACGTCCACAGCATTTGTAAGTGTCTAGCTATTGATTGCTGAGAGGTCTCTTTTTCTTGTTTGCTTCTTTTTCTTGAATGAATGTGGAGTAGATACAAGCAAGCCCAGGGGGTTCAGACAGTGAGTCAGTCAGAGTGCCAACATCCCTCCTACGCTGCAATGCAAAAGGCCCCTGATTGATGCTTTGAGGTTTTAACAATTGAATGTAATCTCCTTAATGTCTTGGGGATGAACAAAAGCAAACGCCTGGAAACGTCGGCTGCCCTGCTCGCATCCTTGACATTTAACATGTTTCTTTTACTGATGACCTATCCCAGAGTACTAGCACGACCTTCTGCTCAGTCACTCTTGTTCTTCCGGTTGAACAAACAAGACAGCGTGCTCTGGGAGTGTTAACACCTGCTAGAAGGTACACATCCTTTACTAAAGACCGTTCTTGTTAATCCTGATGGACACGTCGCCCCAGGTGTTTAAACACCATCCCTGTTCGTCCTGATGTAAAACCACAAAGTGACACCAGTTCCTTCATTTGAACTCTCATTTAATCAGGTGGCTAGCTTTCTTTGTGGTGGCAAGCCACTGATTAGATTTGGAGATTGAGAGCCATTACAGGAGGCTGCAGTTGGATAATGACTTAAGTGCTGTTTCGTCTTTCTTTCTCCCCAGGAAGTGATTTATCTGGATGGACCTGCCCTTAACTGACTGGGATGTGCCCAGCGGTGAGCAGTGCTGTATAGATCATATCACCCAGCTTTGACCCAATCAACACTCCATCCTTTTAATGATTATTTATAGTTTCTGTACTTGGAGAAGTATGACATTGGAATACTGGTTATATTCACAGCTTGTTAAGTTGGCTCTTGTTAACTTTGTATTTTTTTGTTTTGTTTTTTTTTGTTTTTTACGGAGCTACCAAAGGTCCTTGTAGAAGATCAGTCTTTTTCTGTGCGTCAGCAAAACTATTGATCTCAAAGAAACACCCCTAAGACTTTTTGGAGTCTTCTTAAACCTTCTTCTTGGTTACCAATTATGCCCGTTGTGCTGCAACATTTGAGACTGTACCGATAGGCTGTTTGTCCTTATGCAGTTATCGTACCCCATGTTTACATCTTGCTTTAAGCTAGCAATACTCAAGTAATCCTTATACAACCATGAGTAACACTTTGAAGTGGTTACAGACATAACTTAAATTACAGTTTCCTGGTTGAAAGTAGGAGGAATTGTGCCACTACCCATGCCCCCACCTAACTTGTAATATGTACTTCTGGAACACTTATCGTAGGGTCATTTCAAGCAGTATGACTAAATGAGTGAATGTTATGATCATTAGTTCGAGGTCCTGAGGGAACGTTGAAGTTGTTAGTTTTTGACACAAAGAGCATCTTCTTTATTTTTTCTACATTTATTGAGTGAATAAAAAAAAGGCAAAGTGATGACCAGGTGTTTTTAAAAATTTCAGACATTTTTTGAAATAATGATTGGTTTTAAAATTAATAAGATTAATCAATAATAACAATGTGATTGCTTTAAGTATCCAAGCAAGCACTAATTTACATGCTACAAAACTGATGCATTCTCCTCCCTCTAGTTAAAAGCCATCAGACAACTTAAAGATGGTTATTGCTGGTTCTGGCATTTCTACAAACAGTCCCACCTTTATCTTCATTTTCTCCATGTATAGTCAAATCCATAACTCCACATGTTTCAGGTTTACATTAGCCAAGAAAGTAACAACAGCAATAAACCAAAGTAACCTAGTGTGCTCACTATATCACACTCTGCAACCTATAATATCAGTCCCATCTCCTTAGGTGGAACACATTACTTAAGTCATTATCACAGATGTGACTATGAATGATTAGTCAAATTGAGTTTGTCTATAATTAGAAGTTATTTAGTTATAGATGAATGCAGATCACTCCTCACATTTATATGCTGTAGTGCCATAGGTGTAGATGTGGACCTTCTCTATCAGTATATTATGGCATGTCCTTGATGTCTGCATCAGTGTCTAGCTTTTGTGCAATGGTAATTGTCCACTAATGTCAGGTAATTTGCAAACGTTGGATGTAAAAATAAAAGGTAAATATTGAAAATGGGAAATATCGTTGCTTTGATCTTTCTCGTATCCTTGACATGATCCTTGTGTTTTTGTTGTGTCTAATGGTGTCACAGTTAATAGAGAAAATTCACATTTAGTCTCTTACCTCTAGATTTTTTTATTTTTTTATTTTTTGTTGGAGAGTGATTTAACGGTCTCCTAAGAACCTGAATGTACATTTCAAGTAACTAGTCTCCTGCACTTTCTTTATTCCATATTGAGTGGTGACTCAAACAAAACCCCATCAGGAAAACAAATGTTGGTGACAGTAAAGTTATGTACAGGCAACACATTGAACATGAAACAAATACAAATGGAGAACGTAAAATCTTATTGGCAGGGCGATAATGACCAAAAGAATCCAATGAATTGGGATTTATAATAAGTCTTTTCTGAAAACGTTAATTTTAATAATCTCTGTATGTGTGATGATGTTGGTGCAAAGTTTGAGTTGAGATTGGCAAACCTGTTAAGGAGGAGATAGGGCGCAGGTCATGTACTAATCCAAGTGTTGGTGGTTCATTCCCTGGTTGCTCCACTCTGAGAAACGGTACTTGGGCAAAACACTGAACTTCAGTTGCACTAAGTAGCTGGAGTGTGAGTGTTTGATAGAAAGCACTTGGAAGCTGGAAAGAAGTACTTGAGTGAAAGATGCCTGTTGTATAAAGTGCTTTGAGTGCTCAAATAGAGTAGAAAAGCATTATGTATGAACCTGTCTGTATTCATATGCTGTACTCATATTAGTCAGATGTATGCACAGCAAGTTTAAACTTTTCATGGCTATGCAATAAAATAATGCACCTTCAGAAACAACTTTTGACATGGATTCTGTTCAGAAATATCACAACAGAAATGCAATTAATACAAAGAATTTTAATCTGACCTGTGTACAACATAAATGATACTACCATCTTATAAGTAATGAAAGTGACATTAGGACTTCAGGATATTTTTAACTTTGAGATGTTGTAGCAACGTTAAAATGTAATAATAGCCTTCAGTGACTGACAATATGCTCAAGCGTGATGCAGAATAATTGCTGGGCGACAAGAGAAAGCATCCTCAAGAGTATTAAAAAGTCAGTCATCTGTATCCATTGGCTATGTAGTTATTTCCTCCTTTTCTCAGAATGTCCTTCATCAAGCTCCAGAGAACTGGTGTGAACCAGTGTGCTTCCATTTATTCGTGGACGGCACTTTAAGTATTAAAACCAGTGGTTGTAAATTGTTCTCTCTTTTCTAAGAAACAAGATGCAATCATTACTCTAGTTTTAATTGTTTGCTTTCGTTAAGTTATTGAAAGTGAAAAAACAAATATCCGGTGAAGATCCAATATCCAATATCAAGCTAAGTTCACCCTAATTGTTTTATGTAGGTGGAGACAGCAGGAGCAACAGCTGTCAGCAGAGAGCTGTGCCCCTTGAACAAACACAATGTCTTGTGGTTTAGCCTCATAATGGAGTATCGAGGCAACTGCTGGCCACCTTGATATTCCATTACGGGAGCATGACATCATTCTTTATTTGATTGGTCATTTTAAAACCACGGAATGATGTTTATTTGGTTTATGTAGTAGCTATGTTCTGAGCCAGAGCAAAGCTTGGAGGCATAATGTGGGTCAGCCTGCCGGCATCCAGAGTTGTAAAATAAGGACACCAAGCAGTAATGGAAATAAACTCAACTGGAAGCTATGTGCTTAAAAATAAACCCGAAAAGGCCTGAAAATAGTTAGTTTATACTGATACTAGTGGTTGGCAGTAGGCAAATTTCTATATTGAGCAACAGAGAAAACTAGCAACTAATATATCATAATGTCCCATTAAAAACCTGTTGGGAAGGATTTTTACATGTTTTCAGAATCCCAATATATTTACTCTAAAGTGGGATCTATGGAGACTGACTTGGTTTTAGAGTCATCCTCAAGAAGGCTTTTGAGCACCTTGCTTCATCTTTAGCCCTGCAGGTTACTGGAGAAAACTCAGTGCATGGCTCTAGTGTACAGGTACAGTGTTACAGTCCTGGGAGAGGCATATACAGTACACAGACTGAAAGAAAAATCTGCGTCTAAAGGAGGGAAAAAGTAGGGATTTGCAGCCATCACAGTGTAAATATGGCTCTGTTACAGGAAATTTGTGGCATCTCCACGTAACACGATGGGTGGAGAAAACAGAAAACTAAAAAAGATGTCATAGACTTTATGCTTTAGTCTTACTGTGTGATGATATCTGTGCTTCTTATGTGCTATGGAGTTTTTGTTTTCTCATCATGCTGACTCCCTTTTGGGGATCATTTTCTCCTGAACTGCCCTTATGTGTTACATATTTCATTGTTTTTCCTTTTTGCTACTTAGCCTGACCCGTCTCCCCAATGTGATGTCTGTGTATTGTATGTACGGTCAGCAAGGTCTGTCATCTCAGTTGCGGGGAACTGCAACTGACAAATAAAAGTACTTCTCAACTCAACTCAGCTCAACTTATAATGATTAAGGCTGTTTGGTAGGTGAGTATCTAAGAACAGAAAAGACCAACACAATAAGAGCATTTCCCATTTGAAATTGTAAATATGGCAACAATTTCTGTTTTCAGTTTCAATAAACTTGTTTATTTTCAGTGATTATAATTAAGGTTATGAAATGCAAAAAAGTAATCACAATCAACCCCAAGGAAACATAGTTAAATAGCTTAGTTTGCACAGCCCAAAATATGAGCTTCGTGGCTTTTGTCCAATTTTCTATGAGCTGCATTAAGAGTACTTACTATATAGTTAGATGAGAGCACTGTTTAAACTATAACTAGAATGATTCATTTAACTGACTAGCTACTGCAGCTGTAGGGACACTTATACATCACCTGCTGACAGGTAAAGTACAGTCAAAACCACTTATCACCAGATTTTGGGAAATTTCAACATTTTCAGATTTCAGTGGGAAGATGACATTTGTGAATTCACAAAATCACCCTTTTTGAAAAAAATACGTTCTACACAACCGTCATGGAAGGCAGTTGTAGACGGGAAATAGGTGCTTTGCCCAGTCAGATACAAAATCACGATATATCCAGCAGAAAGTTCTACACGTGTCTCTTGTGTGTATTTAAATTCATGCTGTGATTCATTAGTGTGCAGCAAACCGAACACCTCTACATCACACTTTTAACTAACTCAAACTTACACTGAGACATTACGGGGAGCCTCACATGTTCAGCAATGACACCATTCATTTCTCTGTGTGTAAATGTAGCACGTTTGGCAACATCTAACATTACCTCAGGAGCAGTTGTGTTCCCAGTGATAACTTACACTAGGGTGAGTGTGTTGATCTAAGCTGAGGGTTCTTCAAAGGTTACTGTATTGACTCAGTGCTTCAAAGTTTTTCAAGAATTGAAGGGAAACTTTAAAGGGACAGGGTGGTCTGTGCTGAAAGCTCCCCCGGGTGAAGTGTGATACAGATGACCCAGAAGGAAAACCAATGCTAAAAAACATGAGCACGTGTACGTAAGCATGCCGAGTGCACGCAGAGGATTCACTGGATGTTTGGCCTCCAAAGACGTGTGTGTGTTTGTGTTTGTGAGTCTGTCTGTATTTGCTCACGTGACATTCACTCACTGCTCACTTTATTAGGTACACCTTGTTAGTATTGGGTTGAATTCCCTTTTGTTTTCAGAAGTGCTTTAATTCTTTGTGGGACAAGTTGACAAGTTGAATCTTTGCCTGTCATCGATTACAAAACATTTATCTGAGATTTTGGTTTGTATTAATATAATGGCATCGCACAATTGCTGCAGATTTGTTTGCTGCACATCCATGATGTGACTCTCCTTCCACCACCTCTCAAAGGTGCTCCGGGGGATTGAGAACTGCTGGACCCGAAGGCTATTTGAGTACGGTGAGCTCAGTATCATGTCCAAGAAACCAGTTTGACATGATCTGAGCTTTATCACGTGCCATTTTTTGACCACCAACCTGAACCGTTGATATTTAGCTGGATCAATCCAAGCTGTCATGTTGTTTATACCAAATTCTGTCCCTACCATTCAAATATTGCTGCAGACCAGCCCGTGTCTTTTCCAATTCTCATTTGTTTCATTTTGGTGAGTCTGTTTAAACTGTCCTGCTGACCGGGTGGCAGCTGGTGCAGTCTTGTAGCCCATCTGCCATGAGGTTTGTGTTGTGCCTTCAAGTCCTTCTTCATTCCTTGGTTGTAATGAGTAGTTGTTTGAGTTAACATTCCCCTCTTAACAGCTTAAAGCAATCTGGTCCTCCGACCTCTGACATTAACAAGGCATTTTTGCCCAGAGACCTGTTGTGGTCCTGGGGTTTGGAGCCAGGGTTTTCAGCTGTGAACTGTTGAATTCTTGCTTATTGTTTAATGCCCATTTGGTTTGATTAGTAGCTTTTTACAATTTTGAGTCTCATTTATTTGTTTTTCCTAAATGATTATTTCCATTAGTATTCTGCTTCAGGGTTATTTGGTATAGTTTCATTCACACCTAAGTTTACTGTAGAAATTTTAAAGGGTATTCAAGGGTGTTCAAGGGTGTTCAAGCGCCCCTAGATTTCAGGGTAACCCATAACCTCCCTGTTTTTTTCACATTGTCTTCAAACACTGTATTTTCCCAACTTGTCTATTGAAGATGTTACAGGTTATAATGAAAAAGGTTTTAATCCCCACTGTTCTTGATGTCATGATGTTACAGTGCACCCAAATAGAGGCACTGCATCAACAGAGTGGCTCATCATTAATATATCAGGTTTGCATTGCTGTGGCAGAAAGATGAAGAGGTAATTTCATGACACAAATGAGTAGTGCAGATTTAAAACACACTTTACCTGAAATGTAAACTGTTCTGATCATACAGGGAAGCTGCTGTGACTTACAAAGTGTCTCCTTATTTTTATTTGTTCCCTAAAGAGCATAAAAAAGTTAAAGTAAGCTAGATCACCAGACCTAATTAGCTCATTGTAGCTGTTAGAGCTATTAGTCTAGTGTTATGTTGCTTGTGATCAGCCAATCAGCCGACTGATTTTATCATTTTAGTTTGGTTACGATTTCTATTCCTATTCTGGGCAAATTAGGATTCATTGTATGTTTACAGTACAACTCCAGTTCCAGGCGAAAGTAAATCAGTAGGCAGTACATGTCAATGGCCAGCAGCTGTATATTGCAGTAAATTGATATGGATCCGTTTATGCCTTTTATTGAGTTGTAAATTCTCTTTCACTGTTACGTTTCATTTTTGGGTGACAGCACAAACACTGAGAGAGGAGGAGCGAGAGGGAGAGAAAGGGAGAGACCAAGGAGCAAAAAGTCAATAAAAAATTATAAAGTCGACGTAGCTTCTGTTTTTATTTCCACATTCATTGATTTCACATAACTAAGCAGTGTGTTATAATGTTATGAAATGTGAAACTCTTAACCTGCTCTCATAATAATTATTATATGATTATCTTTTTGTTATTTTCTAGTTGAATACAATATATTTGTGTGTGACTGTCAGTGCAAAGAAGAAATGAAAAGCCTGGAGGGAGAGAAGGAGGACAGAGAGGTTGTAGAAGAGCAATTTTACATGTTTTGTGTGCTTTACAGTAGCAAACTTGGGCATTCTAGAACATATCCATTCATATGAATAGTGGTATTTTACAGGATTCATATCACTAAGCATGGCTTCAACATGCTTGCCACTACATTCATGTGACAGAAAATCTATCTAATTCAATTCAATTAATTTCAAATAAATTTTATTTATATAGCGCCAAATCACAACAACAGTCACCTCAAGGCGCTTTATATTGTACGGTATCTATCACTATCACACTATCTACTCTTGGAGCTGGGGTACATGATGCTCTGTGCTGACTTTGTACATTAATCAGAGGGTTTTGTATGAATTCAAAAAACCTTAATTTGAAAGCAGCTTTATTTCCAGTTTGCTTCTTGTCAAGGTGCATGAAGTAGCATGGTGATTTTATAGTTTCTGTACTGAATAATGCTACTTTAAGCACTTGATGTCTGTGTGAATGGCCTCTGGGTCGTTAAGACACTGAAACAACACTGTGCATGTTTCTCCTCTTATCTGCTTTGCTGCAAATCATTGGTTAACTTACTTAAGAAAGTTGTGGTCAGCATGACTGAGCTTTTGATCATTGATAACTTAAGCGTCCACTTTAAAACTAGTTCATCATATTGAAATCTGTGATTATTCATCCTGAATTATTCTTAGACACTGCAATAGGTCATCCGACTAATTAAGTTTCTTTTGAAGGCAACACTGTAAAGTGAAATGAGGTTTGAAAAAGTGAAAATGAGCCCCTCTAAAAGTTTGAACCTAGAATCCCCCCATGTCTTGTTTTTTTCCTCAAAGTTGTATATAAGCCTTGTATCTATGTGCAATTACTTCCTGTTTTATTTTGATAGTATCTTTATCTCCTCTTCCCTTATTACCTCTTGTGTCTAAGTCTCCTCCTGTCCTTTGTCTAGTTGCCCCATGTAGTTGTGCTCTCACTAATGTTTTCCAGTTATTTCTTTCTGTTTTTGGACTTAAATGCTTTCATAAGCTCAGCAATAAACACTCAGCTTCACCTTCATCTGCTGCAGTCTGCATTTGGTTCCTCAAGCAACCATCACACATTCAAAGTACTTTACATTTATTTCCATTCCAAGCACAATTTGAACATCAGGCAATCTTGACCATGTCTACTTGAATAAAGACAGTCAGTTGTTGTCAGTAGCAGTTAAACAGATGTACTTGGCCACTGAGTGTTAAAACCATATGATGTCAGGTGAAAACTAAAAAAGGGCACCTATAAAAACCTTTATTTTTAACCATGACACAGCTGCTCCATGCTCTCTTTGTCGAGTCCATTTTTAAAGGGCAGAGAGACGTACAAACACACAAGTGCTTACAGTGGACAAATACTCATCTTAATAAACAGATTTTTTCCTAATCATTTGTTTTCTCTCTCTGTTTGTGTGTGTGTGTGTGTGTGTGTGTGTTTTCTATGCACACTTTCACACACTCATATGTTTATTGACATATTTAAGCTCCTCAGTTATCCAAAAGCATTAAATAACTAAAGTAAGGCTGTGATTATACTCCCTTGTAGACCCGTTCTGTCCCACACCTGTGGACACCTCAGACAATCCTTTTTCTCGTCCTCCCTGAGTCCATTTGGAGCTTTCTTTTAATGTCTGTGCACTCGAGTGGGGAAGTGGGAAAATTCATTTATCTTGCAACAAATTCTAGCTCCATGAATGTTATAATGCTCCATTTTACATGGCTCCCTTTAAAAGCAGCAGTTGAAATATGTGTATAGCTCGGGGTGGGGGTGGTGGTGGGGTCAGAAGCAGTCTTACTAAGGGATGGTTAAAGATTTTGTTTTTACTCACCTCAATAGGAACTCATTTAAACTTTTCCGTGACCCAGTGTACATCAGAAATAAACACTCAAAGGAAGGTAAAATAAGTGACGCTGATCTGAGAGTGCCTGCTGACTCCCAGTATTCTTCCATCACCGCATGAGTTATGCAGGTAGCAATGCAGGTGCACGGATGTGGCTTGAGACCAGGCAGCTGTCTATTCAGCTCTGATTTAACGTCTGACATGGCTGAGTCTTGTGGCTCAATAGCACTAAAAGGCTCATCCTGCCTAATGGGGTTCCTCTATGACGCAGACATGGAGAGGCAAACCCTCCCCTTCTTTTAGTCCGACAGATAATCTTACACACACACACACACACACACCCCTACTGGACGCCCATTCATTTTGTCCACTATGCAGTGCTTGTGAGTGCACACAGACAGATATGCATTCATTTCAAACAGACACATAAATAAAAAAGGTTTTGGTATGCGCAGTAAAATAGGAGTGAACACAACACACAAAAACACACAGCCTGTGCACTAATGAAAAGGAAGGGAATAGAGAGGATGGTCCACGGCAAACAGTTGTGTAATTGCTTTTGAGAAACGGCTCTTGTCGGAGTCTGTCATCGATTTGGTCTTTACAGAGGACAACTCGTTTGCTCAGTGTGTGGGAGGAGGCCCGGGCAGCAGCGATCATTAAGTGACTGTGGTATCACTTTTATTAACTCAATACACTTTGATGTTTCACTGTTGTGGGAAGGGAAGTTGTCATACTTAGCTCGAGTTGTACTGCAAACAGAGCACAAGCAGAAGCTTTTGTGAGAGTGGGACCATGTTTAAAGTGAATCATACTGATAACAGATTGAATTGGATAAGATAACAATTGCACAGTTGCTTTGTAGACTGAAAGTACTTAAACAGAAACTTTGATATGCAAAGTGCCATGACTCTATAAGTTCTAGCGAAGCAGATGATATGGCCTCAAATCAAATCAATAAGAAGATGATTCGATTACATAAGCTGACTGTAGATAGTCTACACTGGGCTGGGTGTAGTGCTGAAGCTGTTGTTATCTGAGCAGCATTATGAATGAAGAACCTAAGAGTGCATCACTGTAGTATACATCCATCCCCAGCAGATGGCCCCGCCTGCAAGTGCTTACACGGTTGGGTGGAGTTGTGGGGGAATGTGGGGGGGCTTATTGATTTGGCATTTGGGATATAGCATGAATTGTAACATTTTTTTGAAAGTTCTTAAAATATTTATTGCTGGTGTTGCTTCTCCACGGACACCAGTTTGCTTTGCCTCCTATTTAATTAATGACATCAATGCAAATTGGGGATAGCAAATGGTCCAAATGACTGGTGGATTTTGTGAATGGAGCACTTAGTGACTGAGGAATGACGTAAACGCAAAGCCATATCTCTTATTAGTGAGCCAGGACTGAGAGGAGGAATCCCATTGGCTCGCTTTAGCATCAGAGCAATGCGATTGGCTGGCATCAGATAATTAAACACCTACACAGTCAATGCACAAATCCAAGTGGTGGGGTATATAGGCTGGTGCGTTGGCACTGCACGCAACAGAATCAAGAGTTGTTCACTAAGTTGAGAGAAAGTCAACTTTATTGTGGTTTGCATAGAGCTTCATAGAGATATATATTTATTTTTTATTTTGCTGGGTGATTATCGCTGAAGGTAAGTGACAACTTTTGATGTTGTGTTAGAAGTTTTACAACTAGACTGAAATTGTTACTTATAGGGTGGTGGCATGTGTGTGTGTGTGTGTGTGTGTGTGTCAGATGCAATGTGCAGCCAGAGTCATTATGTAAGACGGTGATGTGACAGTGGTGGTTATGGGCATGGAGTGTGGCCACCGGGTTACCCCTGCTCATTTTGTGAAGGTCCAGTGCGCTGCTTCAACAGAAGGAAAGCGTGAATGAGAAGGCAGGCACTCGAAAATGAGAAGAAGCTTAAGTAAAGAAGAGCAAGTGACAGAGGAAAATGGGCAGGAGAAATCAGGGTTGAGTGAGTGTGTGTTGTTTTAAGGTAGTGTGTGTGTGTGTGTGTGTGTGTGTGTGTGTGTGTGTGTGTGTGTGTGTGTGTGTGTGTGTGTGTGTGTGTGTGTGTGTGTGAGTGAGCGAGAGAGAGCTGGCAGCTCATTACACTAATGCACTGGTCCCCAAGGGAGCTGGCAAGCATGGAGTCCCCCCCCCTTCACTTCTCCTCCTCCAGCATTAGCAAGTGATACATGCATCGCACAATGTAGGACCCCTTCCTACCATTACACACACACACACACACACACACACACACACACACACACACACACACACACACACACACACACATGCATACACTCCACACAGGCATGACACACACCAGGAGCAGCAGCATACGACATGAGAGAACTACCTGTTCTTTGCTCTCAGCTGGATATTTTGGAGGAACGGTCCGTTTTGGAGGCGCGTGTGAGCCAGGGGAGCATTGTTCAGCAGGGGACAAGAGCTGAGAGCAGTAAGCTCAGATGTAAGGCGAACTAAAGCTCGCCTCACAGGGAATGACACTTTTTGCACCTTCTTCCTGACAACACAAGAAGACTAGACAAGGGCAGTTTCTAGTTGCATGCTGGTTTGTAGCTATACTTTTAGGAGATTTGAGCTCTTGTATCAGTGGTGTGTGAGTGTGAATGGAAGCACAAGAAGCTGATGTGGAGTTTTTTGTTTTTTTTTCTTGCCGTGTAGGGGACCATGGTTATGTTGAAGATCTCTGCTTTCCTCGTTGCGTACGCCCTGGTCATTTGCCAGATGTACTGCTCACAAGCCGCGCCTGCCAGGTGAGACACACGGAAATTGCCTTTTACACTTCTCACTGTTAAGTTGCTTTTTCTCTGCAACTCAACAGACTTACTGCAAACAACCAGTAGAAAAGATGGGCAGGGTTTATGCAAAAACAGTATGTTGGAACTTAGACTCTGCAGGTTAAATTTTTTTTTTTTTACTTAAACATAAAATGTTTTTTATTAAACAGGAGAAATAGAGTAAGATGTGAAAGTTGTATAGTAACGCCATAGTAACAACATAGGTTAAATAAATGTGTGTATGCAGAAAAGAACATTGTAGTTGTTCTGTTTAGTCTTAATCTATGGTAGCTTTAAATGAAATACATATATTATTTAAATATATGTATTGCTTGTAATACTTCCAATATAAGTGGATAAAGTTGTACTTAAATTAAAAGCACAGGAAACACAACAAATGTAATTCAGTTTTTATCTCTATATATGCATATATCTTTCTATATATAGAGAGATATATATATATTAATTTGAGTCCCCACTCAAGTTCCCCCTCCTGCCCCCCCTTTCCAATGAAGCTATTGATTTTGTAATAACTCTAAAGCTGGTTATACATCAGCT
The DNA here is from genome assembly GCF_964374335.1 of Astatotilapia calliptera. Taxonomy (NCBI): domain Eukaryota; kingdom Metazoa; phylum Chordata; class Actinopteri; order Cichliformes; family Cichlidae; genus Astatotilapia; species Astatotilapia calliptera. Next base: position 47,255,986 of record NC_137428.1, read on the forward strand.
TCTTTCTCACAAGGGGCACTTTCTGCAGATTGTTTCCCCCAGCTTTGGCCAGGGGCCCTCCGACTCAGACGTCATTCCTCACGGAGGTGGTGACGTCTCTGTTACCCCCCCAGTCCCCACCAGTCCCTTACCCCACCCCAACATCCCCACTCAACCCACCACCCCTCCTTTTTCACTGCAGGTGTAACCCTAGCGGAGCATTTCCATTAATGCTGATCTCATTGCCGTTTCCCTCCCCTCAACCACTCTGACCCCTAAATTCCCCCCCACTCCACTTCTAACCACAGACCGGGTTTAGAGTCCATGTCAGACCGAGTCACGCTCACGGACTACGAAGCGCGAAGGTTACTCAACGCCATTGTGAAGGAGTTTGTGCAGATGACGGCGGAGGAGCTGGAGCAGCAGGCAACTGAGGGAAACAGGTACAGATGAATCTTATTTAGTTTAACCTTTGAAAATTAGTTTAACATTTCCACCCTGCACAGAAACCACCAGCCAAGGATTTGACTAATGAGAAACTGGAAAGTGAAACTGGTTTTGGACTAAATAAAAAGGTAAAATTAAAAAAAGCTATTTTTTAGGGATGTTATTGGGAAACAAATCCTGTTTTTACTTTAATGTGCTGGAAATACATTTCTTTAGTTCCCCACTTGGGTTCAGTCAGGCCAGGAGGTATGTACTTCTCGGCAGATCAAAGAATAACATCTTAGTTTTAACATGTGACTCCAAAAAAAGCCCAAAAAACAAAACCCGATTCTCTGTCATGAGCCTGCCCCCGCATGGATGCATTTGATTTTGACTTGCGTGGATAGACTACTATTTTGAACCAGCCTGCCGGGCATGTGAACATTGTATGCTTAACAAAACAAATAAGTGTGCATGATGTCAATTAAGTGGAGCTGCATGACAGTGGGAAGCAACTGGTTTCTGTTTGTTCTATGGGTAAAAGGCTGACTGGGGTGGGGGTGGAGGTTCTGATGCATGAGGGGATGGATGACAAGTTTTTGAATGTTGGGAAGGGCAGGGGGAGTGGCATGATGCTGTAAGGACCTGGGATGTTTTACTTTGTTTATACCTGCAATGGCATGAGAAAGAAATGCATGTGAGTGAAATGATGCGTGAATGGAAAGAGAGAAAAAAAGCTTAAGAGATACAGAGCGCATGTTTTCCCCGTATCTATGAGCCTGTTCTATGCATGTGTTTTGTGTGTCCCCTCCTCGACAGCATGGACAGGCCCTTAACCAAGCGCTGCTCCAACCTCAGCACCTGTGTGTTGGGTAAACTGTCTCAGGAGCTGCACAAGTTGCAGACTTTCCCTCGCACGAACGTGGGAGCAGGAACGCCCGGCAAGAAGCGCAGTGCGCCTGAGAGCGACAGCTATGCAAGCTACGGCGAGACGTTTGAAAGCATCTAAACCCCTTCCTCCTCATCCATTAAACCCGCTTTTACTTTTCCCGCATCTCCTCTTCCTTTGTCATTCTTTCCCCCGTCCTTCTCTTCTGTCATCTTCCTCTCCTCATCCCAGTTTCTTTCTGGAATGGGACGTGCATGCTGATATTACCTGCTTGATTGACATGAAGATTATGACTTTGAACTGCAGTTTTTCAGTTCTTTTTCTCCCCCCCATATTTCTTTTGGCAGAGAATGATTTGTCCCTGTAATCTCAGACGATTTTCACAAGTGTAATTCAGGAGCCAATTCATACATCCATCTCTGTGTACTGTATGTGGAGTAATTTGATGGCATTTCAAAGCCCCTGAAACTCAAGAGTTGAGAGCGATCACTTAATCTAAACGTTAATAAATGATCCACTCATGCGACACCATGTTTGTTGTTCAATAAACGTATTTTTCTACCAGGAAGGCTTAGGTCATTTTCATTCTTAAGGACTCTAAAACAGACATGTAGCCACCCATGCAGACAGTCAATGGCCATTTTAAATGATGGGCCTAAATAAGAGTTTTAGAGCCTTTAAAATTTTGTCTGAAGCTGTCACCGAGTCCAAAGGTAAGACAAACACTCAGATGCATTCTGTTTTTAAGCTGTAAATCCAAACTTGATGTACTTTCAGTTCTTTGATGTTAGCGTTAATGTGTATAGCTGTGTCTTACATTATTGTATGGATGGCAGTGGCCCAATCTTTTCGTTAAGCCCCTTTCTGTTCTCCTGAAGCAGCGTTACAGCACAGAAGCGAGGCTGCAACACGGCAACCTGTGTGACTCACCGTCTGGCAGACTTCCTCAGCCGGTCGGGGGGAATGGGTAACAGCAACTTCGTCCCCACCAATGTCGGCGCCAAGGCTTTCGGCAGGCGGAGGAGAAGCATCCAGATGTGAGCGTTCCCATCTGGGAAATGGTGAATAACACCTTTTCAATCATGACTTTCTTTATAGATTTCCTTTGGCTTCAAGAATTTCAGACTTACAACAACATTTTATTTTATTTTTGATTTCACAAATTGATAAAAATTTCCGACTGTCCAACTTACACGCGGACGCAAAGAGCCAGCTTAGATTTACATCCTTTTTCTTTTTTCTGTCTCGTTCATTTCTGTCTTTCAGGGGTTGAGAACCTGACGAGAAAACATCAGAAATAACCTGAGAAGATAAATCAAGAAAAACAAAATTGACCAGAAAATTAACACTGAACTGGCCCTTTATCCACTCTTTCACATTCCTCCAGGAACAGGGGGAAAAAAAAGACCCCACGGGACATCTCCTAATTTTCATCCTGTTAGTGAAGCCTTTTGCTTTTGGCAAATAAGAAAAAAAAAAAGAAAAAAAAAAGGCACTTTACTTTATGTACATGAACAAATGAACTCCTGAAGAAAGAAAAAAAAGTCCTAATCATTCCTCTTTTTTATATTTCCGTATCATTGGAAAATAAAATGAAAGCAGCAGTGGTATCACTTTATTCTTTTCCGCTTATCACCTCGTCAGAGCACATTTCTTCCATGCCAACCCAACCCCAGACCCACTCCCCACTCCCTCACCTCCCGATTTAAGATACATACTTCTACATTGCTTATAATTCCCTTCCCTCCCGAGGGTATCCTTTTTTCCTGTGTGCCAGAGGGACGCCATTAAAGATCAGCATACCCAAGGCCCCCCCCACAACGGCTGTTGTCTTGTGCCTTGATGTAGAACAATTTACATGAACATGATTGTACAGTTTCTGTTTAGAGACAATAAAGAAGACCCGAGCGAGGATGCAGAAAATGAAGACCAATTAATATTGTAAACAATATTGTGAAAACAAGTTTCAGCAAGATTAAAATGTATTTTAGATACACTCGGGTATGGGGTACTTGTGTTGTTCTTCAAAGGTTTTTAAGCAAGTGTAGAAGGACGCTGAGTGACTGTGAAGTTGATTATATAAGGAGAAGTTTATATTTGTATTATTAATACTGATAAATACTGTCCACAAATTACGAATGATGGAATCTCACAGGCAGAGAGCTCTTTGTAAGTTGCTGATTAGAAATCTAACACTATTTCCCACTGACGAATGCACAATCACGTCGTGAAAACATGTAGCACACGTTTATAATTTGGCGAAGTATTGGGGGAAAAAATGGAATGCACAGTCATACACACTCCTGTTGCACAGATGAATGTGTGAACACATCAGTTTCATTGGAAATATTTCTGATGACACCACAGTGGCATGGATATGTTACAATACATGTTGATACAAGAAAAAAAAAACAGTGCATGGGGAATTGCTTAATAAAATGCAGTCAAACCTGCAGTCAGAGTTGTTCTTTAGCTCCAGTGAAGGTAAATGTTCACCACTTATTTCAGCACACAGAAGCCAAGTCTTTTTTTTTTTTTTTACAAGAAAGGCTTGGCCATAAATAGCATGTAAGAGATTCACTTGCACCTTTGCACACAAGGTTTGTTTTTAATTGTGAAACATTAATGGCTGCGTGATTGAACATTTTGGGGCTCACTTGTTTTTGCAGCAGAACTCCAATAGATGGCAACATAATTACCAAAGTTTCAGTGAGTCTCACAGATCTGCCTCAAATGATGGAAACACTGAAATAGTCATTGTCATAAGCTATTTTCTCTTTCATTTTCCCAAACAATTAAACAAATGAGGAAGAATATCTGAGCCTAAAAAAGAGTGAAAAGCAAAATGAAAAGGCACAAGTAATAAAATGATTGTATGGGTTTTGTGTTTGAACTCCTGCTTGTTTTGTTACGAAGATAAAAAACCTGCTGAACTCTCACGTAGGTCTATGATGAAGAGAAACATATAATCCAAGAGTAAATCGAAGATTATTTAATTCTTGAGTGGTCATTTGTAAGACTGAGAAAAGTACAAACTCAAAAAATACATAAATAAAAGGCTCAAAGAAAAGTGCACATCATTAGTAAGCAACAAAAAAGAGACTCTAGCTGTATTTGGAAAATTATGTAACAGGAAATCAAATATTTAATCACATTAATTGCACAACCTGGAAAAGATAAATATCATACAAATACATTATTACCATTTTATGTTGTATTTTCCCAGGAATAGCACGCTTTGAGTGTACTGCCAGTAGTTTCAAACCATTTGATGTGAAGGCTTTCCAAGCAAAATCACAGACAGAACTAAAAACAAATACTTGAAGGAGGGATAAATAAAGGCCCCTCAGTTTTGGATAGCACATACGGGATTGCAAGTCGGGAAACTGAGAGGATAATGAGCCCGTTCAATAAGGGTGAAAGTGAAAAACAGGATATGGTTGATCCTATTTGGCTGCACGGATGAATGCCAAGTGTGCACCAGAGCAAATGCAAGATATTTGAGTGCATCGTGCACGCAAGAGTTGTCAGTACCATGGAAGCAAATGTACTTTTGTCAAACATCGTATCTAGTTTCTATGAATTACATTGAATCCACGTGGAAAAATGGCAACCGATCAACATCAGACACGCTAGATCAGCGCTGCAGACATTTAGAGAAATAAATGTTTGGTCTTGATTCTAGCCGCTCAACTGGATGACTTATTATTTCCCCGATGACAGGATATGTCTGACTAATATGTGAACTTATGCTATGGGAGTATAAACAGAAAAGGAGATTTGTGCTTCATTCCTTCTCGAGCCTTCAAACCCTCGTCTGTCAGTTGTTTTTACAGTCTTTCCACTTATTCTCTCTTGCTCTCAGTATCTGTCTGCTTATATGCCTGAGGAAATCGCTGCTAAATCCATGCTGGAATCCACATGGACACTTTTCCTGCATGACAGATAAGGAAAAGAATAAACCCTAGATTCTGATAATTGAGGGATGGTGACAGGTTGAGGGTTGATTTGTGGGTTTGGTTTTGGGGCTTTTTTCTCAGCAATAATCTCACAATCTCACTATGCCAATGAGAATAACAGTCATAATGGTATGCAGCTGCTTTTTAATGGGGCCCTTGCAATTGGAAATTAGACAGTTCATATAGGAAAACCAATCATTTGGCCCTCTACTCCAAAGAGAAGATGCACTGCTCGTCCAGTTCCCAGAAATCTACACCACAATCCAATTTCAAAACCTGGGGTTTTGGACGATGCTTCCCTAGAATAGTTTGAAATTTGTGGAAAATGAGTCGTATTTCCACGTAACTTTTAATCCTTGTTATTTCTTAACAATGTTTAATAAAACTTTGTCAGCACATACAAGCCACCAGAAAAATGTAGCTGCCTGGCAGAACTATATTTCCTCCGCCAAGGTTTTTGGTAGGATTCTCTCTGTAAACAAGATATCTTAAAAAGTTTTGAATGAAAACTAAGTACGGGTGCAGAGTGAGAGTGCAGAGTGGGGTCATGTTAACAGTTCATCATAATTTGCCTTACATCGAACCCAGGTCTTCGATGATTTATCGGTTAAAAAATTGACAAAAAGTCTTAGAAATGAGAAACTATGATTCCCGTGTACTGTCAACATATAGAAAGTACTGTATAAGAATTTAAAAAAAAATCATATTAAATTTGACCTTTGACCTCTCCCACATACAAGTGGAGATACCGTCTGAATTTCAGGAGCGGGACCACTCCTCCTTCATGCCCCCTCCGGCCTCAGGCCCCCCTTCACCAATACCTGCTGTTCTCATTTTCATGCCCCACCCTTCCCCCCCATTTTCCCTCTCTTCTCCTCTCTTCCTTTCCTTCATTCACTTCTCGTTAGTACATGGGGATCTGCCCGGCCCGGGAGCCGTCGCCGGTCCCCTTTGAGGCCTTACCCAAACCGCAGCACCAGTTCACATTTCCTCATCCGTCATCGCCCATCGTTACCAAGGATGTGGTCCCAGCTAGTGAAATAATAACAAAACAAAAAGATTGTGCTCAAAATTATGTGAAGTATTTTAAAATGAGTTTCAACAAGGCAAATAACAAAAGACACACATTTTCTGACTGCATCACAAACTTCGCAATATTTAAAAAGAACAAAAAAAACCCCCCAACTATAAAGAAAACACAACACTGTTCAGTGAAAAGTATTGCCAAGAGAGTGAGCTGCCTTGATAGAGGTTTGCGCTCTTTGCGTGCTCATTTTCTTGATATTGTTTTAATCTATATCCACAGTGTTCACCAAATAAGACATATAATGAGACATTTTCAACAGTTTACCTGTAGTATTTGGTGAAGCATGTAAACTGCTTGTTCCAGAAATATTATATTGACTTATCTACTCAAAAATCCAATAAACAAACAAAGCCGTCTTTGGCCAGTCATTTAAACTCAACAAACTCAATAAAAGCTGTCCAGGACTAGAAATTCACATATATTCACTCTCAAACCAAATGGACGTGTGTTTGAGATCCTGTTTATGACATTTACAGTAATCCTTCTTCATCATCAAAAAATACAGCAACCTATGCATCAGTATGCTTGATGCCAAGCTAAATATTTCCTAACTTACTGTTTAATTTTTGTCACATTGAATTCTTTTTTTAGTATGATCATTGTTGTCTTTTTATTTATATTAATGTGATTTCCTGCACTTATGTAGCAATGGCATCATAACATCAAAAGTATTCACTACATATTGCAGAAGAAAATTAAGGAAGTTTAAAATAATGGCTCTGATGTGATATTGACTATATTTACAAACTATTAAACTGTGTCTGGCTGAGGATTACCTTCACATATGGCAATGTGACTCTCGGTCTGCTTTTGACTCTCCTGTTGGTTTTGCCAGGAAATGAGGTAAGATTTCAGAGGAAATAAGGCGTTTATGTTCAGATTTCAACTAAAGCTAATATTTATCAACACCCTAAAGTATAACAGGCCTGTGTTGTGTGCATGGGAGTGCGTGTGTAGTGGGACCCGCTTCATAAAGTCACATAATAATTATTCACTCAAGAGTACGTAGCAACACTAGCGGCAGCAACCCAGACCAGCTGAGTCTCGGTTGTAATGGGAACCAGCCGACCGCCGTTTATATTTTCATTTTCCTTCCTCATTTTTAAAGCCCCGAGTTTTTCCATAAGGTAGTCATTTCCAAGGCTGACGTGAAACCAGACACCCATGAGTACTCATGGTAAAGGTCCAGAAACAACATAAGGGTGGGCCCAACATCCTTTCACCTTCCCCAATCCCCCCATTCCGTCTTGTGCGACTGTTCCTGAGGAGGTAAACACCCTTTCACTCTGTCAGAAATGAGATTTCTTTCTGCTGCAATGGCAGTTCCTTCAACTGCCGTGCTTTCTTTCTCCCCCTTGTACTTCTCCTCCCCTCCCTCCCTGTGCTGCCACATCTGGAACCCAGCTCCTCATTTATTTATGTGGTCTGTTGTGTTTCTCTCTTCTTTTTTTTCCAAGAGCCTTATTTTAAAGTCCTTTACCTTGTCTTGTTGGCAGTTTCGCTGTATCTGATGAGGTCTTCAATTACATCCCACCATAACTGGTCACTCTGCAATTACATGCTCCACCACAGAATCCCCCTCCTGCATCCCCACCTCCTGTCTCTGAAAAGCACCACTGCTCATATGGCAGACCAAAATAGACTAGTTCCATGTCTGTTTGGATGGCAGCCCAGCTGAAACTATGCTCAGCTGCTTGACTGACAGTGGGATGTGGGTTTGTTCTCCTCAAGAAAAACCTTTAAGGCCAGTCACGTTTACACTCTGAGCAGTCTTACTGCAGCAGGCTTCAGAGGCGGTTGGTCCAGCTGGGCACCGAGAAGGAAGACAGAGACTAAGTCAGCGTGAATGAAAGCGAAGACACACACGGAGAGTGTGCTGAGAAGTACTACGAGCTGTAACTATGAACCCGACTGGACACGCTTAAAGCTTTCAGTTGCTGACAAAGAGAATGGGTAAGTTTTGCAAAGAGTTCAGTCTGATCTCAAATTCTGGGAATAGTGAAAGGCTTCTGTCAAGGAACTTTGAGCCTTTAAACTGTGGAAAACTTTGGCTTGCATGACTTAGCTGTGAAGCATTCAAATACAAAACTTAAAAGAGAATGCAGGGCATCCGTGGCAGATCATCTGTTTTTTCCAAGCGTTCACAGACTTTTCCAGTTGGCGATGCTGTTGCTGTGTTGAGCAAGGTGCAGCTGGAAACTGATTAGTGTTGTGAATTATTTAAATCTCATAAACACAGGAGACGTGAAAAGCAACCAAGCTCAAAGTGTCAGATAGGAAAAGGACACAAAATTAAGTTTAGATCTCTAGAAGTTCTACAAAACTGTAAATACTTTTGAATGGGGATATTAATGATCAATACATAATACTCACAAGTCGTCAGCATATGTGCTTCCTGTGCAGGTTTTTCACCACCTTGGAACTTAAAATTAATGTTCTTGGAATTTTGGTAAGTCCAGTGTTTGCTCCCCTTTTGCTCTTTTTTTGGTCTCTACCAACCTGATAGCTTTAGCTGCTAAATTCTGCACTTTTCTTCAGTTTTAACATCAGATTATTGAATAGTGCTACTTAAAGTCATGAAAAGAATCTACAGGATAGAACTTTTTTGCTGAATCAGCCTTCATACAGGCGCTACCGAATGAATCATCAACATAACCTAAGAAAAACAACTCCTCGCTTTCAAATAACAGTTAAAACCATCATCATAGCTGCGTTTGTGTTTGAGTCACGTTGGAGTTAAACTCCACCGTGTTCAACTCCAACTTTCTGCTATAACTGTTTGGAATAGGCTGACCTGGTTTGTGTGGGAATGATGGAAGCTCAGACTCTGCAAAACAACAAAGATTACAGTGAGGCCGGTGGTAATGATGAGGACACATGCCTTTACTACAGGCTTCTGTCTGTTTGTGATGTGGTTTTGGGCAATGTGTGTATGCATGACAAAGGCAATTAGTGACTACATGAGAGCTGTGTCATGTTTTTTCATATGAACCCAGAGATTTTATAGGCGAACAGTGTGGTCTATCACCACGCTGGTCTATTCACCATATCCACTTTAGGAGATGTTACCTGTGTTCTCAGTGGAAATGTACGAGGAGAAAAAAAGACCACTGATCAGCAACATTCAATCTGAATCAGAAGCATTTCATGGACTGTGTAATTATGTGAAAAACAACAGCACACAGGACCTAACGGTGAATCTTGTAGATTCAGAACATTATAATAATGCAGTGTTGTAGTGGTGCACTCTTAATTTATGCTCCAAACTTTTTCCAGTAAACGATAAACACCCAGTGTTATAAACCACGATCTGAAAGTTGACTATTCACCTGAAAATAGGCCAGCAGTATTTGTGGATGATGATCGAACCTAAGCTGTTTGTCATTGGAGAGTAAACATTAATATGAAGTTAAAGCTGAGGTGCAGATTTTTCAATAAGTTCTTATCCACAGACTATAGGCTGAGACAGCTACATGATTATTCATTTTAAAGAATGATTTCAACTTCGTTAATGTAGGCTATAACCCAATGTGTTCGTTAGGGCTGTCACGATGTTAAGGATCAAAAAGTACTGAAAAACTCATATTTAAATTTAACAGAATGAAAGAAGTTCTCATCAGGTTACAGCCTGATGAACATACTAAGCACGTGTCTTTTTTAGCTAATGTTTATGACTAGCTTGGCTCCCACCTCATTTTCATTGCTAAGCTTAACTGCGCTCATGCTAATAAGTACTCTACTGCAGTGCACAAGTACCTAAATGAAAAAAGTCAAAAAGTTGGTTGCCAATCTGTAATTGTAACAGAAAGGAAGAGATTGCTAATCAGTTTTCAGAAAAATGGCAATGCCAGGTCTCACTAGCTAGCTAGTAGCATCATTCCCCCCATGTTAAATTAAATAAGTGCATGGTGTACATTGTGTACTTAAAGTATCTAAATACAAGTAGACAAAATGTGCAACAATTCTTTCCTGTGGTTTGGGCCACATAAATTCTCTTACTGGAGATGAATTTAATTATATTAATTTAAGTTGACAGCCATTTTTACATGAAAAATGTATCTATCCAGAGAGGCAGCAGTCTAAACAGTTCAGACCTTCCTCTTCCTCCTTTTATATTTAAGCAGAACATTATCAAACGTTTATTCTCAGATGGTTATGACTGCTGTTTCCCTTAAATATCTGTTTAGCACTTCTTCTAATAATACAGTACATGGTTGCTTAGGGATAAATCTGCCATGCATTCTCCTCTTGGCTGTCTGATGAACAGCTTAGGAGGGCGTGTTGTGGTCAGCATGAACCGCGCATGCAGGTGTGGCCCTCACTGTGCTGCCACGCTGTTTAATTAGGTTTTCGGGTGTGGAACATCAGGGTTTCCGCTGTAAAAAATCTCGTCTCTCTACGGTCTCACCCCCACACATTGTCCTGTCACATTAAAAGAGTGCCACTCTAGATGAACAGTTACTGTCACTGAGGGTGTGGCTGCTACTAAATCTGGAAGCATGAAGCTGCACTTGACTCCATGGAAGTCTGGCTTTTGAGAGCTCATTGCCAAAGCATTATGCAGTCAGAACCGTGTCTGTGATGCTGAAGTGGTTTTATACTGAACATGAGAACTTCTTTCATCTATCAAAAACTGTCAAACCCTTTCAGTATATTTGCTCCTATAATTAAAGGCTCCTTAAAGTTGCTGACAACAAAGTCATTCTCTTTCAAGACTATATTACATGCCTGAAAGTGGACTTGGTCCAGTCATTCTCTACGATCAGCCTCTTTCCTCTGGATAAACTAGTTTCTTTCTTTGTAATTTATTTCCATTTTCCAGACCCTCATTCATGCTTCTGTGTGGCCTTGCTGGAGTCAAGAACCGGTCATTTTCTGTTCTCCTCCCACTAGTCTGGTGCTTCCCCAGAAGCTATTTCTCATAGAGCCAGGACTGCTTTCTCACTCATGGCTCAGGAGCTCAGGGTTTTCTTCAGAGAAAACAGAAGTAGTACAATTCATTGGTTGCAACAGTCTTGTATTTTTTGGCTCATATTTTTAATTCATTCCTACTGTTCTTCAGTTAATAGGAAAACATAATGAACCGTCTGTTAGACAGCATCTGGATGGTTAATGCTTGTTGTTATAAAACACATTTTAACGTATACTTTGCAGAAACTATGGCTCACACTATTAAGGAATAGAGTTTTCGGGAATTACTACAATTTTTTGCTGATATTTATGAAAATAAATGGAACAAAGGAGGAAAGCAGGAAGAATTATGACAATACTGCATTTTGCAGAAGACTATAACTTTGTGGGGAAAAAAGGTTGATGTCTCTGGAGCAGCTGGGTGACAGCTGCTCAGGCAGTAGGAGCAGGAGGAAGAATATAAGCTCCGGGAATGGGTTGGAAAGTGAAGATATGAAGATATTTCTCATAGTAGATTGTCTCAAGCTAAGCTAAATTACTGAAATGTAATGTATAAATCGAACATGACAGAGTGCCTACTTTGTTCAGAGTCAGCGTTCGACCATGGAGAAAGAAAGCTATCTGTAAATTGTGATAATTGCAGTACTACATTTCTGGCAACACCGATAATGTGGTATATGCCGCCTTCCTGTTACCTCGGAAGTTGGATGTTGGAACTCAGGAGGGACAACAATAGTGAGTTCTGGTAGTAAAGTTGGAAAAGCACGAAAATCAGAATTTGCTTTGCTTCTTAGCTAGGTAGAGCCATTCATACATCACTAGCAAAACAGACTATTCTGACGAAATGCACTAATAGCATGTTAGTGCATCCCAGCAAGGAGCTCCTTTTGTGTCTATCTCGGCTTCGTCAATGAAAACTGTTAAAAAAAAGTAGAAAGGAAGAAATTCTCTGCAAAACTTCATTATTTAATTTAAACACAGAAATCACTTCTTGAGATTATACATATTTTGCACATTTTATGCAACTTCTGCAATAAGTATGAACATTTGTAACAAATTTGAACCCACACCATTGTCACTGACTTTGTGCTGTTGAAAATCCACATGTGGCACATGTACCTCTTTGACGTTACTTTATTGTGGGTAATGCTAACTGTTGACACATCACTGCAACAATGTTCATGACTCAGTGGAGGCCCTCTCTTCAAAGTATGGACTCAATTAGAAGAGTGCAGGTATAAATTTTTGTGTAGGTGGGCCCAATATGGCAGACACATGGGGGCCCAAGACTGAGAGATAAATCAATATGAGACTGGTTGAATTAGAGCATCAGTATGAAGCTTCCCTTGAGTTAACCTCTTTTTCTTTGCTCCGTCCGTTTTTCTCCCCTCATCTCCATCTACTAATTGGAGGAAGGTCATGGCTTGCTGAGCTTTAGGCTGCTTTTTCTGTCTTTAGTTCAATTGACATGTGCTATATCTGCTCTCTGGCCCACTGTTTTGGTCCACTGGGGAGATCATGAAAGGAAGTGGCGGCTTCAGTACGTCCGTGTTTGTTGTAGGATTCAGAAAGGTTACCGCTCACTCCTCTTTGTGAACAAGCCTTGGTGGTGTTTGGGAAAACCTTGGGGAGTCTTGACAGCCTGCTACTCCTTCGGTCTAGCAGTGTCATTTTCTGTTTAGATAACCTCTGCACCCACTCTGCTTTTGTCAGCTTGTGGCTTGCATTGATTTATACATCGGAGACAGACACTCAGCAGCTTTCAGATTCGAATTTAGAAAGAAAGGCCATTATTATGTCCAAAAAAGAAAGAAAGAAAGAAAAAAGAGGGTGAGGTTAAATGTCCACAACAATTCTACCAGCGGTGGTGTTACACCTTTCTAAATGATGCATATCTCATTTTAAAATCACACTTTTTTAAAGCATGAGAATATTCTTTATATCTTAAATGAGAGTTAGCAGCTCTAACTGTTTTTCAGCTCTAATTACGCAGAAAACTGCATAAAACTGCTGCATGTTTACTTTTCATGCCCAAAGTACAAAAAACAGCACTGAAATGTCTTTTAGAGGTGCCACATGTGTGCACGGTGGGTACACATGGAGCCTTTCCTGCATACCTTGAGATTTTTGCAGCCGATATTTACTTATCAACATGACCACTTGTGCCGTTCACCCTGCACTTTTAATGCAGCAGCGGAATAACAGTTAGAGGAAAAACAGTCTTGAAAAGTTCCACCCTACCCTCAAGTGGTTCTTGTGTTCCTTTGCTTAGGTCTGGGCAGCAGACCTATCCTCCACCCAGGATTCCTAGTCTTCTCTTCCTTTCTCCCTAAACCCACACATGGACCCAGCCCACCTAATTTACTCCCACCTCCTAATGTCAAACAGCTGTAGCCTTGAGTAGCATGGAATTACTGCTATTGCAGCCCTACTCCCATTCATGTGTCTATTCTTTTTCTCAGCCATTTTGCGTGTGGTCCCTAATATCACATCACTCACATACCCAAATAAGGTGTGTAACTCAGCCTTCCTTTCACCGGTTTATTTATGGTCTGGGCACTGGATATATAGGGCATGAATTTACATTGCAGGTGGCTGTGGGTGGAGATAGCTGAGCTGACAGGTGATGATAAATTCTTCATACAGTGTGCTTCACTCATACATTCTTGCAGCCGCGTGGTCTCCCTGACATGTAATGCAAAGTCATAACTGGTCCAATGCCATTTCCACGGCACTCCATCTAACTGAAGGAGCTGTGTGACATAACTGTCATGAGGTCACTTTGTTTGTGATTGATAGCAGGAGACTAGGAAATGATGCTGAGGCTTGAAAGCTCTTGCTGTGGTTGGGAATCTGCTTCAAAGGAATGTTTTGGCCACATGTCAGAAGTCAAACGTGGCAGCTGATTTTCAGGGATTTTGTTGGTCTTAAAATCTGTAGCTCGATGCACCTGTATATTTTTTTTCTTTAAACTGCTACACCCCCATGGTAACTTGTTCACTTATTGTTTTATAGAGTTTTCTCCTTCGGCTTGTGGCTTTACTAAGATCTCGTGCTGAGTTTGAGTGGCTCCACAGAGGCAGCTGAGAGTTCAGTGAACCCTCACGGTTCCACATGCACACTCTTTGAGTTGCTATGTGATGTTCTGCACACAGTTAATCAGAAATGGATGGTTAAGGATTATTTGGCAGAAAACCACCAGGTTATGTTCAATTTCATTTTTTGTATGCCAGACGCTAACATTAAGCGCTTCTTCTTTCACAAATATCTGCTTGTGTAAAAAGCAAGGAGATAGATAGATAGATAGATAGATAGATAGATAGATAGATAGATAGATAGATAGATAGATAGATAGATAGATAGATAGATAGATAGATAGATAGATAGATAGATAGATAGATAGATACTTTATATTTCCCACAAGGAAATATAAACAGCAGCAGGGCAAAGAATAAAAATAGTACAATCTACAATAAATAAGTTGAAGTAAAAGTGGTTCCAGCCTTGTATGATTCTGTTGGCATCTCTGGCATTGATGATCTGTCTCTGGAAGTAGTGGAAAGAATGAAACGTCCTCCCATGAATGCTGACAACATGCTTGAGGAGGTCTATGAGAATGGAATTACTGGCACTGTCTGAGGCAACAAAGAGCTGAAAGTAGGAATTTTCCATAATTTAAATTAGAGATGGCACGATACTACTTTTTTATGTCCGATACCGATACCGATATCATAAATTTGGATATCTGCCGATACCGATATGAATCCGATATAGTGTTTTTTAATCAACAAAACTGTTTTTTAAATATCTTGCTGCATTTTGTATAAGTTCATACTCAAGTTTAAAACAACAACTACACTAAAGCTATTCTGTTATACCTGTATGCAAAAAAAAATATTTCATAGTTCAGCAATACTGATCAATCTAATAAACTTAAACCTACACCATCCTCCCTATTCTGGTATTTTAAAGAGTACTTAGCATATATATTAAGCAACCTAACTAATAGAGTTCCAACTCCCAGCAACAATAAAAATAAATAAATAAAAAATAGGGAACCACCCCTCACGCTCCACCTCATGATGCTTAATCGACGTAATCAACCTTAATTTGATGCAGTGTGAAAAAAAAATGCACAGAAATCAATTATTTTTCAAGAAATATTAAATAGATTCAACATCTTTCTTCAACAAAATTGCAGACTGCACAGATGGTACCTTCCCAAAGGAAAAAGTACTATAGCTTACTAGGGTATATATATTAGACTTAATAGTTACTATATACAGTAATTGACTTCTATTCATTTTACATCAAATTAAAACTTTGGGTGTCAGATAATTATTTATTAAAAGCTAGACATTTTAAATGAGAATAAGAAAGAAAAGTATGTCTTTGTGCCCCCTTTTCCCTGTTCATGCCCTATCGGCCCCCCTGGCTAAACTTTGCTAGATCCGCCCCTGCACAGTTACCAGCGTCAGCTACGTAGAAAAAGATCCTGGAGTAGAAAGTAATATTAAATACATTCTAACAATAGCTGATCAAGCTTAAACGTGCTGCTGTTGTTCAGCCGCTGGTTTCCTCTTTCTGGTGCAAAGTGGGCCAAAAGCAAACTAGAGTCACGGACTCGCGACAGAAAAGCCGATCAGCTGATCATTAAGCAGTTTCATGATTGAAGTAGCAGCAGGAGAGGCAGTCGTTTGTTAAGCTTAACGCAGGAATGCTTTACAAACATTCAGAGATGGACTTACACACTTGCTTTACTTCTCTCGGGGATAACTTTATCGGAGATGAAATGCCGGGTTGCTAGCGAAGCTCCACATGCTATCCAGACCACCACAGGTCCCGCATGCCACAGCCGCTCTATCACGTGATGCATACTGCTCCGACTGCTAACGTTCTGAGGTGAGTTACGGCGTGTTGCAAGTTTTGTGAGGTGCTTTCGTGATATTTAATGGATCGGATTACATTTTTTATTTTTCTCCGATATCCGATCCAGTAATTTAGGTCAGTATCGGACCGATACCGATACGTAATATCGGATCGGTCCATCTCTAATTTAAATACAATTCACTCTCATGATAGCAGACTCTGTGTTACAGTGCTATGGTTCCTAATCCTGATGAAAATTTGTTCAGTTAACTGCATACCCGTGATGGGAGATAACCGTAAAAGCTGGACATACAGCTGAATACAGTTAAGTCATAGCAATAGTTAAAGACACACTTAAGAGGAAAGAGGTACATTCAAAGCATATTTGAATAAAATCATATAATCACTAGGAGCTGTAAAAGCGATTTGTAAAAAGGTGGTGAAACCTAGAAGGTGTACTTGTTACTACAGGGATTTTCCAAGCCAGTGACAAATAAGAAAGTTATGACCAGGATGTAAAAACTAGCATGTCCTGAGTTGGTGGGCTTGCTGTCTTGCACTGTGTACATCAGATTTATAGCTTCGCTGAGTGAGCAGCATAGCACTGATGATGTTAAGGTATGCAGTTCTCCGCAAGTTAATCGAGTTAACTGCTGCCAAGTTTTGTTTTATAAAAACAAAAGGCACATATCTAATGACAATGTGGTTCCATTTGATGTTGCTTTTGGGTTTTAGTTCTGGTTAGGTGTTCTGTGCCCACTTAATCTGGGTTTTCAGGACCCAGCCAGTCTGACCACACTTTTCAAATGGATTCACTTCTGTCTCCTGCCTTTAACCTCAGTGTTTGTCAGTCTTCTTGGCTCTGAGGTGACTCAGCTGATGTTTCACTGAAAAAAAAACAGCTTTCCACTTTTGTTTCTTGAAGCAGTCTGCAGCTCTGATTCGGTTTTCCCCTCTCCTTTGCCACAAGAAATGCATCTCAGCCAATCAAAGGTTGTTTCTGAGGTGGGTGTGGTTGGGGTTAAGTCATACATGACAACACCCATCAATCTTGTTATTTTGAACACCACACTGGCCTGTAACTGAGTGATCTTCCAGTTTTCCTTTCTCCCGCTTTTGTCATTTAATTTTTTTTTATTATGCACTAAAACTAAGTAGAGAGGTGTGTAAGTTTCTCTTGTGCTTAAACTTATCTTATAGGCACATTTGTGGTCCTTTCTGCGTAAAGTGGCTGCTGCCGAGTTATGACAGGCTACTTTGTTAGTAACATGTGTCAAGTTGCTTCGACTGATTATAGTCACATACCCTGCTTTTACCTGACCACGCTGTAAGTCTGTCATCAATTATCTCAGTGTGACTCTCTATTAGCCATGTGCTGTGTATGTGAGTGTGGTGCCTCTCTACAGGCTTTGCTCATTCATTATTAAGAAGCTCCTGATGTTTTGCTGGCCGTCACTGCTCCGGTGTCAGGTACCCACACGATCCTCTTTACTGAACCAGCCTGACTAGGGATCCAGTTCCAGTCTCTGGCCTGTTGGAGCTGCTCCCAGAGCTGCTGAGCTCTACTCTAAAGCCTTTTGTTAGCTCTGGATGTTGGCTTTTCTCTGGCTGATTCCCCCTTGTTATTTCTTCGACTAGCTGTCAATGGAACTGGGAAGCTTAAAATGCATTTGGATATTTCTCTTGGCGTGATCTTGAGGCCATTTCATCTCTCGGGAGGTATGGTGCTGCTGTCATCTTTTTTCCCCTCTGAAAATGAGAATTATGGGTACTTTTATAGCTTACCATAAAGTGTCCAACCAAGAAGATGGTGTGTTCACTTTAGCAGACTTGTGGTGAAGCAGTGTAGTTATTTATCCAGCTGAATGTAATCTTTTTGGGAGGCAAATAGCTCCTTTGGTGCCTGAGGAAGCTGCTGTGATTACTGCTGCTGTGACGTGTAGGAGCTATCAGTCTCTGTCATCTGTCTACATTTATTAGCATGATATCTAATGGGGTGGCTGATCTTAGACCACAACTCTGGCTACAGGTCTGTGCAAATGTGCGTGTGCAACTTGACCCCATCTGAATTCTCCATAAGCCACACGGTTGCCTAGAAACATCAGGAGGGCAGCAAATTTAACTTCCATAATATTATGCCAAAGGAAAGAATGACCTCAGGCCCAAACATACTGTTCCTTTTTTTGGCCTTACAAGGGCATCTTCACATTATTCCAGTCAGAAGTATGTCCTTGGGGAAGGAAGTTTTCATATCTCATACTCATGTATGCAGACACTCCTGAGGATAATTATGATTTACTAGACAAAAAAATTGACCTAATTTCCAGTGAACTTTTTATCGAATGTTTTTACTATATCAACTGCTAACAGTAGCTTTAATGGTAACTGAGGTTTAAGTGGGAAAGAGCCACACTGTTCTCTGCAAATAATACAAAAGGATTTTTCCACTTCTTTTCTGAATATCCTTTAAGTTTTTTGCTCAACTGATAGTTTCTTAAAAAAGTAGGAAAACTCTTTTTTCCGGGTCTGGGTACAGTATGAGTGACGGAAGTACAATGGAGCAAAACTGTGGTTCTCCTGTCAAGGTACGCCGTTGAGGGAGAATATCACATGCTATGTCACGGTCTGGCTGGCAGACCGTGGGGAGATGGGGAAATAGGACCCAAACGCCGGACTCTTCAGTGCAACAGTGTTTATTTACAAGGTGGTGAAGTAAACAACAATAAATCCCCAGTTTCCCAGTGTAGTGTCTTCTTCCCAAAAGTCCCCGTGTAGTGCTCTCTGCCCCAGTGTCCCTGCACTCCCCGTGCTCACTGCTCCTTCTCGTCCCACACTCCTCCTGAGGGGAAGACAATAGAGGCAGCCGTTACAACTTATCCCAGCAGGCAGGCATACACTCACACTTGACTTGACTTGCTTGAAGACTGACATGTAGTCAAACGCAATACTCCAGCGTCGGTGGAAGCTCCATCGCTCATCTAAATAGCTCCCCCGACGAGCCCAGATGAGGAGCAGGTGTGCGGCCAGGACTTCGGGTGTGGCCAGCCCTCAAGTTAGGCCACGCCCCCCGGGGCTGAAGGTGCCTGTAACTTGGCCACAGCAGAAAGGCGATACACACACACACACATACCTGCCTACATACAGATGTGCACAGGGGCAGTGCAGACAACACACCAAATAATAATAACAACAACAACAACAACAACAACAGTCATCGTCCCCACTGCCCACGGACCCCGAGTCCCCAGAGCCGGGTCCGTGACAATCTAAACTGATCTTGTCTGTAGAGGCTGGTGACAGACGCTAAATGATATCCCAATCGTTCCTGCTCCACAACGGATTTTTAAGTTACAAAGGCTTGAATGACACTCTAACACCTTCCAATTGGTGTCAACTTTCTAATACTTGTATTGTGTGTAACTATCAGTAGTGGAACTGCAGTTTATATGTCTGCTATGTAACCTTTCTATTGCTTCTAATTCTCCCATCTTTTCTTTACATATCATTTAGAAAGAATCTGCTTAACATATCCAGTTAACTGTTGGAAACCTTAAAGATAACTCCTATTGACTTCTTGTTGTATTAGTACATCGGCTTGTTTATTCCTACAGTCATGTGATTAGTTGATTACCTTGATTACCTTAATGCTAAATGCTGTTGCACTGTCCAAAGATGAAACCACTATGACAAAATATGTTATGTTCACTTTGGTGAAATTTAATGAAGCAAATCACATACAAGTTCAAAACAGTGTCAGTACATCACGTCTGAATAATTTGAGTTTGTCTGATTAAAGAAGTATTGAAGCAGACAAACTCTCTTTGGTGAGGAGGGTTGTAGCAGAAGTGTTTTTACAGCTCTGTGGCAGCACCTGTATTGCCCACAACCTATCACCCATTTTTCACCATCCCCACCACTTTCTCAACTCTCTTCACTCTTCACACTGAATAGCCATTTTTTGTTATAAAAATATATGGAAAGTGGAACGGTGCTTCCACTCTGTCCTCCTACACATTTATTTCTGACATCACGGTGTGTCACACTCAAACTTGTGATGCTCATGAAGCCCTGTCACCGTCCCCTGAAACATGTCAGGATGTTGACACTGTTTTTCTATCATTAGCACAGCAACAATAGCTCTGCTGCAGAATGGGGTCTTGCGTCTTTAAAGGCAAATTTCTCTGCTAGCCGTCTCACACCGATGCTGTGTGTTGCATGTGTTGTTACATGCCAAGAACACAGTTGTTGGGGGTCATGGAGTTAGATGCGGTAGCTGCTGAAGTTTTCAAACGTGCCTCCCTCTGCGTGAGATTTGACTGATGGTGAAATCAGTAAAGCCGTTTCATATTGACAGAGTACGGGGCCGACAATGCCTAAAGATGGTGCAGCTGCTTTTCCAGTGAAGTCAAAGATCAGAAAAACCTGCAGCTCTCTTTGAGTTCATAGAGCTGTATACAGTTTCTGCTTGTTGTTTATATGTTTTATGCACAGCAATACAAATCTTTTTCAGAAAAAAAGCTCTAAGATCCCTCTGTACACTAGCAGCTAATCAAAGTTAGAACAGAGACTGGAGCTAATTGGTAAACATATAGCTAATCTGCAGCAGTTAGCAGTGTAAGACCTACACATATTCTCATTGCTGGCCGAGAACAAAATGATTAGAAAAATCTGTTAATATCAGATTTATCTCATGACACATTACTCCCACATTATTGCTAGGAAGTTGCCTCCAAGTGACCACTCTTGCTGTCTTTGCAGTTTCGAAACGCTATGGCTTCTAAACACAAAATGTTTCCATGGTGGTAAATGTAGGACTTTGGTTTGTCATCCATCTCTGTATGTTTCAGAAGAGACATTCCTCTTGGTTCTGGCTGTGAGCTTTTCTTTGAACAGTGCTGAATGGAGGAATGGTCGCAGCAAGGTTGGGCTTTAGGCCAGAATGCTTGCTGAGAAGGTCATTCAGATCTCTTACCCGCAGTTAGCACTGTCAAGGAATGGCTTTAATGCTCATTGTGCTAAACAACTCTCAGGTGTCAGTGGAAGCTTTGTAGTGAATGATGCGGGATGATATCAAAGGGGATGGATTAAAGTTTTATCTACTTGATATTAATGACAGTGGAAACCCTAGTTTATTTTGGTAAGGTAAAACCACATAAGTAAATCAAGTACTCATAAACAGAAAAGCTCTAAAGTTGCTTGTACGATGAATAGATCTTAAAATCTGGCATCCAGTTAACTTTAGAAAAGAGATAAAGTAAATTTTTCTTCTCTTGGTGCAATTCAAATGACACCTCACATCATAACAAGTCAAACCAAATAAACAAATCCCTACGAGATGGAACACACACACACAAAGCTCAGTGTAAGCATACCACTAGAATCACTCAGGCTTTCACAAAAATAAATCCTTCAAGGTAAAGACCAAAGCTGGACTTTATGGCTCACTTATGAATAGCGTGACCAGGTGTCCCTCTGTATGAACAGCATTTTTATCCCTTGTTCCACATTTTGACTGGCAAGTGCAAGATGTGCCCTTTTTTTCAGTTAGTTAATTGTCAGTTACGGCTCAAAAAGATGATTTTTGAATGTATTCCTACTTAAATCTAACCAGACAGAGCAACAGCAGAAATAACAGTGACATAAATAAAAATATAGGAGTATATAAAGACTAATAAACATGAGACCATGAGAACAAACTTTCCTTTATCACAAGAGAGCTGGAAAAGTTAATTCAACTAATATTACTTTGGCCATTAACATCTTGAATGCAAATTTGGTAATGTGCACAGTTTGGTGTATTTTTATTTTTAAGTTGGACATGAAAAATTTCAGCATTAGTAAGGTTTCCCACGCTGTCCCAGAAGAACATGCTTCACACGTGGATTTTTACAGAATCCACATTAAAAATAGGCGGCTATGTCATGCTAATGTTATCTGTGGAATGCCCTGCATTTAGACTCAGACTGAGATAGCGGACAAGAGGGTTGTGTCTGGAGAGTAAAGTATGCAGTTTCAAAATCTGCTTCATGTAAAAGAAACAATAGTAATACTAATAATCATTATTTATAGAATGCTGTGCAAAACAAATATACAAGTTTTCTTACATACTTTACCCCAAAGAGGACAAACTGGAGGATAATTTGCAATTTATGAGCTGTGAAATCCTGTCAAATTATTTAGACAAGCTTAAATTACTTAATAGATCACGCAGGAAATTCTGGTTTTGTGACCGTTGTGATTCCAGTTTGTAAAGATCATTTTCACAGAACAGAGCAGCACAGGAAGTCATGACTGAAGCAATCGGCACCATTTTCGGTATACAAACATACAGTTCCAGTTGTGTTAAACAAGCTATTGCTGTTCTCTAGCTCCATAATTGTTCCAAAAAGTTTTACTCTACTCTGTTGGATCAGTTTAAGTCAACTGCAGCCAGATTATTCTGGCATAAATCTCTGTCTGATTAGCTCAAGAGTTTGAGCATGGCATTATCACTACATGGATAATGAGGTGGGGGGTTTCTTAATGAACCTTAAATCTTACTGTAAGATTTAAAATATGTGTAAAAAGAAAAAGAAAATACAGCAATATACATATATACATTAGAAAATATTAAATTATTGATAACAAAATAGTCTAATGTAGTTAAACTTTGCAATACACTTGCTAACTCACCAAATGCTTAGTTCGCATCAGACCTTCTCCGTCACCCTTTATGGATTTCTCTCTGTCTAAAAACAAGGTGCACTTTAAGCCTGCCCAGTGTGTGTGGGATAGGAATGCTGGGCCCATGGCTGAGCACAGCCAGCTTCCAGTTTGTTCCCACCCAGCCACTCATACAGTACCCATCCTGCTCAGTTTTCTTCTCCACATGACAGCTCTGTGGTGAGACTGTAACCGCTGTCTCCTCCTGTGAACCCAGTCTTCAGCTCAATGATAGGACGTGAGCAGGACGGCATGGCTGACTTGCTGATACAGAGCATGTCCACTGTATTTAAAGACCTGCGTCCAAAAGAAACTCACATATTATATGCTTTCTTCAGTCTGTGAGTTTCAGAGAGCAGTGGGAGAAGAAGCCAGAGTGTTTAATCACTGGCAATTTCAAAACAAAGCCAAGCCATAAGGAACGGGCTGCACAATGATGGATCCCTGAAACATCATGGACATTAAATTTGGATTACGCAGCATGACTCAGTTTGTCCTGAACACAATCACATTGAGTCAAGCTGATCTTGGCCTCTCAAGATGGTGAGTGGCTTTGCTCGTTTCTTCTGTTTCTCCTCAGAGTTCAGTTTCTTGTATTTGCGTCGAACAGAAATTCATTGTTGTTGGCACAACACCGAAGCTAAACCGCAGTGCTGTGGTATTTTGTTTTCTGCAGAGCAGTTTTTGTATTCATTTAGTGGTTTTGCCAAGAATCTGGCAACAGGCATTCTGCTTTACCACAGTATATTCTAGAAAGACTGGAAACGTATTTTTAGTCAGTGATGTAGAAGTTATAGAGAGCACACAGGGAGAAGTTGGTATACAGTGATATATTACTCTGCACATATGCTGAGTTCATCTGAGTCAAAAAACATGTTCGTAGCTGTAGTTTTAAAAAATAAACTATGCAGCATTGCTGTTCTTAAAAGTAATGCAATACGTTACATTACTTTCACGTCAGTCAGTAACATGATCTGAACACGGACACATATCCCTAATCCGGCACACGGATGATATTTCTTTTAACGTTCACGTATGAACCCAAAACTGACAACACACAGTCAAGTTGACAACCAACCCAAAGAGACATGAACGTGATCACCACAATGACTTGGCTTTAGAGACAAGTACATATAACGGTTTACAAAGCGCTTTAATTTCCTGACATCATATGGTAAATGTATCTGTATGGCTACTCTTCTCTTCCTCCTAAGCGTTGGCATTGTATCGAGTATCCATGAGAAATGAGAGTAGGAGCTAGTTGTACTGCTCCACAAGGCGATTAGCTTTGACTGGATCAATCAGAACTAATAAATTTTTTTTTTTCCCATTTTTAGTGTCGGTACATTTCTTTGTCCATGTAGTTATCATTTATCTTTTTTTCATTTAGTTATCATTTTGCTTTCATCCAAATAAAAAGTAGTTTGGGAGATTATTGGTTGTAGAAATTAACACTGCTCTGACTGGTCTGGTGTCAGCAAACCCTCAGCTCTAACACCACCTTGGATTCTTTGCTAGCGTTGTGTGTTTGTGCAAAGAGCTTCAGTTTTATTTTCTGTCCTGGGTCAAGTTTGCGCTTTACCATCACGCTCTTATCCTTTTAAAAGTAAAACTGACGTCTGTATCCCCACTCCTCAAAGGTTTTACGTGCTCCACCATTTTCCTGCACACAAACTGAAATAGCACAGGGGCTACGAAAGAAAAAGGCATGGTTGATTGGGGGGGGGGGGGGGTTGTTCTTCCTACCTAGGTCAGCAACTATCAAACAATTACATTACATTGGTCTAGACAAATGGGAGGAACCAGTACTGACTTTGAAACTCAGGTTTGAAGGATATAAAAAAAACAACAACAGCAATAGAATAATATTAAACACAAAGTGAACCCGTCTTCCTTCATTAAATAGGTTCTTTTAGATGTTAAGGAGGAATTGACTTAACCAGGCTGGCGGAGAATGAAGACAACCGGACACCTGCAGCAGATGGGGGAATCAGTGAACTTTTATTGAGACAGAGACAACCTCTCAAACAGCTCACATCAGGAGATTCCTAATATTTGCTGTGAGGATGGGTATATATTCTCTAAAACTTACAGGAGGGGGTTGTGAGGACAGTGCTGCATTAGCAGAAAAACAACTCCATAAAAGGAAATCGGCCTTGGGTGTTCTAGTCTCTTCGCTTGCAGATATCTTTCGCCTGCAGGATGAGGCGATCGCTTCTTATCGCTCTCAAGGCCAAAGTCGTGAGCACACATTTTTATTACACAGTTGCACAGTAACTTTAAAGCTGAACAATATTTAAAGCTGAATAATGTTTGATCAAATTATATTTTCTTCAAATCCCCCTTTTGACCCATCTTAAATGGGTCAACACACAAAAATAAGTAACATTCAAAGGAACACAGAGACGTGTCGAAGCCTGGCTCGAAAAACTCCTCGGGTCTTATCATTTGTCTTTATCTGTCATTGCAGATGAGGAGAAAAGAGTCCAGGCACCACCCTGCCCAGGGGTCGGCTGCAAGCAGTCTCGGTTCCCGATGAAAGCAGTAACAGCTGTCCTGCACACACGGATACAACGAGTTAGTGCAACCAGGGTAGTGACACAAAATTAACAGTTCCTGTAACCCAGCAACCAAAAAACATAAGTAATGATAAAAATGTGGAGAGTACAGAGTATACTATAATAATGAGAGATATAAACGTGAAAATGTGAAAGAATAAATCAACCGTAAAATAAACTCAGAACGGTAACTGCTACGGACATTCAAAAGTGAATATGGTAAAACGTGAGGAAGGGGTGTGGAATAAAACAATTCACATCCATTGGTGGGAGTACACATTCGCTCAGGCTTAAGTCCGGAGACCCTGAGAACATCGCTTAACCCTCACAACCCGACCAGACACAGTTCAACCAGATATATCCTTCAAGAGGAAGTGGGTGAGGGAAACAATTAATAACAAGCCTAATACAAAACACCACAGAGAAACAACCATTCTAGAAGCATTTAAACAAGAGAAAGACGATAATGTTCGTCACCCTCACGATCAGAGTTTTCATCATCCGTTGGCGAGGAGGTAACCGTGTCTCGTTTCTTTCTAAATGGATCGGGCGTGGGCAAAACTGGAGAGGAAGTGGTGGGCAAGACCCTAGGGGCTACATTTGTCAGATTGGGACTGTCAGAAGCGGGCCAAGCTTTTGAACTTCAAGGTGTCAGAAGTGTCGGGGGCCCTTCACAGATCAGGATTATGCCAATGGGAATGAGACCCAGGGCCAGGAAGCAAACAAAGACGCAACATCTTTGCCTGCCTGTCATTTCAGGGGGAAAGGGCCAAGACATGTTTACTTAGCTTGGATGTCGTCTAATAGAGGATGATGGGGCACAGAAAGGTGGTCCAGTTCCCCCCATCTCGCCAAGGGCGTGTTCTAGGAGTTAAAGAGCAACAACCTGAGAGAGAGAGAGAGAGAGAGAGAGAGAGAGAGAGAGAGAGAGAGAGAGAGAGAGAGAGAGAGAGAGAGAGAGAGAGAGAGAGAGAGAGAGCCCCTAATGGCCAGTTAGTGGGCTCTAGGTCAAACTGTCCCCAAATTTGTTATTTGTTATTATTACTTGTTTTCATGTCACTTGTCTGTTTTCTACTGCACCCCT
Source organism: Astatotilapia calliptera (assembly GCF_964374335.1). Taxonomy (NCBI): domain Eukaryota; kingdom Metazoa; phylum Chordata; class Actinopteri; order Cichliformes; family Cichlidae; genus Astatotilapia; species Astatotilapia calliptera. The sequence continues at coordinate 47,282,450 of NC_137428.1, forward strand.
CTCACCAAAGCAAAGCAAACATTAGCAGCACATTGACCGTAGTCAGGCATCCTCATTCCATAGGTGCTATAAAACATTTCCTGTAAATACAGTGTAATAGCATCCCCAACTCCTAACCCATAAACACCGTTTCTTCACACATCCGCCCAGAAATCCTGTAATAGAAAAACATTAAAACTGTAACCCTGTAGGGAAGAAAATGTAAATGGTAACGCTGCGCAGTTATCTCTGTAAGCAACACAAGACACAAAAATGGCATTTACAGGTTCACTCATCCTCGAATATTTTGTCATCCTTCTACTCCTGTAAAAGAAACCCACATAAATTCATCCACCCTTTTATCCTATCTAGGTGGAGGTGGTTAACCTTGAGTCATGGTCAAGTCTTGTCATCTTTTACCAGTCAGTCCGTTTGTTTTTATTCCCAGTCTTTCATCCATTCATCCGTTCTTTGCTGATAGTGAAACCTGTCGTCGCATCTAGTTTCCACACTCAGCAAAATGACGTCATCTCAAAAAGAAACAAGAACTTGAGTTTGGATTACCTCGCTGAATCCTTTTTTAAACAGGGACTCTCGTTTCTAATTGTCCCCACAAGTGTTTCCTCCAGAACCCATTTCAATGCGGAGAAACTCACTTACAACAATTTTCTCGCCGACGTGTAATGCTTGTAATTTCCGATGTGCAGATCTGCTTAAAGAAAAGATTCACAAACAAAAATCAGTAAATATAAAACAAAATAAAATGAAAAATAACAAAAACAAAATGCAGACGCCCGGGTCTTAGGACTTGTCACTGAATATTCTTCCCATCAATAAAAATACCAACCTAAACCTACACAGAGTCAAATCAACACCACCTCAACCTTTTCATATTCATAAACCTATATGTTTTGCGTTCGTGAAACAAAATTGAACCATTAAGTAAGTTGAGCTCTTGAAATGTTTTAATTCTCTTAATTCTGCCAGTTTATTTCAACACTTATTCAATGACTTTTATTCAACTGCTACTTGGTCACTCGACTTTTACCTGTTCAAATTGCCTAGGGTTCAACAAAGTCTAGATCCCCGTTATCATGAAACTTGAACGGTGTACGATGATTTACTTACAGTAATTTAGAATCATCACTCAACCTAGCTCTACTACTGGCACTGCGTGACTTTTCTCACACTGGAAACCAGAATTTAGTACAGAACTTTAATGCCTCAGGCAATCGCGTTCAAGGGCTGCCCCCCCTTCTCTTCTTCTTTGTCCGTGTGTTCCTCCTTTATTAAATCTCCATCACAATGACGTGGCGCTCTGAAATAAAACTCACACTGTTAATTCCTCGTTTTCACTCTGCACCACTGCTCAGAGTGTTTTCTTTTCTTTTTAGTGTAGAGTAAACAATTAAGTCGAGGCCTTAAGCCCCAGATATCTCGCACGGGCATCATTTTCATAACCAAACCGCTCCGGACTCTGCTCCCCAGACCACACAAATGCCCTCTGGGCTTATTATTATAGCAAATTCTGTATTTGACTTTGTTGTGTGCAGCATTGAGCCTTTGTCAGTAAAGCATTCTTCATTGCAGCAGCTAGAGCATTGTGTGTCACTTCTTAGTAAATTAAATCAACATTTTGATTTTAGTGCATGGGTATGTATCAGTTTTTACTCCCTCAACAAGTGCATAAGTGTTCATGTGTGTGTTTCCCTTCATTCTAAGTAGGCGCATGCAGAAGTGTGTGTTCGTGTGTTGGTATATGTTTGTGTTCATCACCTTCCTGTTCTGTAGTTTAGGTAAACCAGCAGCCTGACGCATGGCCTAGGGTCCTCCCCTCCTCTTTGGGTCTGTTTTCATCCGTTGTTGCAGCTGCCTGCATCTTCCTTACTTTGCTCCACGGCCTTCTGCAGCTCTGCTGTTCGGCTCTTCTCAGAGGTCAGCATCCTTCTGCTCACCGTCCCTTTTCCTCCGGGCTTAATGCGCGTCTCGTCACAGCTCTGTCAGCTGACGCAGCCTGGGAATTTCCCCCGTGTAGTGAAACGGGCTTTAGGTTTAGTGCTCTCCGTCTCTGCTGCATGAGATCACTCTTTTGCAGCACTGTTGACATCCTCAAGTTGTTGTTGTGAGTCCAGCTGCTGTGGCCTTCAGGGGTCAAAGGGTCAAAGATGGTCGCGGAGAGGGCAACGATGGTAGAGGGGAGGGTAGGAGTCCAGGTCAGCTTCGGCTCTCAGAAAAAACAAAAACAAAACAAAACAGGCGAACAGGAAAATGATGTTGTGTTGGCTGTGCTGTGTTGGCTGTGTTATCCCGAGAGGGGAGAAACAACGAGATCTCGTCTCCCCCCTTTTTTGTTTTTGTTTTTTTTTTTTTTTTTTTCCATATAATCAACTCATAACCCCTCAAGTTGACAGGACAACACAGGTACGTGTTAAAATTCTTAAGATCCTGTTTAGAAACCTAAAAAGGAATTTCCTATCATTCAGTAGTCATTTGTCTTAAACAATCAACAAAAACATGTCCCAAGTCGACCCTTTTAACCACTAAATTTGTCGTGTCCTCACTTAATCCTCAGACCAGTGTCTTTGTCTTTTGACGTTACGTTGTTGTCCTGCAACCCAAAGCGTTTAATTGTCAGTAATGTATGAACTATATCATTTAAAAACAGGTGTATGTTAAGTGTCGCTACTTTAACCTTGCATGTACGTGCACATGTATGTAAGCTGTTTCTTCATTGCATGTATGGGTGCGTCTGTATATGGGTTACTTTAACTTTTTCTCAAACGAGGCATTTCTCTAACACGCACATGTGTCTGTTCCTCACCCTTCTCATATCTTTCTCTGGTTGTGTGTGGTTTTATTTGTTTCAGTGATTTACCAGGAACATCTTTTCCTTTTCTCCATGTCTTCCGCCAGAGGTTAACACTGGTGAGATTCAGGGACACAGCACCCAGAGCAGGTCAGCGAGAAAAACCCGCCTCAAACTACATTCTCTCTTTTTTGTTTTACCGGGAGGGGTGAGGACAACTCTGGTGTCCAGCCGTGAATTTTAGCCAAAGCTTGGCCTGTCTTCTGCTGCCGTACTCAGGCTTCCAGGTTAAGAAAAAACACCTGTATGAAGACACTAAACATACATTTAGTATTTGTATAAACATAACTGCCTAAATCATTGAACTCTTGAGGAGGGTGTATTTCAGAATCAGAATCAAAATCAAAAACTTTATTGTCATTGTCATGAGACCGACGACATTAAGAATGGTCCCTGATCATTGCATCATCCCTAGTAATATCAAATATAAAAAAACAATAAAATTCAATCAATAAAATAGATAGAATACTTAAAATACTAAGTATTCCCACCGTCATGCTTCAGACCGTGCATAGATTAACACAAGAGTGGCATGGTGGACATTTTTGTAGTATTCAGATGTGTTATTGCAGTTGGATAACAGCTGTGTTTGAGTCTATTAGTCCTTGCTCTGATTGCCCTGTACCGTCTGCCTTAGGGCAACAGTTCGAACAGGGAGTGGCCAGGATGTGAGGTGTCTTTTATGATGTTTTGGGCCTTTTTAAAACAGTGGGCGTTGTTTGACTCTTTACTAACTTTAAAACCCCACCATAACAATTTCTCACTGACAAACTTCTATGCATCCATTTAAACATGCGAAGCCAGCACAAAATCACACACATACCCCTACAGCAAAGCTTTAACATAACCACAATGCAACTCCTCCCTTAAACGGGAGAAATCACCCTGAATCAACCAACTCTATATAAAACGTCAAACAAAGATAAACCACAAACATTTCTACACTTCTGTGTCTTCCACGCAGCACAATAGGCAGAAAAACACCGATTACTCACAGTCTACAACAAAAGAAAAACCTGCTCTTTTCACAACTCTCACAGCTAAAGTCAAAACTCTTACCCAGTGCCTCTGAAATAATAAAAAATCACCAAATACTCGATTACTCTTTTCACTCGCTCCCTCTCACTCCCTTCTTCCTCATACAGCATACACGCTCGCTCCCGCGGACCCGCTCGGCCCCGCGGGCTCACTCGGCCCCCACCTTTTTCCTCTCACAGAGACAGAGAGAGACCCTTTTCCTTTTTTTTTATTTCTCCAGCACACATACACACACAGAATCCCAACTGAGAGAAAGAGGGAGAGAAGAGAAAAGAGTTGTAGAGAGGAAGTTTTTTAGCAGGAGTTTCAGATCTAACAGATTTATACAACTTATTTACACACACCGGTAATTTATGTTCTATTTATTGATTTTAAAGGAGAATTTGGGCCAGCTGGGTTTCTGCCTATGTTAGGCACTAACAGCTGGGGCGCTGCTTTAAAGGTGAGTCAGCACTGAAATATCCCTTCAGGTGTTACCAAGCTTCTACCAAACCGGAGTCTGGCGGGTAACCTTGCCTAGAGCTTCCTGATAGGGGTGCTAGTTGGTTGTCACCTTGTTCACACGTCTCATTCACACTTCATACATTACCTGCAGTCACTCATTACCCTCCTTATGTATGTAATAAATGTGTAAAAAAAAAATTCTATGTGTGGTGTATTATTTTAACCAAAAGAGGAACCTAGTTCCTTTAATTGTGTAATCTGTGAACACGGAGAACCAAACTGTCCTGCCCAGTGTTCCACAGCAAGCATTCAGCGTGTATTTATGTGTGTCCAATATCAAACAGAACATCAAAACATTTAAAACACTAAAATCATCGGGGTTTTAAGAAGAGATCCGTTTTCTCCTATTGATCAAAGGGACCCCTCCTTTGGACTCCAACCAGTACTTCTCCTTTTAAGTTTTAGAGGATCTTTTCTAATAAAGTCCTCTGGGCCTTCCTAACCCTTCTGTAGTTTAGAGAATATTACTAAAAAATATTCTCAAGGCCTTTAACCTTTTAATTTGTTTAGAAAGGCGTTACTAATAAACCCTTTCAAGGTCCCAGACCTGCACTGAGGTATTTATCCGACACCGGAGAGCAACCCGTCGGCTGCAACCGTGGTCAGACCTCAGTTCACTCTTATCTTTATTCACTTATTCACTTATTTCTTATTCACTTATCTCTTATTCACTTGTCTGATTCTCAACAAGCCTTAAGTAAGCCAGACAATTTTGGTTATGAATTACTAGGAGTTTGGACACTAAGTATTTTTATAATGTTCAATATAGCAGAAATAAAAGGTCTGCTTACCTTGTTTTTGTGTGCACACAGCTTTTGTCCAAACTCCGTTCACTCAGACCACGGCCGATGTCCTCCCACCCGTTCCAGTTTGGCCTGGAGCGGATCCTGTTCCGTGACGCCAATTGAAGGATATAAAAAAAACAACAACAGCAATAGAATAATATTAAACACAAAGTGAACCCGTCTTCCTTCATTAAATAGGTTCTTTTAGATGTTAAGGAGGAATTGACTTAACCAGGCTGGCGGAGAATGAAGACAACCGGACACCTGCAGCAGATGGGGGAATCAGTGAACTTTTATTGAGACAGAGACAACCTCTCAAACAGCTCACATCAGGAGATTCCTAATATTTGCTGTGAGGATGGGTATATATTCTCTAAAACTTACAGGAGGGGGTTGTGAGGACAGTGCTGCATTAGCAGAAAAACAACTCCATAAAAGGAAATCGGCCTTGGGTGTTCTAGTCTCTTCGCTTGCAGATATCTTTCGCCTGCAGGATGAGGCGATCGCTTCTTATCGCTCTCAAGGCCAAAGTCGTGAGCACACATTTTTATTACACAGTTGCACAGTAACTTTAAAGCTGAACAATATTTAAAGCTGAATAATGTTTGATCAAATTATATTTTCTTCAGGTTGCAAGTCTTTACACTTTGGAAAATTACTTTTGTCCTTTTTAACTGGTTTTATATTCACAAACAGAATTTATAACGGCTCCAGTGTGCCAGTAACAAAGAATCAAGATTGCCCTCGCTAGTACAGGTTTGGCATGACATTAACTTGAAACAGATACAGGACTGGAAAACTGCAAGTGACAGAAACATGCACACAAGCACAAACCACATTTAAAAGTCCTCTAAATTCCCACACATGCAAAGAATAAATACAAATGCTGCAGTAAATCTGAAAGGCACACCCTAGTGAATTCTCTGACACGCACAAGTCACTAAGTGGTTGTTATTTTACCCGGCATGTGACATGAGGCTGAGACAGAGCTGTCCTTTGTTTGGCTTACCTAAAACTGCAGCTGAATGGGGAAACCTGTTGGGCCACTCAGGTTTCAGCTCAGACATGAAAAGAAATGTCCACCCTAGCAAGAAAAAATTAGCCAGGATACAGTCAAACCTGACCATCTGCTCACAGAACTCAAGTTTCTGTAGCACTTGCAGCATCTGTGCACAATGCAGCACAGAGATATAAATCTTATTTATTTTATTTTCAAAAAAGACATTTAACAAAGATAAATTTGGTGTAAATACAAAATGCAGTTTTTAAATAATCATTTTTATTTATTAAGAGGAAACGACTATGCAACCTGACCTGCCGCTATGTGAAAAAGTAATTATTCCCTTTGTAAAATCATGAATTAATTGTGACTAAACACATTTGTGGGAAACCCGAGTTCAATTTTATTAGCTACAACCAGGCCTGATTACTGCCAGACCTGTTCAATAAAGAAATTGCCTAAAGAGAGCGTGTTTGACAAAGTGAAGTAGGTTAAAAGATCTGTATAAGCAACACATCATGCTCTGATTTACACTCAAGAACAAATAAGAAACAAAGTCACCAACATCTGTCAGTCCAGAAAAGCCATCTTATAGCTCTAGCGAACCACAGTGAGAGCCATTATCCACAAATGGAGAAAACCTGGAGAGACATCCAGGAGTTCATAAAAGAACCCAGGACAAAATCTAAAGAACAGGTCTAACTTACCTCAGTTATAGTCGGTGTTCATAAAATGAAAAATGAAAAAGAGACTGGACCAAAATGGCATCCATGAGAGAGTTCCAAAGTAAAAACCACTGCTGACAACAAAGGACACAGAGGCTTGATGATCACCAAAACTAGACAGTGCACGGAAAGTTTTATCGATCCCATTTAGATTAGTCCATATCTTATTGCTCTCAGTCCACCTTTTGAAATGTCTGAGTCCTGTAAAATTAACACAGCATTTCATCAAAACAACATCATACCAACAGTCAAACATGGTGGTGGAGGTGTGATGGTCGGGAACTGCTTTGCTTTGTAATCCAAAACACACAGCAACTTCACCGCTGAATAGCTCAGACAAACACAAAAAACAATTAATCATGAAATCATCATTTAAAAACTGCATATTATATCTATTCAGGTTATCTTTGTCTATCATTCAAATGTGTTTGATGATGACTGTGAACTCTGACAAATAAGCAAAAACAAAGGAGCCAATGGGTTTTTTTTCACCTCACTGTAAATTTCTAGCGTTTATTACAAGATTATGTAAATTAACAGGGAAATGCTAATAACAAAATGACATCAGTCCACAAGGCTGAAAGGGAGATTGTCTAAAAACAGCCAGTGGGCACTCACAGGAGACAGCAATCACTTTCAGTGCAATGGTCCTTAACACAGCACTTAGCGGCACACTCCAATTGCTCAGGACAATTGCTTGATTGGACAACTCATCTCCATTTGTAGGGTAATCCACTGAAGAGCACTGTAACAAGCCGCAAGCACATGTAATGGAATTTGCTGGAACTGTGACTTAATGGCTATGACCCTGTGCTCAATTATTGGGTCAATAAAATTCATCTGCACCTCTATTGTAATAGTCCAACGGTTCAATTATATCAGCACTCATTCTATGATATTCTACTTTCATGACTCACTGCACCAAGTGTAATAGATGTGGGCTTTTCCCCAGCACAGGGTGCTTACTGTCAGTAGATTTCCATGGTCCTGGCACAGTATTGGTATAATTTCTGATTCACTGTGATGCTTTCTCTGAAAATGGGCCTAGAGAAGCCATGCCAAGACTGCAGTTAAAATACTCCCCACCCCAACCCTCCTACCACTTTCCCCCCCTCTCCTGCATCTTACTCTTTGTGCGGGTTTTTTTCCTCTACTTTTGCTTTGTGTCTGTATTACAAGTCTATCCCTCCACCCATTCATCCGTCTCTTTATCTGACTAGGTTACTGACACCCAAAAAAGAAAAAGTACTCAACGGTAATCAAATATTTCTCAGTTTTCGAAGCAACTGAAGCAAACAGTCAAACAGAGTTGGTGACCCCGTTAATATGCAGCCGCTCGATCTTCAAACCTGACTAAAAGCAGCAGATATTCTGTAATTGTGGCAGTGGGGCCCTCATGAAGCAGGTTGACGTGGGATTCAATAAGAGACGCTTCACGCGCATTGTACATCCCTCTAGCCTCAATTACTTTATTGTAAGCTTATGTCTATCGATCCCGTCGCTCTCTGTAAGCAATTAATAAAAGGCAGAGCAAAACAGTTGAAATCTGCTCCACAACACAGGGTAGTTGTGTATTTGTGTGCGTGAGAGAGCTCGTCTCACATTGTAACTACCTGCTAATTATATCTCCGCAGTAAACACGAAATTTGTAACCACACAACTGCAGGATATCATTAACTAAAAGGATTAGAGTGTGGTTCAGGCGGGAGGGCATCTGTGGCTTCTCCCGATTGAAAATGGACTAATCTAAATGGGATACATCAATAAAACAGCAGAATAAAGTTCCGGGCACTTAAGCCCTCTTGCTCGGGCTCAAAGAAGGGAAGACAGTCACTGGCTGGCAGCCAGCCAACAGATTAGAAGATAAGAAATATTATTCCATGGCACACCATCAGCTTGAAGCTATTTAAAACAGTGAGGTTTATTGATAATTGAATTACTTGGAGAGGGGGACAAGAATAGAAAGCTTAGAGGTAGATCAATAAGGAGCTACTGTAGTGGATGACAGTGCGGTGGTCAGCAGTACAGCTAGGGGGATGTAACGTGTGTGTCATCATGTGATAGCATATTTACAGTGTGTGTGTTGAAAGATGTTGTGTAGTGGTGCAAAGTTTCCATTTCCAGTGCTACATTTGATTAAACTTGATATTCAATTTGATGGTGACATATTCAGTATTGGGAAGGTTACTTTTAAAATGTATGTCACTACAGATTACAGAATAAATGCCCCAAAATGTAGTTTGTAGCGTATTCTGTTAAGTTACTCAATGTGAGTAACATATTCTGATTACTTTGGATAACTTAATATATCGTAATGCTTTTTACAACTGCATGAATGTACTATTGCTGTGAGAATTGTTACTATTACTGAAGGCTACTCGCCACCGAGCTAACATTGCTAAACTGGCGTTAGCTGAGGTTAGTTCACAGACTGCTTTCAGAACTGCACATGATCATTTGCAGCTAGCAGGTCATTAATGCTATCAAGCCTAACAGTCTGCAGTCTATGAAATAACCTCAGCTAAGGCCAGCTAGCAATGCTAGCTCGGTGGCAAGTAGCCTTCATTGATAGTCATAAATCACATAGCAATAGTACATCGAAGATACTGAAGTGGCACATATCCCAGGTAGCTACCACAAGTAAAACAAGGTAGTTGCAGTAGGCTAACGTTAGTTTTTAAAAAAGAACTTACTTCCAGATATTTCTTTAGGTCCAAGTCTTTTGGAGTCTGTTTTGCTGGCAGAGTTTGCATTGCACGGTCAGATTTCTCCCTTTCTTCTTTAAATGTGAAGTGGTGTTGGATTTTCCAAGTAAAAAATGCATTCCTGCCCGTGTACTGCTGTCTCTGCTGTGCTGGCCTCGGGTCCGTTGTGTAAGTGATGCCACCAACATTAATAGGATACTTACATTAGAGCCTCTTATTGCATGTTTTTTTTGGGGGGTTCCGGCAATGCGTGTAATTAAATTAGAGAGGGGATAGCCTAACATATGAAACAGGAAAAGACCGCTGTGCATCCATTTATTTCAACAAACTCTATTCTAATTGCCACCTTTTTAAACAGTAACTGTAACAGAATACAGTTACTCATATTTCGTATTTTAAATACATAACGGCAGAACATGTATTCCGTTACTCCCCAACACGGGACATATTGATAAAGGCAGACGTCCAAATTCGTATTCATTCATCACTTGGTGTTTACAGTGCACATGCTGTATTTCAGGTGCTGAGCTGAAGTAAGATGGCCTCAGGCAGGATGGCAAGTCCTCAGAGCAGCTCCAGACAGAGCAGCTCACTCTCTTCATCTCCAATGAGGCAAGTAACAACCCAGTGTGCACACTTTGGGTCTGTAGGGGAGACCGGGGATAGTTGTAACATTTTTGACATTTCTGTCTGTAAATTGAAGCTCTTTTAAGGTAGTGGATTCAAAATGTAATGCAAAGTATTTACATGTCTCTGCTATTAAATAGTGCAGTTATTTTCTCTGCAGCACAATTACCCATTGCATGGTATGGTCTCAAACACGAAGAGTGAAATGTTACAATTAACCCCATAGTCTGGGTTAGTTGTAACATATCCTGGGGTAAAATGTAACACAATGAAATAAGGGTACTGACAAAATATTAACATGTAATCTTTGTTTATTCAACACATGAATGCACTTACATCCATTTATGTAGCTCTGTGTGTGTGTGACAGAATGCAGAAATCTAGCTTTTGAACATATTCCAACCCCCCAAAAAAGACAAATTATGGAATTTTCTGCAACTGAATATTTCCTTAATTTTGGTTGGTCTTCCTTGAGTTTGGCCTCATTGGCTCAGTGGGCATTATAACCTACAGCTCTTGCACCAATTTTGAACATAACAATGAAGCTGAAAAAATGTAGTTGTTCACTAGCATCGCAATTCCATTACTTTTTATCATGGCTTACCTTGGTGTGGTTTGCAAAGTGCTTCAGAAAGATGAGGAAATCTGTTTCTTGCACCCATCCTGACTTATTTCCACTACCAGTACTTCCTACTGGTCCATCTCTGACACAGTGGTCTGCATAATGTATGTGTGGGAACACAAACAGTGGAGGAATTGTGTTGCCAATGGCATTACCGCATATACAAATGCGACCAGTGAACCTCTCTCTGCTGATGTCGTTGCCCCAACTTGTTTAATATAAGTTAAAGTAATAGTGTGGTAAGTTGTAACATCTGCATTATTGTTACAACTAACCCAGACTGTTGCTGTTACAACTGACCCAGACTCCTATAGCCATGAACTCGCTAACATTACAGGCAACGGCTAAAACATTAGCACTAAAGACCTACACAGAATATATCCCCATAGACATACAAATAACATAATTTAAGTTTGATGAGTTTAACTGCAAAGCAGATAATGCTATTAGAAATTGAAATAAAGTAGAAAAACTTACTTTTTGGCATACAAATTACTTTTTTTCATGTTAAATTGTCTCTGTTTGACAAAATGTGCTGATTTTTCACATGTGATAGCAGAACTGAATTGGGCATGCACAGGATGAGTCACATCATTTGAAACTTAGCCCTGATTGGAGAAATTGGAAGTGTTACAACTGACCCACGTTACAACTATCCCCGGTCTCCCCTATCTCATGTTTTAACAAGTAATGTTCTCATGTGTACTAACAACAGGTCTGGTCGTTGAAAGCACAGATACACTTGGTTTATGCAGGTTAGGCACTGATGTTTGGACTTTGAACAAAGGCTACAATGACACCAGTAATATACCCACTCCATGTGTCACTTCTTTGTCATAATAAGAATAAAAAATACACTCATCAATATTAGCTGTGCTTCCTTGAGTGGTTTTTACTTTTTCTCCCAATTTCATGCTGAAAGCAAAAAATAAAATGTGGAAAAATGTGAATATTGGGAAAATAAGTTGTAAGAAAGACATTCTTTTCTTTTTGTTATTGCTACTTAAAAATACAATGCATCTCTTTAACTGACCAAATGTTCAATGAATAATAATATTAATAACACGGTTTGTAGGCTACACCACCAATGTGAACATATCGTTCAAATGACTGATTATACAAGACAGCGGATGTTATATGAGAAGCGGAAATGACCTCAGTGTTCAATGCAGGCCTTGAATTCTGCATGTTATCTGGACCAGCTGTTTAAAGATCATTGCAGAAAAAAAGACAAATTGTTTGTTTGTTTGTTTGTTTGTTTTTCCATAACTTGTGTATCTGCAAATATACACATTCTGTATTTTTCATATGAAAGAAACTATACTGTGGTGGGGCTTGCTAATTTCTTGTTTTTGATTTATGTATGTTTTGTTTTGTTTTGCTTTACTTCATATGTTTCATATGTTGTTTGTTTAATTTAAGACCAAAAAAAATTAATTAATCAAGAGTTAAAACTTGAGGGGGTAGGGACAAATAAGTAAATACTTCAGCCTACTCCTTTTCAAACAAATAATGGAATGATATTTTGGAATGATTGTGAAGGCACATGTTTGAAATGTTTGAAATAAAAATGAACTGAACTGAAATTAAAGGAACTTTGACAATGTGATAGTTCCACTAGACAATTTCCAGAGATCAGAGAGAACAATTTCCCAAGCAAATGGTTTGTTATTAGCAATCATACGCAGTAGTTTATTGTCTCTCAGGACTACTCATGTTAATATTGCGGCCACTGGTGAAGATGTGGAGAGCACTGTTCACCTTCATGCACAAAAACACAGCTAAACACCAACCTGATAGCAAGAAACTACCCTCCTGTTTCATCTGCAAATGGAACCTCCAAAAAAGCAGCATACTTTGGCCCCTTATCTTCTGCGGGTAATGCAGTGTAATGGAGGTGGTGTGAGAGATGCGTGCCACCTCTCATGGAAGCAGGGATTAAGGTTTGCAGTAGTGACAGGGTGCAGTTGTGTCATTTGTCATTCCCAGTAGATGAATGCATGAGGAGATGTTTGGTGACATTATTATTATTATTATTATTGTTGTTGTTGTTATATCAGACCCCTGAGTTGCTGAATTAAGCCTTCATATCTGCCTTAGGATATATCTTCAACTTGATGTTTGATCATACTAATATTTGCACCTCAGTGAAGATCCCAGATCAATATATTTGAGGTACTCAATTAAGATAAGATAGATAAGATAAGATAACTCTTTATTGTCATTGCACAGTCATACATACTATAGTAGTACAAGGAAATTGGAAAACTGTCCTGCATCGGCACTACATATAACACAACACGACACAATATGACACATCACAATGCAACAAACAACACAACACAGTATATTAACTTAGTATAAAAAAGAAGAATAAGTGTATTTGTATTGCACACTGTTATTATTGCACATTAATTATTATTGCACCTTATTATTACAGGTAATGCAAAGGTCAAAAACCTTCCCAACGATGCAATCCCATGTTTGGATGGGTTCAGCTTTCCTGCCCATCCATAATACTGAGGCTACATAAAAAATAAACTTTACAAACTTTACTGATAAACGCAAAAAGCCAGAGCTCAAAATCTAAAATCCTGAAAAATCTGTAAGACACATGTGGCCAAGATGCTAAAAGAGACGTCCACATGTAACAAGCAGTGAGAAACTGAACTGACAGGGAGCACAAACCCACTAGCTGTTCTCAGCTGATCACTTCTCACTGTTGAGACACCAACAACACAGCATTCAGCTGGAGATCTGGTCTTTTTAAATGTGAAATTGGCAACTGTCAGTTTTTTTTAGCGTCTTCTCTTTTTTCATGTTTTATTAACTGAACTCCAAAGAAAACATCAAGGTTTTCAAACCTTTACGACTATGAAACTCTAAGTGAACTGCTGTCCTAGATTCCCCCCCCCCACCCCCACCCCCCAAAAAAACACCACTTTTTGGTCTCAAATGCAAATCAGCTCTTATCACACACAGTTTTGTCTCACAGTCGACTGACAGTCACACATGCTGACCCTTCTTTCTTTTAACAATTACAGAAGCTGCTTTGTCAGCATCTGTGGTTTAGAATATTTCAGTCACTGAAAATAAATTTGAATATATATCTTCTGACAGTTCGGTGTTTACTAATGTTCGCAAAGCGTCTCAGAAGATGCACAGTGAATGCACTTGGATATTGAATCAGGGGAACTCACACGCCATAGGCACACACACACACGCACATAAATAAAGGACAAACCGGTCTCATACTTATCTCTGTCTGTGTCTCATGTACAGACTCAAATATAAATTGGATTTGTGCTGCGCACGGTGCACTAACAGTCAGTAAATCAGCTGATGAAACGAGCCAAGTGGCTGAACTGCATTAAAATAAATTGCAAACACAGATGGGACACGTACATGAACTCAGCTAACAAACATCTCCACAGCAGAACCTTTTCCCAGATCGGCTTGTCTGCACATTCAAAGCCTCGGGCCGCAGTCTGAAAGTGGTTGGCGAGTCATTACACTGCAAACAGGTTAGCCAAGTGTCTGTCTCTTTATATTTGTTTGTGTGTGTATATTTCTAAAGTGAGTTGTGGCCGCTCACTTAGGAAAATTGGAAAAGTTGTCAAAAAGTGTGGCTTTAGTAATGTGGGGGAAAGTGTGTGTGAGACTAAGAAAAATGAGGAAGCAAACCAAAGTGTAAGATGAATGGACTGGAGATGGTTTGAGACAGAGAGAGAGATGGATCATATTCTAATGCCTTTTACATATGTCTGTATTTGTATGCGTTGTGCGCATTTAACACGGCGTGCTAAGAAGCCTGAGATAATTAAATTTGAGGTTAGAAGTCGGCTGAGACAAAGAGAGAGAAAAGAAAAGAGAAAAAACGGGCTGTGTTTTTTGTCTTAGGAGAATCTAGTCTTGGCTACACATAAGAGGCTGTCTGAAGCATCTGGGAGTCAGATGTCTGCTTCTCTAGCCAGGATTCAGCTGTACCAGTCAGAGGCCACAATATCCCCTTTCCATGTGCTACTTCAGGAGGAGCACATGCTCCACCTTCACCCAGAAAATCAAGGCGTGACTTGTACATTTAAATATGCCATTAGCCAGATGCCTTAACCATTTTCTTTGCTCATCTGTCACCTCTTGCCACAGTGAAACTATATTATATAGAAACCTCCCAGTGAAGCTGTTTCTGTGTAAAAGATGATTCCATTAAGCAATATTCTGGTTTCTGAGCTAAAGAGGAATGCATTAACATCCTACTTGATTATATGCCTCCATATTTAATTCTGTTTGGGACAAGAGTGTCCTTGTTTCCTCCTTCAGCTGAAGCCAAAGCCACAATGGCTGGGTCCTCAAAATCTAACAGCTCACTCTGCCCACATTTCCATTCCCTCTGCCTAGTTGGACTGTGGTTCTGTTGTGGTATTTAAGAAAGATTTCCATTTAGTTCCATTACATCAGTCATCAGATTGTGATATCCATGCACCCCAAACACTGGACGACAGTGAAGACCTCCTTCCTGCTTATACTGTCTTAAATGACTACCATATCAGAAGAATATGCAGCAAATAATCTGAATTGAATGCAGTCAGATCCCAGACAGACATAATGACACAAACCAACACATGTTGCTGTTTATTTTCCAAGCAAGAAACACTGAGGATGCCAGGAATACTGCCTGGAGTTAATGGACAGTTCCAGATGTTGGTTAATCCTAAATTCCTCCTTGTACCATGAGAGTGTAAATTCATAACATGATTTTTTTTTTTTTTTTTATAGAGAAAGCAGTCTGTGTGTTATCAGGTACAAATTATTTTGTTTTAGATGATTTTTTGGAGAAGTCTAAGACACAAAAAGCTGATTTTGGCAAGTAAAGCAGCTTCTGAGGATGATACAAAGTGAGTAAAGATTTTTGTATGAGCATTTATTACATTAAATAGAAGTTCAAAGAACACAATCATAACTTATACTGAGCTTTGTGTTAGCTGCTAGCTAACAACTTGCTAGTTACTGCTAGCAAATATAGCCTGGTATAGGTAAGTTTATAACTGTGGTTGTTGGTAAGTGCTAACATTTCTAATTAGGTCACTATATGAACAGCAACTATTAGTTACCCTCTAATACAACAGTACAAATTAAACAAACTCTCAAAGTTAAGTTGATATTGCCAACTTGCAATTGGAACTTTGTTTTTATTTTTATTCCGACACCACAAGAAGTCACGGCCTGGAACCAGGGCTTTCATAGCATTTTTACGTATTCGAAAGATGAATGACACATCAAAGGAAATGGAGATGCCAGTTTTGTCATTTGACTAATCAGTTGTCAGTGTCTGTTTGTGTGTTCGTATAGCTTCATTCAGTGTCTTGTGATTTTACCCGTAAAAGCAGAGGAGACTTATTTGTCTGTATTTTAAGACATGTTGATGTAATACACTGCCTTTAAATGTTCCTGAGCCACAGAGGACATCTACCCTTTAATTCAAACCATCTGTGTGGGATCCTTTTGCATTTGACAGCAGGGTTACTCTACGTGTAGGAAGACCATTCATCAAGCAAAGAGAAGCAGACATTACTCAACCTGCGGTCATGATCTGTGAAGTGTTGTACATAGTACCTGAATCACTTGAAGCCTCTAGCGATATGTGGAACAAGCCTTTTAATAGGCTTCCAGCCCTGAAGAACAAATTAGCTCCTGCTGTACAATAACTGCTATACTTGAGTGACAACAGGTGCTCCCGTGCTTGAGTTCACACCTGCCCGTCTGCTTCTCACTAACTAGCAAGCTCTCTGTGAACTGATACAGCATTAAGGGTGGGAATTGTGACTCTCTGTGATTTGGAGCACATTTATATTATCTTTTATTGTAACCATCTACAAGATGCAAGTGAAAGACCCACAGACTGGGTGCAAAGAGTTTAAAGTTTACAAAGTGCTTTCATGTGGACATGGCTATTTTTAGCCTCAAACAAAATGACTCACAGCCTCTAATGAGGCGAGAGTCCATACGTGTAAGTGATGCTTTTGTCATTTTTCACTGTGGTGGGTAATGATGTACCTCAGCAAAGCGAAGCTGTCAGCAGAACATTCCTTCTGCTGGGATGGTAGAGCACACAGAGTGAGCGTATTTTAAATGTTTTGACATGTTATGGCATATGTGATTGGCAGCTGCTTTGACTAAAGTTGTATAGGCACTGACCTTTGTATGAGAATTTGGCATAAAAGTTTGCCACCAGAACTCAACTTTCAAAGGCTAATATAGTTTGAGCAACACTATGAAACTGATATTTTTGCTTCTGGGTGCCCCCTACTGTGAACACCCACTGTATTGTGTTAACTGCTGTCAGCAGGAAGATTGACTCAGCTTGTGTCCTGCCATCTTTGGTTTGAAAAATCTTGCTGGTGCAAGATTTGCTCTTACCTGACTTCTTGCTTATTCACTTTTCTTTTGTCTTCTTAGCTTCCTCAGTCAACTTCCTGTTTGGTTTCCTTGCAAATGCCATGGTGTCAATAGAATGACAAGGTAGAAGAAGCTAGGTCTCTATTCATGACGATAAAGACCTAGCTTTTCCTATAATTAGCTCTGGCCTGTAATCAATAGTTAATGGTGTGTGACACTGCTGTAAAACAGTTTTTCTAGTTTAGGTCGATGTACAATGAAAATTGGCTATGAGGCTGCTAATATAGGTCAAATATTCATATAATTTTCAACTTGTTGAGAAGTATCCTTGATGTCTAGCAAGCAAGCCTGTAAACTAATATGCAGTTACTTTGTTTTATTTTTATAAAGTTATCATGCAGATGATCAGAAAAAGATGGCAGCCTCTATCACTGGCATCGCGTTTGCATGGAGAGAAAAAAAAAAGTGCCTTTAAAATAAAAACATGCAAAAAACCTTCCTAAAAAACAGTACATACATAATGCATCTTCTTGCCTCAACACAACCCCACTTTTCAAAACCAACACTATGACATTCACACTCACTTTCATGTGAAGTGGATATGTGGGGTTTGATACTTTCTTTTTGTCTCTAACTTTCTGTTTCTGTCGCTTTTTATTTCAACAACCGAGTACCACGGCGGCTGGCTTTTCATTCGCCTTTGAGCATGGCAGTTTGGAACATCCATGACGATTTCCCTGTGAGAAAACATCAAACAGACTGTTTGTGACTGAGCATAGCCCAACTCTTACCCTTATCTTAACCTAAAGCCAACATAACTCTTCAAATAAGAAAAGCACAAGAACACACACTCGCAAACTGACTCTGCGGTCACAAGCTTCTCTGTTTCATAAATCTGCAGTGGAGCTAAGGGATAGATCGTTTAGGGGCTCAACATACAGCAGCAGCCTGACAGTGACTCATGCAGCAGAACTCCATGTGCCTCAAGTACATAAAAAGTTTAAGAGGGAATAATCTAAAAGCTCCGGTTATAATTCTCACCTGATGTGTTACAGGAAGAGTGAGTTCACTGTGGCGCACCAGCTCAGCACACCAGCCCGAACTCCTTCACAAATCCATAGAGGATTTGCCCTTTTTTTGATGAAGCTCAGCTACTCATCTTAACATTCAGAGATTGTCCCACTCTTTTTTTTTTTTTACCATCTACACTTTATATTTTTTAAAAACAGATTATGCATTCTCCAAGTTTACCATTTTTTAAACAGCGGAACCTGTTGATACTGCGTGTTTTTCTATCCTTAAAGATGCATAGGTTGAAAAATGGAATTAGCACCATCGGATAGTAGCCCATCTCCCGCCTACCTCATCATCACGCAGAATGAACACTAAAATGAAAAACCGACAAGAGCAGAATCGTGCAACAAAAACGCAGCTATCTCCTTTTAACCAGCTCCTGTCTCTTTCGTTGCCACCATTGCTCAGTTTTCTGCCAGCCAGCTGCCAGCAGATGAGAAGTACTGATGCTTCATCACTGCAGAGACATCCTGTCTGGGATAATAGAGTTGCTGTCGCCTGACCCTCTTTTGGCCCCACATGTAAATATTTGTCATGCCCTGCAAGCTGAAGTGCACCGCTTCCCCTCCTTTGGAAAACAAACCTATTATTATCTGCTTTTTTTTTTTTAAACATATGATGACGGGAGTGTTTCGGGGCTTTATTGGTTGTGTAAATCCAGATGGGTTCATCCTGGTGTGATGCTATGATATAACCGAGCAAATGGTTTTAAAATGACATTTTTGGACTGATAGAAACCAGGAGATTCTGGAAACAGTTTCAAATGTTCACATTTTACCATTAGGCTTTTTTTTTATGTTTCTTTGTCATCCAATAAACCTCCCCCACCCCAAAAAAAGAATTAATAATTATCAAACCTTTAGCTTTGTGACTAATCTGCCACTTAGGTTGAATCACTGTGTTATTCACCGCTGCGTGACAAATCTCCAACAAAGGACCTTTCAAGAACTAGAGTGGTTTTTAAGAGGCTTTCAGATAAGCAGGAAAAAAACAGGAAACAGGATTCAGTAGTATTTTAAAGATATTAATATCTTTAATCGCCTAGGTAGAGTTAAACTAAAACTCATCTCATCTGATGATCACTCTGAAGCTTTTTACCCCACTTAGCAGAGTAAGCGGCATATTAATGCTTACTATTCTGTGCAGTTACTTATTCCAGTTTAAATTTATAGCTAATTACATCTCCATTCTCTTACAATGAATGAGATTTATCTCTGCTTCAGAGTTTCGAACCACTGAGCTGCCTCTCTCTACAGCCTGCACATTTTACATCTTTCGCCGCGATGCTCCCCATCCCCAGTTGGCAGATGACTCACTGAATGTATATTTATCAGAACATACATGCTTTGTCTTTCGTAGCCGACTCAAAATTTAAATGAATGTGATATAAATCTGCTGTTCCATTCCCTAGCACACATCTGCCCTCCAATCATGTTTAATATAAGATTAGCTATAATTAGATTTGTGGCTTGTTAAGGATTTATTCTTGTGTAACCCGCTATTGCTAAAATATAAAGGTCATTGCATAGCTCGAAGACATCACTTAATAATGATGGCTGCTGCTGTTCAATGACAAATCTTTGTTCTAAATGTAAACACAACAGTGCTTCATTCAGATGATGTCAGCCAATACTCAATACCAGTGCAATATCCCAACATGTGTCGCCAGTTGCCATTTCAAACTGCAGTCAAGTCAAGAGCCAAGAGGAAAATATTCATCTTCAGACCCTTTCCTCTGTGTTCCCTCAAAGCAAAGGTGGCTGTTGTAGCCATCGACCCATCCTCTTTCGGGGAGCTTTGCCTCGCGGGATGCTGGCCTCTGGATTGCCCCCTTAAGCCTCCCTTCATTAGGGTCATTGCTGGGAGAGATTGAAGTGGGGAGAGTGTTTGCTCAGTAAAGCTGCTTCTTAAAGCCATCACAATCCTGAGGGGAAACGAGGGATTAGACTAATGAGGACAGAAGATGGCTATCATCTGTGAATAACTGACCTTGACAACACATTATTGATTTGGGTATTTTAGAACTGAATACTGTAGTCTCCAGTGACTGATTATCATGATACTGGAGTTTACATGTATAACCTATATGGTATATGGATGGTTCCCAATCGCTGGTTCCTTAAGAAATTTTGTAATTTTGGGTTAGATTTTTCTTTTTAAACATACGTACGTACTTACATATGTAAGTTATTTGCTCTGTTGAAACCCATTTTAATATACTTAACATAATTTTGAGCATCATTATTTTTCATGTTTTTTTAAAATTTATTTCCAATTAATTCATTTCAATTCCGTTTTTTTGTTTTGTTTTGATATAGTGCCAAATCACAACAACAGTTGCCTAAAGGCGCTTTATATTGTAAGGTAGACCCTAATACATACAGAGAAAAACTCAACAATCACCCCCTATGAGCAAGGAATTCTTCAAAAGTTTTCAATCTGTCATGTTTCACAAAGAATGAAATACACACATGCAAGTACTACCAAAAACACAAAAGAAAAACTCTTTGCTGGAGGTCAGTTTTAGCTAACTAAAATTTAAGCTGTCACCTTATATCAGCTCACCTTATATTTATTGCAGCAAGATTTGCCAACAGGAGCAAGAACTCCAACCCATGTCCAGTGGTGGTGTACAGTTTGTGTTTGTTAGCTAGATCATTTTCTGACTCACAAGCCAGGTGCTCAATATTGAAGTGAGCAGGTTCCATCTTTGACTCAAACACTGTCCTCTCTTTTATCCAATAATGAGTAGCCTGCATCAGAGCAGATACACCGGCCATGATGGGATAAAGACAATTGATGTTTGTGTGAGGGATTAGCAGTGTTTGTTTTGGCATAAGAGATTAATGATATATCATGTACTTTTTCCAAAGAAAAAAGGAAAAAACAACAGGAAAATTATATAGAGATGACAAGGGTGGCACAGACAAGTAAGCTTCCTAACAACCAATTTGAATTTCCTTAATTTTCCACTGATTACCCATGTTATTTCTTGTGGAGGAGGCAAAGATGATCAGACTTTTTTCATGTAAATGTGCTTAAGCTACAGAATAGCAGGCAGGACAGTCAGCATTAATGATGTTCTCTCTAACATGACACTGCCCTCAGTACATAGTAACCAGTGCACATTCATTTCATGTATGTAGCAGTGTTTGTTTAGCAATATGTATTCGATATTCTAATTAATAATGAGAAACCAAAGAGCCAGTTGCTGTCGATTTAGTCTGAGCAAACAAGAAGGAGGGAAAGAAGTTTTCTTCGCATACCGCAATCAATAGATGGCAATAGAAAAATAGTCTGTGCCATCTTCCTTCATTTTGTTTGCAATGGACCAGATATACACAACAAGCTGAATAACGCTGTTGTATCACTAACAAAAATCAAAAAATTGGGACACCGTTGTCTTCAGGATTGCTGACTCACTTTTGGTCGAAGCTGGAGTTATAAATGACAACATGCAGCATGTAAACATGGGGAAAACAGGGGATTCCTTGAAATTGTGTTAAATCTACATCCCTGCTCTTAGTTCTTTTGCCTCTGGTTTAAGAAAAAGTCCTGTTCACACTGAGACTTTTACATTAGATTACATTTTTTAATCTATTATTCTGTTTGTTTCACCCACAGTACCCGTGCGCAGTCTCTTCAGGTTGACTCGGTCCAGCGGTGGATGGAAGACCTCCGTCACATGACGGAAGTAGAGTGCATGTGTGTCCTCCAGGCCAAACCCATCGGGGTAGAGGAGGACTCTCAGCAGGGAGAGCTGATTGTGGGCTCTGGGGTTAGTGCAGGGGACCACGTGGCTAGAAACAACTTGCAGACGCTCCTTCGCCGAGCTTTGGTGGTCAGCACAGAGCTAGGAAAGATGTTTCAGCGGCTGGAGAAGGGACGCTGGCAGAGGGTCCACAGCACGGCTGTACGGGCAAACTGCCATGTTCGCTCACTGGTACATGAGTACAGTGCAGCTCGAAACACACCGCCGGAGATGCAGAAGGTGATGGTTGACTTTGAAAATTAGGTTTGCATACATAAAAATGTGCCCATTTTACAGTAATGAAAAAAACTGAACAATGTTTCTTTTTAACTGGAGCTGTTTGACATAAGCTGAGCTTACATTACTGAACATTATTTGCTCATCTGTTATCTACAAATACCTGCAGTTATACCCCACTGACAGGCCATTTATGTTTAGAACTGTGGAGGTCTGACCACTTAAATGTGCATGTTTTGTTGTAGTATGAGAAGTCTTTGCTGGAAAAGTGTATGGAGCTGACTAATATTACAGAGAGGTAAAATCTACAACGTTAATATGCAGTAATTTAAAAAACTCCCAAACAAATACTTTGTTTTTCTAAATCAAACATTTGATTTGCACCCACAGGTGCCTTCACACTGACGATGAATTCTTCCTGAAATCCATGAGGGAGGCCATCCATGAGATCCTTACAGATGTCAGTGACTCGTTCAGCAACATGATTGACATGGCTTTAGCCAATGAGATCCGGGTATGTAGTTTCTGTATTTGCGCATATTCCGTTGTGTGCTCTGCAGTGTCATGTGTTTATAATTTTGCTGATAGGTTGAGGTGTTGCTTTGCCTAATTTATAAGAGTGTTGTAATCAGTGGTGTAAATAATTCAACTCTGAAGTAAGAGCCAAACAATCTCAGCGTTGAATTTAGCAAAGTTTGTTGTTATGGAGTGATCAAAAGAAAGAAGAGAGTTTTGGCGATGGGGAAGACCAAGATTTCCACAAGGACCATACATAGTTTGTGACTTACAGTTAGCACGAGGAGCCTGATCACCACGGCTACTTTCAACAACAATCTGGAGAAGAATGTGAGCTTCAGCTGGTCCTTAAGTACTGGATGGAAATGAGTGAATCCTAAAAGGTGTGTTCGCTGAAGTGTGGAGTCCCACAGCAGAACCTGCCCATCTCCACCTAAGAGTAGGCTGAGAGGAAAAGAACCAAAGCAAAACAAAACCCTAAATAGCCTCCCGATTAATAGATCATCGTTACAGTGTCATGTAGATAAATAATTTTTGTATAACTAAAAGAATCAAAGAGAACTAACAGGCTCATTTCAGACAATTTAAAATATAAATGGAAAGAAATTGTAATTAAAGTACCTACACATACCTACCTACTGGTAAAATGCTTCCACCTGGTGGTGAAGGCTATCATTTAAATTTTGTGGCGGGTAATTGCAACAAGTGCCTTTAATCATGGTGTACAGTCCTGCAGATACTGCTGGCTACTCTTAGTTCTTTTTTTTTTCTAGACAGAGAGTTAGGGGCAACACGAAAAGTTGCCAGTAATATTATGTCAATCAACCAATCAGTCAATCCTATAAATGCAGTCTATTGTTCTCTGTCCCACTTTAAGCAACACTGACTGTGATGCCGTTAAAACAGATACTGTGTATAGTAATATTTTGGATCCAAGCACACACACACACACACACATATATATGTATATATATAGTTACACTCCATGTTTGGGTCAGATAAGAAGGAGAGAAATTGTCCCTTGATTGTTGCACACTTATAGAAATAGACTTAGAAATGCCTGTCATGTTTGTGCTATCCAGTGGTTGTATCGAAATAAGATGACACAGCTGACACCATAACAGTATTAATGAGCCACTAGAAACAGATTTATGCATCATGTCGTTAAAAGTGATGATTTGAAATGTGTTGAGTTGTGAATAAAATGATAAAGATGTCAATTTCCTTGCAGGTTCTGATCAAGCAGATTGAATCATCGGACAGCCTTCATACCATTGGTAGTGCCATTAGCAACCTGCTGTCCCTAACCCAGGATGGACCTCAGCTCTGCAGCATCATTGCCAAGGTACTCGGGACATAAAAATAGACTCTATGCTATCCTTCTTACTACATTTAGAGAGCAACTGGGACCTTGCTTCATTTTATTCACTCCTGTGGAAAGTCCACCTATACCGATGTTTGTCATTCTAACCAGCAGACCTGGGATTGCCAGCTATCTTATTATACATGCCTCTATAAAGCTATTTCACTGTGAGATAAGAAACGACAGACTGGACAGCAAGTCTGTATTGGCCATTAGTTAGCTGACCGCTTTCAGGATGCTTTTGATAAGACACTTCCTGGCCCACTCATACACACACATACACGCTCTTTGCAGCCAAATTGTCAGATCAATACTGTCAGCTCTCATTAGTCGTAAGTATTGATTACACATTCAGGTTGCTCAGGTGTCTTTACCTTTTAATCCACTCTTGCTTTTTTAACCAAGCTCCAGGGCTAAGAAAGTAAAGCCATGTAAAAATGAGGCTGTTTCTGCAAAGCAAGTCAGTCCCCATGGATATCGTTGAGCTTTGCAGAAACAAATTAATGTTTACAGTGTGGTACTCTTAAAAGCTAACAAAGGCTTCATAGCAATCATACAAGGGTACATTTTCAACCATTTATATATAGTTTAAAGATGAGGTCGCCTTAAGTGACAGGTTACAGGTCATCTTCACTTCACCTCCACATAAATTATCTGAATATGTGGCATACTGCTTAATTATACCAACAGCCTGTCAAGGAAGTCTTTGCTCCTGTTTCAGTGCTCCAGGACCCAGTATTATTTTTTCAGTATGTCATTTTTGCAGTATGGCACATATTTGATTGCATGTAGTCTATTTATGCAATTTGCTAATTAAGCTTTGTGATCATTAGATAATAACTTAGCACTCCACTCCCCTCCAAACACCAATCTCAAGGCTTCAAAACTGGGCTTTACAAACCAAAGGATAATGTCACAGTGCCTACATCCATCCTTAAAATACAGTCTATGTTCTTAACTTGGTGTGTAGCAGAGCTGGACGAACCATCTCAGAGGAATCCTGAAACCCACCATAGCAAATAATTTGCTTTCAGCTATATGTCTATTACACTTTCTCACACACCCCTTTGATGCATAACATCAGCTCATATTTGAACATTTTGCTCATTACAAATTTTCCACTGCTGCTGACTTCACTCGTGCACTGAAGAACAGCAATTAGCCATTTAAATGTCTGGGTGGGGACCTGACATTTCCACCCTCTCCATCTCTATGCCAGTGTCTTTGTTGATGGGCTGATTTTAGTGTTAGATAAAAAGATAAAAAGGTTAAAAAATCAGATGGGTGGACTCCCATGATGTTAAAAATCATTGTAGCTATCATACAGCTTGAGCCAGTGAGGTACCTTAAAAGAGGAAATAGTGTGATAATGATAACTTGTAATTTGCATGACAACAGGAGTAAAGATTTGCTGCTTTTGCTTAGTTATTGGTTGTTGATGGTTGTTGTTGTTATGTCAAGTGTCGTACTCTAAGATTTGTCGTGGAATCATCACATCACACATAATATAAAGTAAATAATCGGTTTGTAAAATCTGATGTAATCCATGTGGTGCAGGGGTGGAGTCTAGCCTTTAATGCAGGTCCTGTGACCCAACCCATGATTACACAAATGACTTGACTACACAGTGGGAGCAGTTGTGGCTCAGGACTTAGAGCAGGCCATCTAATAATCAGAAGGTTGGTGGATCCAGTCTGCATGTTGAAGTATCCTTGGGCAAGACAATGAACCCGAGTTGCCTCTGATGTGTCCATCGGAGCGTGAGTGTGTGTGCAAATATTAGACAAAGCACTTAGGTACAGAAAAAGCGCCTGCATGAACGTGTGACTGGGCGAATGTCATTTGTAGTCAAAAGTGCTTTGAGTGCAGTTACAGTAAAAAAAAAACCACTTTATAAGTACCAGTAGGTAAAGTGCTGAACCTACAGGGTCAGCACAGCCAACCAGTAAATCACTGTGGGTTTTTCACTATGAGTTACTCCTTTGACACACAGAAAGTCATTTGATCAATTGTAATATTTTAAGTTGATTATAGAAGCTGTAAATAAAATGTACAGTGTTCAGTACAGTAAGTAAATCACATGTATTAAAACTGTGCGTTTCCTCAACTTGCAGATATTTTATTGAACCTACACCTGAGGAGGATTTTTTAAAAAGCGCTGCACAAATGATTTAAATTGAAAATATTAAAAAATATGTGTCAACAAATTATTGTCAAGTCTATCAACTCTCATGCCCTGATTTTAATAAGCCATTATTTCAAAACATATTAAGTATTTTTTTTCTCTCTTGTGATTTCAAACCCTTGTAGGTGATGTTTTTCCAAAGCACTTCTCAGTAATTGACAGCTTATCAGACCCTGAGTATTCACGCCATCAAGGCTGATTTGGGACGGTTGACTGCACACATCTGTCATACCAAACAGATCAGAACAAATCATACAAATTATCGCTGAACACTATTCATGCCTGCCTTTAGCTCATGACCCACTCAAAATGACAAAACAAACAAAATAAATGCCCACCATATTCATCTAAAAGCATTATTTATTCTTTAATCCATCAAATTCAAACTATTTTATTTTCTTTGGTGTTTTAGAGATGAACCATAATTATACATACCTACCTTTTTATAGTCATTTACATTTTTTATATTTATATTTTCTGCATGTCTTAGGAATAAAACACATCAACCAATACAGTAACAAAATTCAGCAGCCAGGCAGAAAGAGCAGTTGTCACGGATTTAGCAGTGTCTGCAAAGCTGGATTCAAGAAGTGTTTAAAGTTAACGTTTTTAGAGCATTTAAAGCACCATCTTGTGCCAGTATAGAACGTGACATCACTAGGTTGTTTGGTTGGTTTGCCACTGGTCTTTAAGTGATGACATATGAACCCTGCTTCCAGGTCCAAACTACTCTGTGTTTAATAAGGTTCTTGTGTTTTTAACACGTTTTAATGCTTTGTATCTTGTTCTATTTAATCTGAACAAGCCCCTAAAAAAGGCAGTGATAATTGTTGGCCTCACTCGGTTTTTATTACCACTATTCATTTTAAAGCTCAGTTTTTAAAACCTTCTGATGTAACTACAGGGAGTGCAGAATTATTAGGCAAGTTGTATTTTTGAGGAATAATTTTATTATTGAACAACAACCATGTTCTCAATGAACCCAAAAAACTCATTAATATCAAAGCTGAATGTTTTTGGAAGTAGTTTTTAGTTTGTTTTTAGTTTTAGCTATTTTAGGGGGATATCTGTGTGTGCAGGTGACTATTACTGTGCATAATTATTAGGCAACTTAACAAAAAACAAATATATACCCATTTCAATTATTTATTTTTACCAGTGAAACCAATATAACATCTCCACATTCACAAATATACATTTCTGACATTCAAAAATAAAACAAAAACAAATCAGCGACCAATATAGCCACCTTTCTTTGCAAGGACACTCAAAAGCCTGCCATCCATGGATTCTGTCAGTGTTTTGATCTGTTCACCATCAACATTGCGTGCAGCAGCAACCACAGCCTCCCAGACACTGTTCAGAGAGGTGTACTGTTTTCCCTCCTTGTAAATCTCACATTTGACGATGGACCACAGGTTCTCAATGGGGTTCAGATCAGGTGAACAAGGTGGCCATGTCATTAGTTTTTCTTCTTTTATACCCTTTCTTGCCAGCCACGCTGTGGAGTACTTGGACGCGTGTGATGGAGCATTGTCCTGCATGAAAATCATGTTTTTCTTGAAGGATGCAGACTTCTTCCTGTACCACTGCTTGAAGAAGGTGTCTTCCAGAAACTGGCAGTAGGACTGGGAGTTGAGCTTGACTCCATCCTCAACCCGAAAAGGCCCCACAAGCTCATCTTTGATGATACCAGCCCAAACCACTACTCCACCTCCACCTTGCTGGCGTCTGAGTCGGACTGGAGCTCTCTGCCCTTTACCAATCCAGCCACGGGCCCATCCATCTGGCCCATCAAGACTCACTCTCATTTCATCAGTCCATAAAACCTTAGAAAAACCAGTCTTGAGATATTTCTTGGCCCAGTCTTGACGTTTCAGCTTGTGTGTCTTGTTCAGTGGCGGTCGTCTTTCAGCCTTTCTTACCTTGGCCATGTCTCTGAGTATTGCACACCTTGTGCTTTTGGGCACTCCAGTGATGTTGCAGCTCTGAAATATGGCCAAACTGGTGGCAAGTGGCATCTTGGCAGCTGCACGCTTGACTTTTCTCAGTTCATGGGCAGTTATTTTGCGCCTTGGTTTTTCCACACGCTTCTTCGATGATCACGCTTCAGAAGCTTTGCAATTTTGAGACTGCTGCATCCCTCTGCAAGATATCTCACTATTTTTGACTTTTCTGAGCCTGTCAAGTCCTTCTTTTGACCCATTTTGCCAAAGGAAAGGAAGTTGCCTAATAATTATGCACACCTGATATAGGGTGTTGATGTCATTAGACCACACCCCTTCTCATTACAGAGATGCACATCACCTAATATGCTTAATTGGTAGTAGGCTTTCGATACAGCTTGGAGTAAGACAACATGCATGAAGAGGATGATGTGGACAAAATACTCATTTGCCTAATAATTCTGCACTCCCTGTACAGCCCAGCCCATGCAGCAGTATATTAATGACTAACCTTATATTGTGGATAGATTATCTCAGTTGTTCTCCTAACTTGGTCCGTTTACACCATCCTGCCATGCAATGATATTAACTTTTATTGAGTGGAAAAAGTTAGCATTCATCCTCCAGCTTCAATGTGTTTACGTTATGCTAACATAGCTGTCTTGCTAGCCATCACATAGCACATCATTATATACCAGCTAGTCCAACTTCAGTAACCCTACAAACGTCACTGCTGTTTAGTTTTCTGTCTTCATTTATGTTGGAAGTGATAGCAGAGCTGTACGTTTTAATTTTTTCAGAAATCTCTCAGTCAGAACATGGTATATCATGCTTAGGTGGAAACTAGTGAGCTAACTTCCTGCTAACTTCTAACTCTGTTAAATTTAATAAATTCTGTTTTCATGGATCACAATTGTCAATTGTCATTTTATTAAAGATGAAAAAATTGAATCAGTTTGTAACTCTCAGTGATGCCGCAGTATTTGTTTGACTTTGGGACCCGAAGCAGAGTTGGACCCTGAAACGGCTAATGACGTCAGACTTAAAGACCGGATGGACTCACATTAGTTTATGTTAGCTAACTGATAGGACCGATAACTCAGTGGAA
The DNA here is from genome assembly GCF_964374335.1 of Astatotilapia calliptera. Taxonomy (NCBI): domain Eukaryota; kingdom Metazoa; phylum Chordata; class Actinopteri; order Cichliformes; family Cichlidae; genus Astatotilapia; species Astatotilapia calliptera. The sequence continues at coordinate 47,311,877 of NC_137428.1, forward strand.
AACAAGGCAATTAAAACTGAAAAGAAGCCTAAAGAGGTCAGTTTTCTACTGCTTGTGGCTACAACAATGGCTTTTATGTAAAAAAAAAAAGAAGAGGATATACCGTCCACTTTTACTTTCTGTCTTTAAAGCAACACGTTTTTCATTCTTTACTAGCTGCACTCAAACTGGAAAATCCACCTGTTTGCTGTAATGTTTGGGTTTCTAGAGCACTTTACAAATGAGGACTGTATGGAGGAGAACCTGTTTGAGTCAGGTGCGCTGTATTAGACTCCATGGTGTAAGGCAAGGCAAGGCAAGTTTATTTGTATAGCACAATTCAACAACAAGGTGATTCAAAGTGCTTTACAGAGACATTAGAAACAAGAACAAATAAAAAGCATGATTTAAAATTGAATAAAACAAGCAAATAAACTAACTAACTAATTAACAAACAAACAAACAAACAAACAACAGTATATAAAATCAAAACAGATAAAATCAGAACAGTAGATAAAATCAGTAGTTAAATGTAAGTTTTGAAATTTAAGCTTAAAGTGTGGATTTGGTGCTTTATTCAAATGCAGCTGAGAATAGGTGAGTCTTCAACCTGGATTTAAATAAACTGAGTGTTTCAGCTGATCTGAGGCTTTCTGGGAGTTTGTTCCAGATATAAGGAGCATAAAAGCTGAATGCAGCTTCTCCGTGTCTGGTTCTGACTCTGGGAACTGATAAAAGACCGGATCCAGATGACCTGAGGGATCTGGATGGTTCATAGTGGGTCAGGAGGTCATTGATGTATTTTGGTCCTAAACCATTCAGAGCTTTATAGGCCAGCATCAGAACTTTAAAGTCTATCCTCTGACGGACAGGCAGCCAGTGTAAGGACCTCAGAGCTGGACTGATGTGGTCCACTTTTTTGGTCTTAGTGAGGACTCGAGCAGCAGAGTTCTGAATGAGCTGTAGTTGTCTGACTGATTTTTTAGGTAGACCTGTAAAGATGCTGTTACAGTAATCAAGCCTACTAAAGATGAATGCATGGACTAGTTTTTCCAGGTCCTGTTGAGACATCAGATCTTTTATCCTTGATATATTCTTGAGGTGATAGTAAGCTGACTTTGTTATTGTCTTAATGTGTTTTTCTAAGTTTAGGTCTGCATCCATCACTACACCCAAATTTCTCGCCTGGTTTGTGGTTTTTAGATGTATAGATTGAAGTTCTCTGGTGACCTGTAATCGTTTTTCTTTGGCGCCAAAGACTATTACCTCAGTTTTGTTTTTGTTTAGCTGGAGAAAATTGTGGCACAACCAGTCATTGATTTCCTCAATGCATTTACCAAGAGCCTGTACAGGGCCTCGGTCTCCTGGTGACATTGTGATATATATTTGTGTGTCATCTGCATAGCTGTGATAGTTTATTTTGTTGTTGTTTATAATCTGTGCCAGTGGGAGCATGTAGATGTTAAACAGAAGGTGTCCCAAGATGGAACCTTGGGGAACTCCACATGTGATACTTGTCTGCTCAGATGTGAAGTTACCTATTGATACAAAGTATTTCCTGTTTTCTACGTATGTTTTGAACCAGTTTAGTACAGTTCCTGAAAGACCTGTCCAGTTCTCCAGTCGTTTGAGTAATATGTTGTGGTCAACTGTATCAAATGCTGCACTGAGATCCAGTAAAACTAGGACTGACATTTTTCCACTGTCTGTATTCAGACATATGTCATTAAACACTTTGGTCAGAGCGGTTTCAGTGCTGTGGTTCTGTCTAAAACCTGACTGGAAGGCATCGTAGCAATTATTCTGTTTTAAGAAGTAACTGAGCTGTTGAGAAACTGCTTTTTCAATGATCTTACTTAAAAACGGGAGATTTGAGATCGGCCTGTAGTTGTTCATTTGTGTCTTGTCAAGATTGTCCTTTTTCAGTATAGGTTTGATTACAGCAGTTTTTAGTGATTCTGGAAACACACCTGATAATAAAGAAAAGTTGACGATCTGTAACAGGTCTGACTCTAAAGTCTTTGAGACCTTTTTGAAAAAACTTGTTGGCAGGACATCTAAACAGCAGGAGGAGGAGTTCAGTTGACCTAAGATGTCCTCCAGGTCTTTGCTGTTAATAGGTTGAAACTGTTTCATGGTGTTTAAACAGTTTTTTGGTGGACACAGTACATATCCTGGATCTGCTGTTGATGTACCAATTGCTTGTCTAATTTTTTGGATTTTTTCAGTGAAGAATTTGGCAAAGTCATTGCAGGCCATGGTCGAATGAAGTTCAGCTGCCACTGACACAGGAGGGTTTGTTAGCCTGTCAACTGTAGAAAATAAGACCCGAGCATTATGGCTGTTTTTAGTGATGATGTCAGAGAAGTAGGACCTCCTTGCATTCCTCAGTTGTAAATTATAATTGTGAAGTTTCTCTTTATAAATGTCATAATGAACCTGGAGGTTTGTAAGTTAGCCATTATAAATGTGGTGTTTCATGTCAGCTTTAATACTGAGCCATGTGCCACACCATAAATCAAATAGCAGCTGGAACGCTGGAGAGTGACTGTGTCATGATGTGCACGCGAATTTGCATCCTCAGTGTTTGCCTACTGTCATGATAGATCTCAATCTAAATTTGTCCATGTTGGCAGACTTGTCATATGTGTGTCCTTGCTCTGATAGCTGTAAACTGCAAGGCGTGTAGAGCATGAAATGGCAATAACTCAGGCCTGGTGAGAGCCAGTGTGTCATCAAAGCTCTGTGGGTAGAAAGGGGGCTTAGAAATACTGTAAATCCCATGAAGCTCTCTAATTTGACGTCCCTTTTAGGATCAGATGAAAGATACCTGCCAGTCTCCCTTCATTTTCATCTTTCTCATCCCTTAAAGCACAAAGTCTTTCTTTCTTTCTTTCTTTCTTTCTTTCTTTCTTTCTTTCTTTCTTTCTTTCTTTCTTTCTTTCTTTCTTTCTTTCTTTCTTTTTTTACAAACCCTGCTGAAAACTGCCTGTAGTTGCATGTTTGGTGTTTACAAGCGAAACAAGCCCAGAGAGCACGACTCAGGAAGTTATAAGATGGAAACAGATTATACACCGTGTAGGGTTATACATGCAAACACGCAGATAAAGAAGCATTTTCCAGTGAGTAGTCAAGTTTCACTTGATGTTATTGCAACAAGAACCAAAATGCGTGAGTGTGAGAACAAATGTGTTCTGTGGGCTTAATTTAAGAGATGGGGATGAAGTCAGTGGAAGCAACAAGTGCAAGTTGTTTGTCAGAGAAAAGAAACAAGCCAACAAGTCTAATAATCTGTAAAAGAAAAGTCTGTGGGGATGAAATAATAGAAAGGTGCTTCCACCAGAGAGTGACGATTGTCTGAACAAATCTCTGTAGTCTGTTCCTCTGAGCCATTTCTATTTATTTACTTTTTTTTTTTTTTTTTTACAGTATATTAAGAAAGATCACAGAAGATCTATGAATCTTCATCCAGTTATGGTACTTTGCTTGAAACAAGACTAAGGCCTACAGTTTTGTGTCTTTTTGTTAGTAGGTGCTAGTATTAAAAAACTGAAGCAATATAGTTTTCAGTTTTATTAAACCTGCTGCCAACAATACACATATTACATTCAGTTAATTTAAGGTAGATTATATTTTGGGAAGATTATGCAGGATGGTGGCAGCATGGTGGCAAGGTGGTTAGCACTGTTGCCGCACAGCAAGAAGGTCCTGAGTTCAATTCCACCATCCTTTCTGTGTGGAGTTTGCATCTTCTCCCCGTGTTTGCGTGGGTTCTCTCCGGGTACTCCGACTTCCTCCCACCGTCCAAAGACATGCAGCTTGTGGGGATAGGTTAATTGGATAATCCAAATTGCCACTAGGGCTATGTTCACACTGCAGGCGAAAGCGCATCAAATCCGATTTTTTTGACCCTATGCGACCCATATCCGATCATGCTATGACAGTGTGAACGGCGCAAATCCGATATTTTCAAATCCGATCTGGGTCACTTTCGTATGTGGTACTGAATCCGATACATATCCGATGTTTTAGAAAGCGACTGCTGTTTGAACGGTCAAGTCGCATTAAATCCGCCTTTTACGTCACCGACACAACACTGAAGCCAATTATCAGCGCCCGAGAAGACATCGCGAACGCTTCCTAGCCATCCAGTGTAGATGTCAGTGAAACTGTTGGGAAGACAACGTAAACATTTTATTTGTACTGTATAATCTGCAGATTCTGACAGAAATCTGCAGCTATCCTTTGAAGCACCGCTCCTCTCTTAAACAGCAATAAGGATCATTATTAGGTCATCTACATTATTATGTAAATAACAAAATAACTTAAAGCAAAAATTGGGAAACGTAAAGTCCGAAGTCTTTATATTAACGGCCATCAGTCAAACAATACTGTTTGTTCTTGGTCTAAACAGAGCGCGTTGTGTGTGACATCTTCTTTTGCGCATGCGGGCCGCTTTGAGCGTTCACACTAGAGCGCGTTTGCTGTCGCATTTTATTTGTAGTGTGAACGAGGAGACAAAAAAATCGGATTTGATCAAAAAATCGGAATTGAGCATTAAGACCTGCAGTGTGAACGTAGCCTAGGTGTGAATGTGCAAGTGAATGTGAGTGCGAATGGTTGTCTGTCCCTGTGTGTTAGCCCTGCGACAGACTGGCGACCTGTCCAGGGTGTACCCCGCCTCTCGCCCCATGAGAGCTGGGATAGGCTCCGGTGCCCCCCGCAACCCTGAAAAGGATAAGCGGAAGCGAATGGATGGATGCAGGAGATACAGTTTAAATGTATCTGAAGCTTAAACAAACGGTGCATTTATAACAGCTGATCTTTGTGTCAGCCAATGGCACACATCCTATGGGAAAATGTCATAAAGGGCACGATATCGATTTAGTTTAACTGCAGTTGCTACTGTCTCTGTAAGTCGTTTTGCAACCCACCTGCACCCCAGCTCCTCCTTTCCAAGCTGCATCTGACTTCAACTGAGTTCAGTTTTATTAATATAGCAGCAAATCCAACACACAACAGTCACCTCAAGGTGCTTTATATTGTACATGATAATGTGTAAAAAACCCTTAATACTTAATAAAATGTATTTCTGATGCTGGCTGTGGCACTGCGAGTCTTGATATTGCTCTTCCATCCTAAGGCTTTGTGTGCAAATAGAAATGCAGGAAGTTCCTGGACCATACTGCCAAATATAAATGACTGCAGATTAAATCATATTTTTTGACTGCAATGGCCTTGAGTGAAATATGTGTATAAATACAAAATGTCACTGAAGACATAATTCGGTTGGTTAAATACTTCTGGACACTAAATATTTAAAAAAATAATAATAAAGCTAGCTTTAAATAATTTAAACCAAAGAACTAATGCTCGGTGCCACAGACTCGTTTTGAACATCAACTTTAAGTGAGATTTGCATCAGAGTGAAGTAACAGGATCAACAGGCTCTCCAGCGCCACCCAGGCATTTGGAATCAGCATGTAAGCCTCTCAGTGTTTTAGAGGGTTTACTGAAAACTGTCCATCAGTGTTGGTAGTTCTTCCAGGTATGGTGGTCCGATACAGCGTAGGCAGCAAGCGGGGAAGTAGCGGTCAGGCTGGAGGGCAGGATGATTAACCACTCCAAGCCCTGGCAGCATGGCCTTAGCAGCATATGAGACATGCCAGCCCAGTATAATTGCCTTATTAGGATAATGGTGGTAGTTACAGGCTTCATCTTCCTCCAGGTAATTCTAGCTATCTGCACAGTGAATAGAATTCAATACCTGCAAGTGTTTTTTGTCAAAGGGGTGCTTTAAAGTGGACATGCAGCCAATACAGGAGGATCTGTTTTTGTTTGTTTACACCAAGCATACGCAACAGAAAATGCACAGTTATTATGGCTAGCAAATCATCTTTTTTCCCCCTTCTCAGTGTTTTCTATTCATGAAATATATATATTTTGGCTGTTTTAACCTGACATGATAGATTGTGTGAGCTATTTGATAGGTTCTGTGGTTGGCAGGCTCACTGAATGAAGCTGGCCAAGTCTATCGGTCATTCCGGGTCTCTTGGACTCTTTAAAACCAGTATGCTGCTATTGGCTTAAATGTGTAGGGATAGTTGGCTCTCATAACACAGTCTAGCAAGAAGTAATTTGATCCATTGTTTTGCACAGTAATGTGCGCTTCAAGGCAAGAGCTGACAATGATGCATCCTGAATAATTTGGCGTTGAGCAATCTAATGTCAGGCCTGTGAAAGTTGCAAGTTGGACTCTGAATGTTTTACCAATTTTTGTCCCACATTCACTAATGCTTTGAAAAATAGTAAAGTGTCCCACTGACAAATTTAGAAACTCAGGATAGACTTTAAGCAAAAAAAGGACTGTTGCCTCACGGCAAGAAGGTCCTTGTTTTGAATCAACTGAATTAGGATTGTCTTGTTGAAATATAAAGTTTATACCAGCCGTCATGTGAACAGCTTCTGCATTTACACTTAGCAGAAATAAACCAAGTGATAATGATTAAGCCCTGTGTCAGACTGCCAACCTGTCCATGGTCTACCCTGCCTTTCGCCCTGAGACAGCTGGGATAGGCTTCAGCCCCCCCAAGCGGAAGAGAATGGATGGATGGATGATAATGATTAATAATCATAATGATCATCCAGTCTCACATGAGTCTAGATAAACAGTTTTTATTGTTTATATATTCTTGTTTTGCAACTTTCACAAAGCATTTGTGAAACATTGGTTTCGTAAATGTATTACATTTTTAAAGTTCTTTTTTACAGTGACTTAGTAGCTTTAGCTTGTTCCCCTGATCAAGACTCACCGAACAGATGATGCTATTGTGGGACCTGAATGTGGCACTGAATAACATGAGTGCACATACAAGCGTGCACTTTTCTCCTTAGACTTAAATATTAAAATAACACGTTTTCTTTTCCTACAGGAAGGAGCTGTGGTAGCCCTGTTT